>NC_086444.1:354446858-354776858 GCF_028390025.1 Pseudophryne corroboree
GCTAAGATAAGGCGTTCAACCTCCATGCCATCAAACGTAGCCGCGGTAAGTCTTGATAAGCGAACGGCCCCTGTTGTAGAAGTTCCTCTCGAAGAGGAAGAGGCCTCGGATCTTCCAGCAGTAACTCCAGAAGATCTGCGTACCAAGCTCATCTTGGCCAGTCTGAAGCAATGAGAATCGCCTGAACTCTTGTTCTTTTTATAAGTTTTAGAATCTTTGGGATGAGTGGAAGTGGAGGAAACACATACACTGACTGGAAGATACACGGAGTTATAAGTGCGTCCACTCCCACTGCCTGTGGGTCTCTTGACCTGAAACAGTACCTGCGAAGCTTCTTGGTGAGGCGGGAGGCCATCATGTCTATTTGAGGGACACCCCAAAGACTTGTCACCTCTGCGAACATCTCGGATTGGAGTCCCCACTCTCCTGGATGGAGATTGTGCCTGCTGAGGAAGTCCGCTTCCCAGTTGTCCACTCCCAGAATGAAGATTGCTGACAGCGCCATCGCATGCTTTTCTGCCCAGCGGAGGATCTTTGATACCTCTGCCATTGCAGCTCTGCTCTTCGTTCCGCCTTGTCGGTTTATGTAGGCCACCATCGTTACATTGTCCGACTGCACCTGAATGGCCTGCTCTTGCAGAAGATGTGCCCTTTGTAGAAGGCCGTTGTACATGGCCCTTAGTTCCAGAATGTTTATCGGAAGGATGGATTCCAGACTTGACCATCTTCCTTGGAAGTTTCCCCCTTGGGTGACCGCGCCCCAGCCTCTGAGACTTGCATCCGTGGTTAGAAGGATCCAGCTCTGAATCCCGAACCTGCGGCCCTCGAGAAGGTGAGGCATATGCAGCCACTAGAGGAGTAAAATCCTGGCTTTCGGCGACAGACGAATTCTCTGGTGCATATGTAGGTGAGATCCCGACCACTTGTCCAGGAGATCCAGTTGGAAGGACCGTGCATGAAATCTTCCGTACTGTAAAGCCTCGTAGGAGGCCACCATCTTCCCCAGAAGGCGAATGCACTGATGAACCGATACCCGGGCAGGCTTCAAGACCTCCCGGACCATTTTCTGTATCACCAACGCTTTCTCCACCAGTAGAAATACCCTCTGCACTTCCGTGTCGAGGATCATCCCTAGGAAAGACAATCTCCTTGTTGGCTCCAAATGTGACTTTGGAAGATTCAGGATCCACCCATGATCCCTGAGTAGTCGAGTTGTGAGAACAATGGACTGTAAAAATTTCTCCCTGGACGACGCTTTTATCAGCAGATCGTCCAGATATGGAATTATGTTCATTCCCTGCTTGCGGAGGAGTAGCATCATCTCTGCCATTACCTTGGTGAACACCCTCAGTGCCGTGGATAGGCCGAATGGCAGCGCCTGGAACTGACAGTGACAGTCCAACAGAGCAAATCTGAGATACGTCTGGTGTGGCGGCCAAATTGGAATGTGAAGGTACGCATCCTTGATATCCAGTGATACCATGAATTCCCCCTCCTCCAGACCGGAGATCACCACCCTCAGAGATTCCATCTTGAACTTGAATTCCCTCAAATAAGAATTTAATGATTTGAGGTTCAATATCGGTCTGGCCGAACCGTCCGGTTTCGGTACCACGAATAGGTTGGAGTAAAAACTCTTGTTTACCAGATGAGGTGGAACTGGAATAATGACATTTGCCTTTTCCAATTTTTGAATGGCTTCCTGCAGGATAGCCCTTTCTGTCAGCATAGCTGGTAAGCCCGATTTGAAGAATCTGTGAGGTGGGAGTTCTTGAAACTCCAGTCTGTACCCCTGGTATACAATATCTTGCACCCAGGGGTCCAGGCCTGAGGACACCCAGACCTAACTGAAATTTTGCAGACGAGCTCAGTGGCAAACGCAGGATTTCTAGAGGGAGGTTTCCAAATGCAATCCACAATCTCCGCTCTGCAGAACATTGAAGCAAGTGTGGGAGTCTGAGGGAACCGCAGAAGACACTAGTACCGACCCTGGAACATATATGTGCACATTAAACGCTAGATAGTGTATGGAATACAGTATTAATAATTAACACTATGGATTTGATGGGGAACCTTTGGCACTCCAGCTGTTGTTGAACTACCCATCCAAGCATGCCCTGCTACAGTATTGCTATTTGGATATGCTAAAACTGTAGCAGGGAATGCTGGGATGTATAGTTCAAGAACAGCTGAAGTGCCAAAGGTTCCCCATCACTGGTCTATAGTATAGACTCATAGTAAAGCTCCTGTCTCTTCTTCCTGGCAGCTACTCTCTAGTCCAGTGCACCGATTGAGCACTCAGAGCCACACAAACAGCAAACTTGGTAGAAGAAGCTGTTATCATTAGGCATATGTAGCAGCTCTGCTCTGTCCATTAAACAACATTTTGTGGCAGAAGCTCTAGTAATAGTATTATGCTATTGTTATCATTTCAGCCACTGGCCAATAAGAAGGCCCCTGCGTTTGCCTATGGAGCTCCCACTTGTCCGATCTCCAGGCTGGGAGGTCCACCGTCATGCTGAAGATTTTGAGGAAACAGAAGCCGGCTTCTGTTCCTGGGAACCTGTTGGTGCAGGTTTTCTTGATTTTCCGCGACCACTTCTGAAGAAGGTGAAAGAGGCTTTGGACTTCTTAACCTTTGCGGTCCGAAAGGACTGCATCGTAGACGTAGAAAAGGACTTTGCCATCAGAGTGGCTGAGGGAAGGAAGGTTGACTTACCCGTGGTTGCCATGGAGAGCCACGCATCCAAAGCCTCCCCAAATAGAGCCTGACCTATGAAGGGTAGGTTCTCCACACTCTTCTTGGATTCCGCATCCGCAGACCATTGGCACAGCCAGAGTCCCCTGCGTGCCGAGACAACCATGGAAGATGTCCATGTATTCAGATTACCAAGGTCCTTCATGGCCTCCACCATGAAACCTGCAGAATCCTGTGTGTGACGTAAAAACATTTCAATTTCACTTCTGTCCATAGTATCTAAATCGTCTAGTAACGTGCCTGACCACTTTACTATGGCTTTAGAAATCCATGCACAAGCGATAGTGGACCTTAGTGCCACTCCTGACGCAGTGTATATGGATTTGAGCGTAGTCTCAATCTTGCAGTCTGCCGGCTCTTTCAAAGCGGTAGACCCGGGGACAGGTAAACCACCTTTTTAGACAATCTAGATACAGAAGCATTTACTATAGGGGGATTTTCCCACTTTTTCCTATCCTCTTCTGGGAAAGGAAAGGCAACAAGAACCCTCTTTGGGATCTGAAATTTTTTCTCCGGGTTTTCCCAGGATTTCTCAAATAATGTGTTGAATTCCTTAGACGCAGGGAAGGCAAGGGAGACTTTCTTATTGTCAGTAAAATAAGCCTCCTCAGCCTGTTCAGGAACTTTGTCAGTAATGTGTAAAACGTCCCGTATAGCCTCAATCATGAGCTGCACCCCCTTAGCAAGGGAGGCCTCCCCCCTGAGTATATCCCCATCACCGTTCCCTATATCAGAGTCGGTATCCGTGTCGACTTGCATTATTTGGGCAAGAGCACGCTTTTGGGGGCATATACCAGGGTATTTAGATGAGGTAGTGGGAGTTGAATACGACAAAACCTCTACAGATTGTTTTAAAACCTGTGTTTCAGTCTCATAATGAGCTATACTAGATGAAATCTGGGATATCATCCCCTTAATAGAAGCCACCCACTGGGGTTCGGATTCAGAAGGCTGAGACAGTATATTGCATTCCTGAGTACATGGAATAGACTCCTCTGGAGACGATACATACTCTGCAGCACAAGACACAGAGTCCCTGGACATTGTAATGTGAGATATATAACATACACACACACACACACACACACACAGGAAAATATCAGACACAGTTTCCCTCAAGTACCTTCAGAAAGACACAGAGTTCAGGAGCCAGCACTCACAGCGCCCAGTAGGCAGTTATAATAATAAGAGCCTGGCGCTGACTGAGAAACCTTAATAGATTACTCAGTTAATGTTGTAAATAAAACACTCTCCCCCCTTCTACACCCCTGGTACCGTACAGGATAGCTGGAGTTATGTGGAGGGTCAGCGCTCCATGTCAGTGTGTCTGTGTGTGATCTGTAGGGAGAAAATGGCGCTGAAGAGTGCTGGATCCGCTCTGAGGAGAAGCTCTGCCCCCCTTGTAATGGCGCGTCTTCCCGCACTTTTAAATCTTTATACTGGCCTGAGCTAATAAACGCTGGCAGTAGACAGAGTCCCTGAAAGCTAGTGACCAGATTGTAGGGTATAGCGCTGGCCCAGGGCGCCCCTCACAGTGCCGCACTGTCTGCCTCTGAGCCCTCCAGAGTGCAGTGTCAGTGCTGTGCTCCTACCCTGATGCCGCCATTCTCACCAGCTCCCCGCTTGTCGGGTCACCGGTGTCCTACTCACCACCGCGATCTTCTGGCTCTGTTAGGGGGTGGCGGCATGCTGCTAAAGCGAGCGGTCGCCTCGGGGACTTGTGAGCATCACTCTCAGGAGCTCAGTGTCCTGTCAGCGGAGATAGTGCCCATTAACCTCTAGGGTTGGACACTACTCCCCACCCTAAGTCCCACGAAGCAGGGAGGCTGTTGCGGATGAGACATTTCTACACATTGTGTTTCATTTTCTTTTTTTCCATATCAAAATTGGAAATTGGGAGTGCATTGGTCAAAGAAACTCGTGAATGGGAGTCGGAAATAACGAAAGAAGCAACACGATATACACCATATAAGGAACGTATATTTTTGATACATTCTTCTAGCTTATACAGGTTTTCTTTCTACATTTCTATATATTGTTAGTTTGTGGATGTGGTGACATCCTTTGAAGGAATTATACTTGTTAGAGCTGCTACATTGCGCACATCTCTGAAATACCATATTTTTTTTGCAAAGCAGCCTCCCTGTGCCTAACATCTCTTAAAAAAAATAATAAAACCAGGAAAGCTCTAGTAGCTCCCCTAGCTGTGACCGGCTCCACCGGGCACATTTTCTAAACTGAGTCTGGTAGGAGGGGCATAGAGGGAGGAGCCAGCCCACACTCTCAAACTCTTAAAGTGCCCATAGCTCCTGGGGGACCCGTCTATACCTCATGGTACTAATGTTGGCCCCAGCATCCTCTAGGACGTAAGAGAAACTATGAAACAATGATGCAAATTTACAGAGTGAGAAAAGAGACATTACATTAATAACTAACTACCCTCCAGATATGGATCTATATCCTGCTGCCTAGCCGCTTGGTGGCTGCGATGTGCTTTTGAATGTATAATGCCTAAGTGCATTAGTCTGCGGTACAACCAGCACACTTTTTCATGGCCTCAACATTCTAATAATACCAGTGTCCATAGTGTACATGACATCTCAGTGTAGCTCCCTGATTACTCGTCCAATCAGAGATGAGGAGCAGTTCTATGAGAAAAAGAAAACCTCAGCTGAGGGAAGGCAGTGTCAAGCAACCTGCACAGATCCCGCCCCTCGTTGCCACCCCCTTGGTCTGCAAATCTCTGCTACTTTGCTCTGTGGGTAATGAAACAATCATGAGTGCCAGGTCACCAGGAGGGAGAAAATTAACCAAATTCTAATTTAGCCTTATTGATGACCTTATTGAGGCACTGAAAATGGGACCAACCCAGGGGGCAACTGTCACCCTGACCCCGGCCAAGCCCGTCCCATTCCACCCCATTGTTAAGCTGACCACACATCTACAGTACCTACTTTTACTTAACTAACTGTCCAGCTTTTGTCCAACTGATCTGAATAACTTATTGTACACCATGTCAGGGGCGCTTTAAGAGAGGACTGGGCCTGCATGTAGGCCTCCTCCTCTCTGGTAAGTAGACTAATTTTATGCGAAGATCTCTGGAAACATGGTACCTACGTTTTGTTCCTGGGGACCTTGCTACTGCATATGACCAAATCACAGGGAAAATGGCCATAGAGGCCATTTTACCACTGATTTATGTCTGCAGCGTTGCGGCCGGTGAAGGCCGTACTGCTTGGGGGAGTATAATTATATGGATGCAGGGTGTGCAGTGTGGGCCACCTTGCACCCATTATAGATACGCCTATGCACCACACATTAGCTAACTCAGACTAGCCAATTTCTCTCCAACTTTGGGTGTCATTCCGAGTTGATCGCTCGTTATTTTTTTTCGCAACGGAGCGATTAGCCGCTAATGCGCATGCGCAATGTCCGCAGTGCGACTGCGCCAAGTAAATTTGCTATGCAGTTAGGAATTTTACTCACGGCATTACGAGGTTTTTTCTTCGTTCTGGTGATCGTAATGTGATTGACAGGAAGTGGGTGTTTCTGGGCGGAAACTGGCCGTTTTATGGGAGTGTGTGAAAAAACGCTACCGTTTCTGGGAAAAACGCGGGAGTGGCTGGAGAAACGGAGGAGTGTCTGGGCGAACGCTGGGTGTGTTTGTGACGTCAAACCAGGAACGACAAGCACTGAACTGATCGCAGATGCCGAGTAAGTCTGGAGCTACTCAGAAACTGCTAAGAAGTGTCTATTCGCAATTCTGCTAATCTTTCGTTCGCAATTTTGATAAGCTAAGATTCACTCCCAGTAGGCGGCGGCTTAGCGTGTGCAATGCTGCTAAAAGCAGCTTGCGAGCGAACAACTCGGAATGAGGGCCTTTATGTCTACTTCTATTGTAAAAAAGAAAAGAAAAAAAATTAGAGAATAAATAATTGATTAAATAAATTGAATAATTAAATAAATAAATAAATCCAGTTTTTGCTACACAAACCATCCTCTGCATAGTAGTTCGTCACACAATAAGAAAGTGAAGGTGGTATATGGAGGGATGGTGAATTCCCCATGCATTTACTGGGTCCTGGAAATCAGGTGCATGCAGAGTAGGTGGCACAGTGCTACATGTCTCCTGCCTGTGTGAGCTGCGAGAGGGTGAAGAGCAGAGAGGGTGAAAAGCAGCTGACAAATATGAGGGAGAGGTGACAGCGTGGCAACGAAGGACAGGAAGAGAGGCCATGGTGTGGCATCGCAGACATGGAGAGGTCACAGAGGGGCAGCAAGGACTAGGAGGAAATGACATAACTAAGGGACAGTCACAACGGGGCAGCAGAGACAAGGAGCAGCGTTCATTGCTTTAGGAGCCTATTTATCATTGAATAATTGCAACATATCCCCTGAAACACCCATTTTCAGAGGATGCCTGCAAATGTTAAGAATCCCCGAATAAATGAAGGAGGGATCGCAGCGTATATCTCCATATCTGCCGCAGTCCATCCATTTCCAAAAGCAGCAGCAGTCCTTATAGCAGCGCTGTAATGGGGCTTTACAGTGCCCTGTGCCCTCCATGCCCCCTGATTATGACATCATGACAGCCAGATGTAGACCATGGGGCAGCGATGGTGCCACCCCCAGAGCACTGCGTGCAGCAACACCTTTCTCACACCCCTAGTTACGCCCCTGACCCATAGGCTTCTATAGGTGCTGCAAAGCTGTCAGATTTACCAAGCTCCAGAATGCCAATGGGCTACAGATTGCAGAAAAGTCTGGAGACAGCGGGGTAGGAAGCGTGAAAATGCCAAGGCCTCAGGTCATCTGACGTCCCTAGGAGGCGAGTAACATTTCATTAAATCAACACCACTGGATAAGTAATTGAGCTGTTAATAGCTTCAGTCATCTGCTGATGTGTGCCTATATAACTATGCACATAACAACACCTGCACACACATCATTCACAACAGTGTCAAGAGTCTGAATTATCTGACTGGAACAGAACAGCACAAAGGAAAGATCCAATTAAAGTAAGTATAATCACAGTGTAGAAGATAGCATTGTACCAAAACCATCCTCTTGCTGATTGATGGGTTAGTACCCACCTTTGATGATATACCTGTATCAATACAGTAGAATCTTGAACTGTGCAGAAACTGCATGTGGTATCTAGTTCAGGAGCAAGGGAATATAGCATACTCGCAGGTGTGCTGTGGGTAGCTGATCTGGTCCCAATTTAAATGATTTGAGACAGCTGCTTTGTAGGTTGGGACATGCACTGCCAGTAGCCTTAGAAAGCTAGCACATGTCTATTTACACAGGCTGCACTGCTTAGTTTGCGCTTATGTCCCATTCTCATCCTCTTTTTCCACATGACTTGCTCCACATAGTCCTGGACTCCCAGAAGAAGACCGCTTGCCTACAAAGATGCAACATCGGTCGACCATCGAACTTCTAAACAGTTCTTTGGCGGCTCTGTATTTCCATCAGTACTAAAGGTGCATACACACTGTGCAATATTTTAGACAATACTGCTCATTTTACCCCTTCTGTGCGATAATGACTAAAATATCACACAGTGAGTTTGCCACAAATGATGGCCGACGCGTGTTCCCAAGAGGTCGTTAATGACCCCCTCTGTCGGCAGTACATGCAGGTCAATTTTGGCTGTGTCAACTTTGGCTACGTGATGTTACTCAGCGATATCGGTTGCAGTATCACTCAGTGTGTATGCACAATGTCAGGCGGCCCAGGAGGGAAGGGAACACACTGTGCAATATCGCTCATGAAGTGTATCGCAAAGTGTGTACCCACTAAGACGCCGGAGCCAGTACAACTGGTGACAAACACTCAGAAAATGCTCACCATGTGCCCGCGTTTGAGAATCCACCCCTCATTGCCATCTATAAATGAACACTGACTGTCAATCTCTTTGCAGCCAAATCCTCACTGAGACCGCTGTATGTGACCAATCCATGCACGTGCGCAATGCAACTCATGGGTAGTATAAAAAAAATTCCTCAACTCCGCAAACATCAGCATTGTATATACCTCTGAATCGGCCCTAAATGATATCACTAAGCACTGTTTGTAAAAGATTACCAGGAATTTAAACATATACAAAAAGTTATGTGTAAGAGAGAAATATCTAAATAGAAACATTGATTTGATGGCAGATAAGAACCATTTGGCCCATCTAGTCTACCCTTTAAGGGTTAGGTTATTAGAGTTAGAGTAGGGTAAAGGGTTTGATTAGGGTTAGGATTAAGGGTGAGAGTTGGGGTATTAGTGTCAGTCAGGGTATTCGTGGTAGAGTATTAGCCAGCCTATGTATTCATGATGTATGTTATTCAAACAGTAGTGACTGTGTATTTAACTTTCCAAGCAAAAGCTTTCAAGTTAGATGTACGTAAGTGTATCTGATGAATGTCTGACAAACCTGTGCCCATCATACTGTAGCATATGCATGCAATTGGTTTTTTTTTTAAACAAATTTTACATTCAGACTAGCCATGAGCATCATTATGTTTAATAATTATCCCATTCTTCTTACTGCTGCTTTGCTGAATCCAATAACAAAGCCTGTATTATGACGAAGGAGTTCTGTCTCTATTAAGGAAGGGCTTGCTGATGCCCAGAGTGGATGGTAACAGTACTAGCCAAATACAGTCCTGGGTGACCCTCCCTACAATTGCAATATGCATAATGGGCTGATAAGCCATAGATAAGTGGAGGAAAGGAAGCAAAGGAGAGAGAAAACCCTTCTTTTCACTGTGTCATCCCCCTATACAGACGCAACAAGTGTAGCGATGCACTCGTGGTTTTTGTCAATTGTAGGACAATACTGGTCTTGGTTTTGATGGATTGTTGATATACAAGATGAGAGCTTGATTAGACCAATAATAGAGAGGACTTTACATGGCACTTGCTGAATGGGTTCCTGACTTTTCCTATTTGCTCAGAGATAAAAGCAGAATGCCATAGTTATCAGTAAACAGGTCCAGCTCCACCCTCTGGAGGTTGAAGCGCAGACTTGAGACCTTTGTAGGTAAAATGTACATCCTTGCTGTTGGACCAAGATAGTGATCTGTGAGGTGACAGCCACAGACCAAGGGACAATGGACAGAACTGGACTGGGAAGCTATACATCACGGGGGGACAAAGCAACTGTCAGGTGGGACAGGAGCATCCTGCAGGCATGTCAGCTGAGGAGTGCACTAGATGACAGGACAGGCGAGAACACCAGGCCGGGGAGTATGCAGGGGTGACATGGAGAGACTGGCCTATAACAAATGTACACACAGATATGTATCGTCTGCAAACACTTGCACACAGACAGATACATACAAACATATTGTATGCAAACACTTATCCTAACTGGTACATGCAAACCTATTGTACATAAACATTTGCACACTCCTAATGCTCATAGGCATACAAGCTGATACACAAGTATATTATACGGAACAGACCCAGATTTGACATTTATGTTATATGGTAATTGCAGATGATTTGCACAATAGACTTGCACTATGGCTATATTATATAATTGATGCAAAATTAGTATGTTTGTGCTAAAGATTTTACTATTTGGATGCATTTGCAACTGGCTGAAGCGGTAGTTTTCAAACTGTGTGCCTCAGGACACTTGCAGGGGTGCCTTGGATTGGCAGTCCAGGGCCAATTCAAATTATTTATAGTCAGTGTAACAGGCAAAACCAGTTCTGGTGGCTGCCAATCATAACATATGTGGACAACCAGAAGTGAATCCTGTCCCTCACCACATAATTGGACCAAAGGATGACATATAAACATGATTTATTTAATTTAATATTTTTTCAACATTTCTCAATAAGAAACGTTTGGCCTAGGGGTGGAGGTAAAAAAATTATGTTGCTCTAGGTGCCGTGATTCAAAAAAGTTTGGGAACCACTGGGCTAAACCTTTCATGGAAAGCAACAGTGACACCTCCAGGTTGTATTGTTATAGGCTATCCAGAATTTTAAAGAGGATGGTTTACTCTTAAGGGACATTGCAATGTCTAAATAACTATAATAGAGAGCGCAAACATACATAATAATAAAAACAATTTATTGTTATAAACAGCATATAATTAAATTAAATTAATCATATAAAACAGAGCTAGAGAGCCATATGCCAATATAGAGAACTCTGGATCATATCATATCATATATACCATATATTAAATAAATAATAAATTGGGATAAATATATTGATGTAATCCCTTTTTAACTCCTATGGTGGTTGATCCAGTACTCTCAAAACGGAAAAAAGAGTTCCTTAGTATCCAAGACAATTATTGATCAGCTGAATCCCAGTTATTTATATGAAGTGCCTGTTGTATTGTAAATTGCCTCATTAGATGGTGCCAGTATTAATGCAGTGGTGCGCAATGATTCACCAACGGAAAGGTGATATTTACTTCTTTAACAACTTAATTGTGACACCCCTCTGCCGCTACGGAGCCGCAAAACTATTTCTCCATATCCAGGACATTTCTACCCAGCTGCATTCAAGATCTAGCAGTGCTCATCCAGGTGCGCCTCACCATTGTGATTTATAGCTTGGCTTGCAGCCACTACTTCAAGTGCCGTTCGGTCCTTGTGCTATAGGACCCGGCACCAACGTTAAACATCCACCGCCGCAGCCACTACTTCAAGTGCCGTTCGGTCCTTGTGCTATAGGACCCGGCACCAACGTTAAACATCCACCGCCGCAGCCACTACTTCAAGTGCCGTTCGGTCCTTGTGCTATAGGACCCGGCACCAACGTTAAACATCCACCGCCGCTGCAGCCGCTTCGTCCTTGTGCAATAGGACACGGCAGTAAGAACTGCATGTATGGTGAGAATATACCCTATTAAAGGCAGAGGGGTGTCACAATTACGTTGTTAAAGAAGTAAATATCACCTTTCCGTTGGTGAATCATTGCGCACCACTGCATTAATACTGGCACCATCTAATGAGGCAATTTACAATACAACAGGCACTTCATATAATAACTGGGATTCAGTTGATCAATAATTGTCTTGGATACTAAGGAACTCTTTTTTCCGTTTTGAGAGTACTGGATCAACCACCATAGGAGTTAAAAAGGGATTACATCAATATATTTATCCCAATTTATTATTTATTTAATATATGGTATATATGATATGATATGATCCAGAGTTCTCTATATTGGCATATGACTCTCTAGCTCTGTTTTATATGATTAATTTAATTTAATTATATGCTGTTTATAACAATAAATTGTTTTTATTATTATGTATGTTTGCGCTCTCTATTATAGTTATTTATAGTTTATTTGGGTACCTAGGTATAACAGAATACCTTTTGAGAGCAGCATTTATCAATTATTAATAGAGTGGTCTTATTTCTAATAGCGCCTGTATTGATTTTCCGTCTAGGATTATCTTTTAATTTAACATTGCAATGTCTGTTGAGGTTGGCAGCATTTGACTGACAGTGGTAGTGCATACCTGGCTAAATAGAGCCTCCCAGGTTTGGATGTTAGTGTCATATGATCAACTCACAATACTCCAACCATACTGTATGTAGCCTGCAATTTATTATCCTTTTTTATTGTCAATTAGTCTGCTCAAAATACTTTCATATTATTATTATTAATATTATTATTATTATTATTATTAATATTATTATTATTATTATTATTATTATTATTTTATTTTTATTTATTTTTTTTTGTGTCCATAGCAATCAGTCAGCTTGTAGCTAGTAATTATCATATACATTCCATAAAATTATAGGTACAATCTGATTGGATGCTATAGGCAAATTGTCCACTCTTTAGAAGGTTTGATACATGTCCTTTTTATTCTGCGTTGAAGATATAGGGGATGATTCTGAATTTTAAGCAAAACAAGCGAGAGCAAGTGACTGTGCACCTGTACAAGCCATGCTGCAATACAAGGGATACAGATAAAAAAAAAATTGTATGCAGTGAAAATGCTGGGTGCTTTTGCATGTAGCACACAAATACTGGGTAGATTTATTTTACACTGCTATTTAGATAGTCCCTCTTAAATATAATACCCTCTGCACCTTTTACATCTGTCCCACCTGCAGTGTAACACTGTAATATAGTTTTGCCAAGGTGTAAAGTTACTTGTTCTTTTTATCCTTTGCTTCCAACGCTGAATCAGTCCCAAAGTGCACTTCAGGTTATCAAGCAAGTTAAGAATGAATGATCTTACAATGGGAATACGCACACAGGCCCGGCACTAGCCGCTCAGCAAAGTGATGTAGTGCAGGGAGGCGCCAGACTGGAGAGGTGCTCTACCTGCTCTGCATCCCTGTGCTGAGCTGCTGCTGCTGTCCCTGCTGCTGCTGCCGACTGCTGTCACACTCTATGACATGCAGCGGCGCCGGCAGCACAAAGCCTCCTCTCCCTCTCAGCGCCAGCAGCGCAAAGCCTCCTCTCCCCCTCCCCTCCCCTGTGTGACAGTTCAGTGGCCGGGTGGGATCCAAAGGGGGTGGAGCTAGACTGGAATAAGGGGTGGAGCTAGGCGGGACCAGGCTGGAGGATGAGCTGCTACAGCTTCGGCCAGCCAGACTTCATTAGGTAAGTGTCTGCAAAGAGATTGAGTGTGTACCGGGGGCGTTACGTGTGTAAGCATCACTGGTACAGGAGGCGTTACATGTGTAAGTGGCACTGGTACAGGGGCCGTTTCATGTGTAAGCGACACTGGTAAAGGGGGTGTTACGTGTGTAAGCGTCAATTGTAGAGGGGGCATTATGTGTGTAAGCGTCACTGCTACAGGCGGCGTTACGTGTACAAGCGGCACTGGTACAGGGGGCGTTACGTGTGTAAGCGGCACAGGTACAGGGGGCATTACGTGTGTAAGCGTCACTGGTACACGGGGCGTTACGTGTATAAGCGTCACTGCTACAGGCGGCGTTACGTGTACAAGCGGCACTGGTACAGGGGGCGTTACCTGTGTAAGCGGCACTGGTACAGGGGGCATTACATTTGTAAGCGTCACTGGTACAGGGGGCGTTACGTGTGTAAGCATCAATTGTAAAGGGGGAGTTATGTGTGTAAGCATCACTGCCACAGGGGGCGTTACGTGTGTAAGCGTCACTGGTACAGGGGGCGTAACCTGTGTAAGGGTCACTGGTACAGGGGGCGTCACTACTACAGGGGGCATTATGTGCACTGTCCCTTTGTAAAGTATGGGAGGGCGCAAATTTATAGTTTGCAGGGGGGCACTGCTGCTTAATGATAACACTAAAAGGAATATATCTTTATGAGGCAAGTAATCAAAATGTAATGCTCATAATGGCCTAATTCAGGTTGCATCGCAAAAGTGATGCGACCGCAATTTAAGTGACGGGACCCCCATTTGCACGCGCAGTTAATGTGGTCGGCCCATATTAACTGCAAACGTCTCTATCTGATTGACAGGCAGAGGTGGGCGGGGGGGGGGGGGGGCGTTTTGGGGTGGCGCAGGGGAAATGGAGGCATGTCGGTGGCATTTTCGGGATGGCTGCATGATGTCACACACAGCCGCTCCAATCGAAAAAATGGCGGCAGGCTTCCATAGTTTCTGCGACCATGCTCTAATTGCGGCGTGGTCGCAGTTAGTGGATGATGGGTAGCATGCTGGGTGGCTTTGCCCTGCGACGGGCGGCCCTCAGGATGCGATTGCACGAGTAGCAGATTCTGCTAAAAAGCAGAATCTGTTACTCTTACTGAATTAGGCCCATAGTGCAGGAGAGATCCGCAACACCCACAATTAACTGCATAAGAGCATGAAGTCAAAGGAAATAGCTATCTTGGATGCCTTCGTTAGTAGTAGTGCTGTTGGTTGTCAGTGTCACTAGAGACTGCCTGCAGGCAAGAGAGTTAAAAGCAGATGTTGGTATACATGTGAACAGGGCACTTCCTTCACACACTTTACATGCTCTATGTGCAACTCTGCGACTGAGATGATATTTGACTGATCATTAGAAGAAATGTTGAAGTAAATATCTATACACAAGTTTTTAAGATATACTGTTGTAGACTCACTTGTTATCATAACTTCAAATCAGATTGGGACTCTGATTGGCCGTTCAATGTCAGGTGACAAACGGCCAAAAGTAGAAACCAGATTGGCACTACATGCACTTAGAAGAGCTGTGGACAGTCCAAATGATCATCTGATGGCAAGAGACTGAGGTGATTGTTTAGTCTTAGTCCTTCTGGATCTCTCTGCAACATTTGATACTGAGGATCATAGGATTCTGATTGAGTTCCTGATAAATTTCTGTAGACTGGCAGGTCACAGAGAGTTTTGTCTGGAGTATTCTCAATGTCACCAGTGCCACTGACATGGTGTCTCACAAGGTTTTATACTATCTCCCATATTTTTTGCAGTATGCATGCTACCACTGGGAGAAATAATCAATAGTCATGGTCTGGTCTACCATCTGGCCTACCAGATGATACACAACTGTACCTGTCCTTTGCTCTAGGTACTGAGAACCCAATAACAACCCTAAATTGCTGTCTAGTTGAGCTCCAGGAATGGATGAGTGCCAGTTGACTGTGACTGAATCCTGACAAAACAGAGCTCCTTATGATAGGGCTTCAACATCAAAGGACAAGACTGCAGCATAGCCAACCAACTGGACTTACACTTGGTGGTTCAGAATTACAAAACAATGATCATGTTGCAGAATCTTGGCATTGTCCCGAATAGTGGCTTGACAGTTAAACATCAGATATCAGCCACAATCAAATCTACATTCTTTCATCTGGGGAACGTAGCCAGAATCAAGCACTTAATTCCCTCAGATGATCTGCCAAAAGTCATACATGCATTTGTATCATCTCGATTAGACTACTGCAATGCCCTCTACCTTGGTCTCCCAGCAAAAGAATTGCACCGCTTACAGCTGCTACAAAATGCAGCTGCCAGGCTGTTAACCAACCTGCCCCGTTCTAGCTACATAACACCCATTCTGTACTCCCTCCATTGGCTGCCTGTAAGATGGCAAATCATTTTTAAGACTGGCTTACTGACTTTCAAAACCCTACATGACCAGGGCCCAAGGTACCGGAGACAGCTTTTGATTCCATACTGCCCTGCTCATTAACTGTAATCTGTAGATGAAGGGGCTTTAGCAGTACCTAGAATCTCCCCGAATTCACCTGGGATACAAGCTTTTAGCCATTTGGCCCGACTATACTGAACTCACTTCTGTGCACAGTTCTATGTGCCTCCATTCTAGAATCCTTCAAAAACAGACGACTGTCCTCATATCTCCCAACTGTCCCGATTTTCGCAGGACAGTCACATTTTTTTGTCTTGCTGTTCTGCAGTGTCCCGCGGTGGGCAGTTGGGAGGATCATGTCACACATTAAGCTGCTGTTCTGCAGCCATGATTAGATGCTGTGCGCATGATGTGATAGCGGTACTGTCTAGCTACCTGCAGCTGAATGCATTGTGATGTCACAGTGGTACTATCTAGCAGCCTGCAGCTGAATGCATTGTGATGTCACAGCGGTACTTATGAAATCACAGGGGTTCTGTCCAACTGCCTGCAGCTGAATGCATTGTGAGGTCACAGAGGTGCAGTCTAGCTGCCTGCAGCTGAATGCATTATGATGTCACAGCGGTACTTATGAAATCACAGGGGTTCTGTCTTGCTGCATGCAGCTGAATGCATTGTGATTAGGGTGGGCAATCCCGGGATCGGCGGGATCCTGGGATTCAGGCCTAAAATTGGTCGAGATTCAATCCCGGGATTGGAGCTTCTAACCCCGGGGATTTCGGGAAAAGAAAGCTCATTGTATTTTCAGTGTCGGGCAGCATGAAGTGTCCTCAGGAGGCTCAAACACTGCCCAGCTCCCTCCTTCCCCTGCGCAGCGTGACGTGAAATCAGAGGCCATGCTGCGCGGCCAGCCACCCGTCACCCTCCGCATGGACGTCGCTGAAACCGGAGGAAGTGTGTGCAGCTAGCCGCCCATCACCCGCCGCACCCGGAAGAAGTGACCCACCCTCCTGCCCGTGTGGTATGGTGAGTTATGTGTGCGGGGTTGGGGGCCGCCACACAGGAAACAAGCCACTTCTGGGTATCCCAGGAATCCCGGGATGGACTATTTTTCAATCACGATGCTCGGGATTGAAAAAAATGGCTCAGGATTGGCCACCCTAATTGTGATGTCACAGAGGTGCTGTCTAGCTGCCTGCAGCTGAATGCATTGTGATGTTATACCAGAGGGACATAAGAGGTGAGGGGATGGAGAAAGAATGAATACAAGCTTATCAAGGCAGCAATGCCTATTAGGATTTTTGAATCAATATTGTTTTTATTATTATTTTTTATTTTTTTTCTAGTTTCATTTTCTTCTTACAAACGGTGGTGTTTCAAATGATCTAAATGACTAATCACTACTCCCGGTATATCATCTTTTGTCAAATAGAATGATATACATTTTATATTTTCATTCATACTAGTCTATTTTTGCAATTTACTTTTAAAGTGTACCTCAACACATTATATACAAATTAAATTATAAGAAGAAACAGTACACTCCTACGAATATAGAGGGTAATTCAGACCTGATTGCTCGCTAGGGGTTTTTTGCAGCGCTGCGAGCAGATAGTTGCCTCCCATAGGGGAGTGTATATTCTCTTTGCAAGTGTGCGAACGCATGTGTAGCAGAGATGTTCAAACAGATTTTGTTCAGTCCCTGAGTAGCCCAGGACTTACTCAGCCGCTGCAAACACTTCACCCTGTCCGAGACTGGAATTGACGTCAGGAACCCTCCCTACAAACGCATGTACACGCCTGCGTTTTTCCAAGCACTCTCAGAAAACGGTCAGTTACCACCCACAAACGTCTTCTTCCTGTCAATCTCCTTGCGATCGCCCGTGCGAATGGATTCTTCGCACAAACCCATCGCTGAGCAGCGATCTGCTTTGTACCTGTGTGACGCGCCTGCGCATTGCGGTGTATATGCATGCACAGTTCTGACCTGATCGCAGTGCTGCAAAAACCGCTAGCGAGCGATCAGGTCTGAATTACCCCCATAGTTTTGTGGGGGGTTTTAAAGGCATTTCTATGTCTGCGGTTTTTTGTTTATTTGTTTTTTATTTTATTTTGGTCTATTTGTTTCTGTTATGTGTTTTTTGTTTCTTATGTGCATCAGACAAATGTTGCAACCTAAAGCCTAACACACAGGTACACCAGAAAATAGGATTTTAATACCTACCAGTAAATCCTTTTCTCTTAGTCCGTAGAGGATGCTGGGGATGCTTCAAGAACCATGGGGTATAGACGGGATCCGCAGGAGACATGGGCACTTTAAGACTTTGAATGGGTGTGAACTGGCTCCTCCCTCTATGCCCCTCCTCCAGACTCCAGTTATAGGAACTGTGCCCAGGGAGACGGACATTTCGAGGAAAGAATTTATTGTTAAACCACGGTGAGCGTCTTCCCAGCTCACACCTCAAGCATGCCGCAGAACGTGGCATTCAATAGAACACCAGCCAACGGCATGAAAAATATGCAGCAATATGCGGACATAAAACGTAACACAACCTGTGTGCAACACAACCAATAACAGCATAACGCATGCCATGGCATGAATATCGTCAGCAACAGGCTGACTTAAACGCAACACCCCATGTGTGCAAACATACCCAATAACTGCAGATACAGTACGCACTGGGACGGGCGCCCAGCATCCTCTACGGACTAAGAGAAAAGGATTTACCGGTAGGTATTAAAATCCTATTTTCTCATACGTCCTAGAGGATGCTGGGGATGCTTCAAGAACCATGGGGTTTATACCAAAGCTCCAGAACGGGCGGGAGAGTGCGGATGACTCTGCAGTACCGATTGACCAAACAAGAGGTCCTCATCAGCCAGGGAATCAAACTTGTAAAACTTCGCAAAGGTGTTTGATCCCGACCAAGTAGCAGCTCGGCAAAGCTGTAATGCCGAGACCCCTCGGCAGCCGCCCAGGATGAGCCCACCTTTCTGGTAGAATGGGCTTTCACCGATTTCGGTAACGGCAATCCTGCCATAGAATTAGCCTGCTGAATCGTATTACAGATCCAGCGTGCAATAGTCTGCTTGGAAGCAGGAGCCCCAATCTTGTTGGGAACCCACCGGACAAACAGAGCCTCTGTTTTCCTAATCTGAGCCGTTCTGGCGACATAGATTTTGAAAGCTCTGACCACATCGAGAGACTTCGATTCCTCCAAGGCATCAGTAGCTACTGGCACCACCATAGGCTTGTTTACGTGAAACCATGAAACCACTTTTGGCAGAAATTGCTGACGAGTTCTCCACTCCGCTCTATCTGCATGGAAGATTAAATAGGGCTTTTGTGAGACAAAGCCGCCAATTCAGACACCCGCCTTGCAGATGCCAAGGCCAACATCATGACCACTTTCCAAGTAAGGAATTTCAACTCAACCTTACGCAAAGGTTCAAACCAATGAGATTGCAGGAACTGCAACACCACAATAAGATCCCATGGTGCCACTGGGGGCACAAAGGGAGGTTGGATGTGCAGCATGCCCTTCATGAAGGTCTGAACTTCTGAAAAGAAGGCCAATTCTTTCTGAAAGAAAATAGATAAGGCCGAAGTTTGTACTTTAATGGAGCCTAACCTTAGGCCCACATCCACCCTGTTTGCAAAAAATGGAGCCAACGCCCCAGGTGAAATTCTTCCATAGGAGCCTTCTTGGATTCACACCAAGACACATATTTTCTCCAAAACGGTGGTAAAGCTTCGGCGTTACTTCTTTATTAGCCTGAAGCAGTGTGGGAATGACTTTACTGGGAATACCCTTTCGGGCTAGAATTTGGCGTTCAACCACCATGCCGTCAAACGCAGCCGCGGTAAGACTTGATACACGCACGGCCCTTGCTGTAACAGGTCCCTTGAAGATCTGGATACCAAGCCCTCCTTGGCCAGTCTGGAACAATGAGGATCTCCTGAACCTTTGTTCTACTTATGATCTTTATCACCTTCGGAATGAGTGGAAGTGGAGGGAGCACATAGACCGACTGAAACACCCACGGTGTCACCAGCGCGTCCACCGCTATTGCTTGAGGGTCCCTCGACCTGGAACACTTACTCTGAAGTTTCTTGTTGAGGCGAGACGCCAGCATGTCTATTTGAGGAATTCCCCAACGACTTGTCACTTCTGCAAAGACCTCTTGATGAAGACCCCACTCTCCTGGATGGAGATCTTGTCTGCTGAGGAAGTCTGGTTCCCAGTTATCTACACCCGGAATGAAGACCACTGACAGAGCGCTTACATGTCTTTCCGCCCAGCGGAAAACTTTTGTGGCTTCTGCCATTGCCGCTCTGCTCTTCATTCCGCCCTGGCGGTTTACGTACGCCACTGCTGTTAAGTTGTCCGGCTGAATTAAGACGGCAGATCGCTAAGAAGGTGTTCCGCTTGCAGAAGGCCGTTGTAAATAGCCCTCAATTCCAGAATGTTTATTGCAGACAAGCTTCCTGGCTTGACCATCTTACCCGGAAACTCTTCCCCCTGAAAGACTGCTCTCCAGCCTTAACATAGTAACATAGTATCTAAGGTTGAAAAAAGACAATTGTCCATTGGGTTCAACCTATTTGTGGTCTCCTATGCACGATTATTTTGTATAAAATTTTGACTGAAGTTGCTGACTGCCGTTCCGATTAACCCCTCTTTTTTATAATAACCATAGTGCGTGACTATGCCCCGTAACCCTGGATATCCTTATCCATTAGGAATTTATAAAACCCATTCTTAAAGGTGTTGACTGAGTTGGCCATTACAACTCCCTCAGGCAGGGAAATCCAAACACGTATCGTCCTTACAGTAAAAAAGCCTTTACGCCGTATTGTGTGGAATCTCCTCTCCTCTAACCTGAGCGAGTGTCCACGAGTTCTCTGTGTTGATCTAACCAAAAACAGGTCCTGCGCAACATCTGTATATTGGTGGTCATTCCGAGTTGTTCGCTCGCAAGCTGCTTTTAGCAGCTTTGCACACGCTAAGCCGCCGCCTACTGGGAGTGAATCTTAGCTTATCAAAATTGCGAACGAAAGATTAGCAAAATTGCGAATAGACACTTCTTAGCAGTTTCTGAGTAGCTTCAAACTTACTCGGCATCTGCGATCAGTTCAGTGCTTGTCGTTCCTGGTTTGACGTCATAAACACACCCAGCGTTCGCCCAGACACTCCTCCGTTTCTCCAGCCACTCCCGTGTTTTTCCCAGAAACGGTAGCGTTTTTTCACACACTCCCATAAAACGGCTAGTTTCCGCCCAGAAACACCCACTTCCTGTCAATCACACTACGATCAGCAGAACGAAGAAAAAACCTCGTAATGCCGTGAGTAAAATACCTAACTGCATAGCAAATTTACTTGGCGCAGTCGCAGTGCGAACATTGTGCATGCGCAGTAAGCAGAAAATCGCTGCGATGCGAAGAAAAATACCGAGCGAACAACTCGGAATGACCCCAATTGTCCCCTTATATATTTGTAAATGTTGATCATGTCCCCTCTTAATCTCCTCTTTTCCAGTGTAAACATGCCTAGTCTTGCAAGCCTTTCATCGTATTCCAGCGTCTCCATACCCTTAATTAGTTTGGTCGCCCGCCTTTGAACCTTTTCTAGCTCCAGGATATCCTTTTTGTAGTAAGGTGCCCAGAATTGTACACAGTATTCAAGGTGTGGCCTCACAAGTGATTTATATAACGGGAGTATAATACTCTGGTCCCTAGCATCAATTCCCCGTTTTATGCATGCTAATATCTTATTAGCCTTCTTTGCTGCAGTCCTACTTTGGGTACTACTGCTTAGTTTGCTATCTATGAGGACACCTAAGTCCTTTTCCAGTACAGAATCCCCTAATTTTACCCCATTTAGTAGGTAGGTGTTATTTTTGTTCTTGTTACCACAGTGCATTACCTTACACTTGTCTGTATTGAAGCGCATTCTCCATTTCGCTGCCCAAGCTTCTAATTTAACTAAGTCGTTCTGAAGCGACTCA
This sequence comes from Pseudophryne corroboree, assembly GCF_028390025.1. Taxonomy (NCBI): domain Eukaryota; kingdom Metazoa; phylum Chordata; class Amphibia; order Anura; family Myobatrachidae; genus Pseudophryne; species Pseudophryne corroboree. The sequence goes on from NC_086444.1 coordinate 354,468,636, forward strand.
GCATCCACCTCCGCATGTATAACTTTACACAATTTGGTATCATCTGCAAAAATTGACACCATGCTCTCTAGACCTTCTGTTAGGTCGTTAATGAAAATATTGAACAATAGCGGTCCTAATACTGAGCCTTGCGGTACACCACTTAGCACTTCAGTCCAAGTTGAAAAAGATCCATTAACCACAACACGCTGCTCCCTATTATCTAACCAGTTTTTGACCCAAGTGCATATTGTGCTTCCTAGCCCTGATTCTTGTAGCTTGTAGATAAGTCTCATGTGTGGTACAGTATCGAACGCTTTGGCAAAATCTAAAAAGATTACATCCACCTCTTTACCCTGATCTAGGTTTGTGCTTACTGTTTCATAAAAGCCAAGTAAGTTGGTTTGACAGGATCTGTCCTTCATAAACCCATGTTGATTCCTTTTAATGACCTTATTGACTTCAAGGAACTTCTGAATACTATCTCTTAGAATACCTTCCAATACTTTCCCCACTATAGATGTAAGACTAACTGGTCTATAATTACCTGGTTCAGCTTTACTTCCCTTTTTGAATATAGGCACTACTTCCGCTATACGCCAGTCTTTGGGAACCATACCTGATATTACTGAATCCTTAAAATCAAAAATAGCGGTTTTGCAAGTTCAGAATGAAGCTCCATTAGAACCTTTGGGTGAATACTAGAGATGAGCGCCTGAAATTTTTCGGGTTTTGTGTTTTGGTTTTGGGTTCGGTTCCGCGGCCGTGTTTTGGGTTCGAACGCGTTTTGGCAAAACCTCACCGAATTTTTTTTGTCGGATTCGGGTGTGTTTTGGATTCGGGTGTTTTTTTCAAAAAACACTAAAAAACAGCTTAAATCATAGAATTTGGGGGTCATTTTGATCCCAAAGTATTATTAACCTCAAAAACCATAATTTACACTCATTTTCAGTCTATTCTGAATACCTCACACCTCACAATATTATTTTTAGTCCTAAAATTTGCACCGAGGTCGCTGTGTGAGTAAGATAAGCGACCCTAGTGGCCGACACAAACACCGGGCCCATCTAGGAGTGGCACTGCAGTGTCACGCAGGATGGCCCATCCAAAAAACCCTCCCCAAACAGCACATGACGCAAAGAAAAAAAGAGGCGCAATGAGGTAGCTGTGTGAGTAAGATTAGCGACCCTAGTGGCCGACACAAACACCGGGCCCATCTAGGAGTGGCACTGCAGTGTCACGCAGGATGGCCCTTCCAAAAAACCCTCCCCAAACAGCACATGACGCAAAGAAAAAAAGAGGCGCAATGAGGTAGCTGTGTGAGTAAGATTAGCGACCCTAGTGGCCGACACAAACACCGGGCCCATCTAGGAGTGGCACTGCAGTGTCACGCAGGATGTCCCTTCCAAAAAACCCTCCCCAAACAGCACATGACGCAAAGAAAAAAAGAGGCGCAATGAGGTAGCTGTGTGAGTAAGATTAGCGACCCTAGTGGCCGACACAAACACCGGGCCCATCTAGGAGTGGCACTGCAGTGTCACGCAGGATGTCCCTTCCAAAAAACCCTCCCCAAACAGCACATGACGCAAAGAAAAAAAGAGGCGCAATGAGGTAGCTGACTGTGTGAGTAAGATTAGCGACCCTAGTGGCCGACACAAACACCGGGCCCATCTAGGAGTGGCACTGCAGTGTCACGCAGGATGTCCCTTCCAAAAAACCCTCCCCAATCAGCACATGATGCAAAGAAAAAGAAAAGAAAAAAGAGGTGCAAGATGGAATTGTCCTTGGGCCCTCCCACCCACCCTTATGTTGTATAAACAAAACAGGACATGCACACTTTAACCAACCCATCATTTCAGTGACAGGGTCTGCCACACGACTGTGACTGATATGACGGGTTGGTTTGGACCCCCCCCAAAAAAGAAGCAATTAATCTCTCCTTGCACAAACTGGCTCTACAGAGGCAAGATGTCCACCTCATCTTCACCCTCCGATATATCACCGTGTACATCCCCCTCCTCACAGATTATCAATTCGTCCCCACTGGAATCCACCATCTCAGCTCCCTGTGTACTTTGTGGAGGCAATTGCTGCTGGTCAATGTCTCCGCGGAGGAATTGATTATAATTCATTTTAATGAACATCATCTTCTCCACATTTTCTGGATGTAACCTCGTACGCCGATTGCTGACAAGGTGAGCGGCGGCACTAAACACTCTTTCGGAGTACACACTTGTGGGAGGGCAACTTAGGTAGAATAAAGCCAGTTTGTGCAAGGGCCTCCAAATTGCCTCTTTTTCCTGCCAGTATAAGTACGGACTGTGTGACGTGCCTACTTGGATGCGGTCACTCATATAATCCTCCACCATTCTATCAATGTTGAGAGAATCATATGCAGTGACAGTAGACGACATGTCCGTAATCGTTGTCAGGTCCTTCAGTCCGGACCAGATGTCAGCATCAGCAGTCGCTCCAGACTGCCCTGCATCACCGCCAGCGGGTGGGCTCGGAATTCTGAGCCTTTTCCTCGCACCCCCAGTTGCGGGAGAATGTGAAGGAGGAGATGTTGACAGGTCGCGTTCCGCTTGACTTGACAATTTTGTCACCAGCAGGTCTTTCAACCCCAGCAGACTTGTGTCTGCCGGAAAGAGAGATCCAAGGTAGGCTTTAAATCTAGGATCGAGCACGGTGGCCAAAATGTAGTGCTCTGATTTCAACAGATTGACCACCCGTGAATCCTTGTTAAGCGAATTAAGGGCTGCATCCACAAGTCCCACATGCCTAGCGGAATCGCTCCCTTTTAGCTCCTTCTTCAATGCCTCCAGCTTCTTCTGCAAAAGCCTGATGAGGGGAATGACCTGACTCAGGCTGGCAGTGTCTGAACTGACTTCACGTGTGGCAAGTTCAAAGGGCATCAGAACCTTGCACAACGTTGAAATCATTCTCCACTGCACTTGAGACAGGTGCATTCCACCTCCTATATCGTGCTCAATTGTATAGGCTTGAATGGCCTTTTGCTGCTCCTCCAACCTCTGAAGCATATAGAGGGTTGAATTCCACCTCGTTACCACTTCTTGCTTCAGATGATGGCAGGGCAGGTTCAGTAGTTTTTGGTGGTGCTCCAGTCTTCTGTACGTGGTGCCTGTACGCCGAAAGTGTCCCGCAATTTTTCTGGCCACCGACAGCATCTCTTGCACGCCCCTGTCGTTTTTTTAAAAATTCTGCACCACCAAATTCAAGGTATGTGCAAAACATGGGACGTGCTGGAATTTGCCCATATTTAATGCACACACAATATTGCTGGCGTTGTCCGATGCCACAAATCCACAGGAGAGTCCAATTGGGGTAAGCCATTCCGCGATGATCTTCCTCAGTTGCCGTAAGAGGTTTTCAGCTGTGTGCGTATTCTGGAAAGCGGTGATACAAAGCGTAGCCTGCCTAGGAAAGAGTTGGCGTTTGCGAGATGCTGCTACTGGTGCCGCCGCTGCTGTTCTTGCGGCGGGAGTCCATACATCTACCCAGTGGGCTGTCACAGTCATATAGTCCTGACCCTGCCCTGCTCCACTTGTCCACATGTCCGTGGTTAAGTGGACATTGGGTACAACTGCATTTTTTAGGACACTGGTGAGTCTTTTTCTGACGTCCGTGTACATTCTCGGTATCGCCTGCCTAGAGAAGTGGAACCTAGATGGTATTTGGTAACGGGGGCACACTGCCTCAATAAATTGTCTAGTTCCCTGTGAACTAACGGCGGATACTGGACGCACGTCTAACACCAACATAGTTGTCAAGGCCTCAGTTATCCGCTTTGCAGTAGGATGACTGCTGTGATATTTCATCTTCCTCGCAAAGGACTGTTGAACAGTCAATTGCTTACTGGAAGTAGTACAAGTGGGCTTACGACTTCCCCTCTGGGATGACCATCGACTCCCAGCGGCAACAACAGCAGCGCCAGCAGCAGTAGGCGTTACACGCAAGGATGCATCGGAGGAATCCCAGGCAGGAGAGGACTCGTCAGAATTGCCAGTGACATGGCCTGCAGGACTATTGGCATTCCTGGGGAAGGAGGAAATTGACACTGAGGGAGTTGGTGGGGTGGTTTGCGTGAGCTTGGTTACAAGAGGAAGGGATTTACTGGTCAGTGGACTGCTTCCGCTGTCACCCAAAGTTTTTGAACTTGTCACTGACTTATTATGAATGCGCTGCAGGTGACGTATAAGGGAGGATGTTCCGAGGTGGTTAACGTCCTTACCCCTACTTATTACAGCTTGACAAAGGGAACACACGGCTTGACACCTGTTGTCCGCATTTCTGGTGAAATACCTCCACACCGAAGAGCTGATTTTTTTGGTATTTTCACCTGGCATGTCAACGGCCATATTCCTCCCACGGACAACAGGTGTCTCCCCGGGTGCCTGACTTAAACAAACCACCTCACCATCAGAATCCTCCTGGTCAATTTCCTCCCCAGCGCCAGCAACACCCATATCCTCCTCATCCTGGTGTACTTCAACACTGACATCTTCAATCTGACTATCAGGAACTGGACTGCGGGTGCTCCTTCCAGCACTTGCAGGGGGCGTGCAAATGGTGGAAGGCGCATGCTCTTCACGTCCAGTGTTGGGAAGGTCAGGCATCGCAACCGACACAATTGGACTCTCCTTGTGGATTTGGGATTTCGAAGAATGCACAGTTCTTTGCTGTGCTGCTTTTGCCAGCTTGAGTCTTTTCATTTTTCTAGCGAGAGGCTGAGTGCTTCCATCCTCATGTGAAGCTGAACCACTAGCCATGAACATAGGCCAGGGCCTCAGCCGTTCCTTGCCACTCCGTGTGGTAAATGGCATATTGGCAAGTTTACGCTTCTCCTCCGACAATTTTATTTTAGGTTTTGGAGTCCTTTTTTTACTGATATTTGGTGTTTTGGATTTGACATGCTCTGTACTATGACATTGGGCATCGGCCTTGGCAGACGACGTTGCTGGCATTTCATCGTCTCGGCCATGACTAGTGGCAGCAGCTTCAGCACGAGGTGGAAGTGGATCTTGATCTTTCCCTAATTTTGGAACCTCAACATTTTTGTTCTCCATATTTTAATAGGCACAACTAAAAGGCACCTCAGGTAAACAATGGAGATGGATGGATTGGATACTAGTATACAATTATGGACGGGCTGCCGAGTGCCAACACAGAGGTAGCCACAGCCGTGAACTACCGCACTGTACTGTGTCTGCTGCTAATATATAGACTGGTTGATAAAGAGATAGTATACTCGTAACTAGTATGTATGTATAAAGAAAGAAAAAAAAACCACGGTTAGGTGGTATATACAATTATGGACGGGCTGCCGAGTGCCGACACAGAGGTAGCCACAGCCGTGAACTACCGCACTGTACTGTGTCTGCTGCTAATATAGACTGGTTGATAAAGAGATAGTATACTCGTAACTAGTATGTATGTATAAAGAAAGAAACAAAAACCACGGTTAGGTGGTATATACAATTATGGACGGGCTGCCGAGTGCCGACACAGAGGTAGCCACAGCCGTGAACTACCGCACTGTACTGTGTCTGCTGCTAATATAGACTGGTTGATAAAGAGATAGTATACTCGTAACTAGTATGACTATAAAGAAAGAAAAAAAAACCACGGTTAGGTGGTATATACAATTATGGACGGGCTGCCGAGTGCCGACACAGAGGTAGCCACAGCCGTGAACTACCGCACTGTACTGTGTCTGCTGCTAATATATAGACTGGTTGATAAAGAGATAGTATACTCGTAACTAGTATGTATGTATAAAGAAAGAAAAAAAAACCACGGTTAGGTGGTATATACAATTATGGACGGGCTGCCGAGTGCCGACACAGAGGTAGCCACAGCCGTGAACTACCGCACTGTACTGTGTCTGCTGCTAATATAGACTGGTTGATAAAGAGATAGTATACTACTAATATTATATATACTGGTGGTCAGGTCACTGGTCACTAGTCACACTGGCAGTGGCACTCCTGCAGCAAAAGTGTGCACTGTTTAATTTTAATATAATATTATGTACTCCTGGCTCCTGCTATAACCTATAACTGGCACTGCAGTAGTGCTCCCCAGTCTCCCCCACAATTATAAGCTGTGTGAGCTGAGCAGTCAGACAGATATATAATATATATAGATGATGCAGCACACTGGCCTGAGCCTGAGCAGTGCACACAGATATGGTATGTGACTGACTGAGTCACTGTGTGTATCGCTTTTTTCAGGCAGAGAACGGATATATTAAATAAACTGCACTGTGTGTCTGGTGGTCACTCACTATATAATATATTATGTACTCCTGGCTCCTGCTATAACCTATAACTGGCACTGCAGTAGTGCTCCCCAGTCTCCCCCACAATTATAAGCTGTGTGAGCTGAGCAGTCAGACAGATATATATAATATTATATATAGATAGATAATAGATGATGCAGCACACTGGCCTGAGCCTGAGCAGTGCACACAGATATGGTATGTGACTGAGTCACTGTGTGCTGTGTATCGCTTTTTTCAGGCAGAGAACGGATTATAAAGTAAACTGCACTGTCCTCACTAGTAAACTCTCTCCACTCAGTCTCTACACTTCTACAGTAACAGTACTCCTCCTAGTCAGCTCCAGTAAATCTCTCTCAGTCTCTTATAATCTAAATGGAGAGGACGCCAGCCACGTCCTCTCCCTATCAATCTCAATGCACGTGTGAAAATGGCGGCGACGCGCGGCTCCTTATATAGAATCCGAGTCTCGCGATAGAATCCGAGCCTCGCGAGAATCCGACAGCGTCATGATGACGTTCGGGCGCGCTCGGGTTAACCGAGCAAGGCGGGAAGATCCGAGTCGCTCGGACCCGTGAAAAAAAACATGAAGTTCTGGCGGGTTCGGATTCAGAGAAACCGAACCCGCTCATCTCTAGTGAATACCATCAGGACCTGGTGACTTATTAATCTTTAAATGTTTTAATCGGTCACAGACTACTTCCTCGCTTAAATAAGTACCTATCAGTGGGATATTCTCATTATTGAGATTATATGTTAGTCCCTGAATTGGGTCCTCTCTAGTAAATACTGTTGAAAAAAACTAATTTAGTGTGTCCGCTATGTCATTATAATTTTTGCTTAAGACTCCCAACTTGTCTTTTAAAGGGCCTATACTCTTCTCCTTTAATCTCTTGCTATTAATGTATTTAAAGATTTTTTTGGAATTCGCTTCGCTTTCCTTTGCTACTAGTTTTTCAGTTTCTACTTTAGCCGCTCTTATTTCCTTTTTGCATATTTTGTTACATTCCTTATAGTGCTGAAATGACTCTGCTTCCCCGTCAGATTTGTATTTTTTAAATGCTCGCCTTTTCTTGCCCATAAGTACCTTAATCTTTTTGTTAAGCAACATCGGTTTATGATTTTTATTCCTTTTTTTGCTGCTCGTAGGAATAAATTTGAGTGTATTTTTAGCTAGCAGGAATTTTAGTACCTCCCATTTCTCCGTAGTATTTTGTCCTAAAAACAAACCTTCCCATTCAATATCCCTGAAAAATACCCTCATCTTTTCAAAATTTGCTTTGCTAAAGTTTAGAGTCCTAGTTGAGCCAGTATAGGGCTGTTTATGGAAACTGATATTGAATGTGACCATATTGTGGTCACTGTTTCCTATGGGTTCCCCTACTATAATACCTGATACCAAATCCCCATTGTTTGTTAATACCAGGTCTAAGATTGCATTGTACCTAGTTGGTTCCTCAATTAGTTGAACTAAGTAGTTATCATTAAGTGTGTTTAAAAACATATTGCCCCTAGCAGTATCACATGAATCGTTTTTCTAGTTTATCTCTGGATAGTTAAAATCTCCCATCACTACTATGTCTCCTACTCCTGCTGCTCTTTCAATTTGCTTTAGTAACAATTCCTCATCAGATGCGTTGATACCAGGCGGCCTATAGCATACACCCAATACTAACTTTTTTATTCCTTTTTCCCCGCATGCAATTTCTACCCATAATGTCTCGACAGTGTCTACAGTCCCCTCCTGAATATCTTCCCGTATATCAGGTTTTAAAAACGGCTTTACGTAAAGACACACCCCTCCACCCTTTTTATTTAGTCTGTCTCTCCTAAACAGTGTATAGCCCTCTAGATTGACTGTCCAATCATGAGATTCGTCCCACCAAGTTTCAGTAATGCCTATAATATCATACTGTTTGCTTGCTGCAAGTATTTCTAGTTCACCTTTTTTACCAGTAATGCTTCTGGCGTTTACATACATACAACTAAGATAAGTATTTTCCCTTGCGTTAGGGACATCTTTCACCTTATATAGCATTGATGACCTGTAATCATCATTGGTTAGTGCTTTGGTAAAATCTCTTTTAGTACCCATGTTAGTAACCTTACCGCCTGCTCTTACCCTCCCCCCAACTTCTCCCCCATTTCGTTTACTACCGCCATCCCCACTATTCTCACTGCATGACCCATAGTTTCTAGGCTCCTAGTTCAAAATTCATGACCCAGGCTCCTAGTTCAAAATCTCCTCCAACCTTCTAACCATCCTTCCCCCCAGCACCGCTGCCCCCTCCTCAGTCAGGTGCAATCCGTCACGACAAAAGAGATGGCGCCTGACTGAGAAGTCCGCCCAGTGTTCCAGGAACACAAACCCCTCTTTCCTGCACCAATCCCTAAGCCACACATTTACCTCCCTAATCTCCCTCTGCCTCCCTGGACTAGCGCATGGCACGGGTAATAATTCCAAGAATATTACCTTAGATGTCTTTGCCTTCAGTTTCTTTCCTAAGTCCCTATAGTCTTTCTTAAGGACACCCCACCTTCCGCTAACTTTGTCATTGGTGCCAACGTGCACCAAGACCGCCGGGTCTTTCCCAGCCCCTCCCAACAATCTATCTACCCGGTCTGCGATGTGCCGTACCCGACCAGACTGTACGGCGATCACAGTCCCGGTAGCAGATTGCCCTAACTGCCTTCCTGATGATAGAATCCCCTACCACCACCATCTGACTAGGTACCTCACTATCTTTTATCCCAATCGCGCCAGAGGGACCGCTCCTCTGGATGCTAGAGGGAGCAGTCTCCTCCGGCACCGTCATTTCTTCACTATCATCCTCCGATTCCTCGTCCAGTCGGGCAAATTTGTTCGGGTTTGATAGTTCGGAGATGTCGAGCCTCCCCCTCTTTTTCTTCCTTCTAACTGTGACCCAGCTGGCTACCTGATCATCATCCTCTTCTACCAATGACCCCTCCCGCAACTCCTCCACCGTTCTATCTAAACTTCGCTCGAGATTGTGAATCTCCCTCAGTCGCGTAACGGTTTGCTCTAGATCAGTTACCTGGGCTTCCAGGGCAACCGTTCGCACACACCTCGTGCAGATGTAATCACACTGGGCCGGTAGCTCCAGGTGTGCATACATCTTGCACGACATGCACTGAGTGAGGTCCCCAATCACAGCCCCTCCCATATTGTTTGTAAGGTCTAACTCCCTGTTACTCTCAAAGAAAAAGCAGCAAAAATAAAAAGTAGAAGACAAACAATCTCACTTATACAATAATTAAGCTGGCTTATACTTATCTATCTTTGTGCGGTTCTTGGTCCTTCACTTTTATGCAGCCGTAGTACTCTCTCCTGCGGCACCTATACTCCACTTAGCAGTTGCAGTTGTTCCAGCTCACTGCACCTCCTTTTCACTCGGCTTCCAGCTCCTGCTTTTGCTGTTACCAACTCACACTTACAAATCCAAGCAGCACTTTAAAATACAAGCCCTTACAAAGAGCAAGCTCCAAAGAGTCTAATCACTGATTATATAGGCTCAGCCAGCTGCTTTAGTCAGCCCCTCCTCCTCCTGATTACTCACAGTAATCTGTAATTTGCATTCATGGACACCAGGATCCAATCCTGGATCCCGAACCTTCGTCCCTCTAGGAGGTGAGAACTGTGCAGCCACCACAGGAGAGAGATTCTGATCCTGGAATATAGGATTATTTTCCGGTGCATGTGCAGGAGAGACCCAGACCACATGTCCAACTGGTCCCGCTAAAACCACTCTGGTATTTAACCTGCTCACTGAATGGCCTCGTAGGCCGCAACCATCTTCTTCATCAACGGAACGTATTGATGGAATTGACACTGTTGCAGATCTGATCCGACTCTGGATCCTCAGAGCTCTTTCCACTGGAAGAAACAAACTCTCAACAATTCTGTATCTAACATTATTCCCAACTCCGACAACAGCTTCGTTGGGATCAACAGTGATACTGGCAAGTTCAGGAGCCAACCACTTTGTTGAAGACCTGACAGGGAGAAACAACGTTTTGCACCACTTGTTTCTTTACCTCGCCGTACTCAGGAGAGCGTCCCAGTACAGAATAATAATGACTCATACTATTGAAGGAAAACCATCATACTGCCATCACTCCAGTGAATTGGCACTGACAATCCTGAATAGCAAACCCAGGTAAGCCTAATGCGGAAGAAACCGTACTTAGACCCTCTTTCTCCTTTTACAGATTGGATATCCCCGCCCTGAGAGATTCCTTCTTGTAGTTCAACTTCTTATGTAGAAATGTTTGGGATTGTTCTGACCAAGCCGTCCGGCCTCAGAAGCACGAAAAAGCTTGAATAACTGCTTTTTCTCTTTTTTTTTTTTTTTTTTTGTGTGACCGGGACAGCAGGACAATGACGAAGAAAAGGGAAATCCGTATCTATTCGGACGAAATGACTGCATCCTACAATAATGCGTCACCAACCGTTGTGAGGGAACATAGGGCACGAAGGTAGACTTACCGGTGGCACCTGCCCAGATCAACTTAACAAGGCCAACACCAAACCAGGCTTCACCTTGATAGGGAAGAGACTCCATTTCTACTCGGAGTCAGCATCGGCATTCCATTGGTGAATCCACAACGCCCTCCTAGCCGAGACCGCCATGGAATTGGCCCGCGAACCCAAGAGTCCCATACCTCTTTTAGTCGCACGGCAGTATGCGGCAATGTTCTAGATATGACCCAACTTAAGGAGTATCCCAACTCTCCCCAGGGTAATTATGTCGGATGACAAGGTAACCGACCATTTGTGACCATTTCTGAATACAAGCACTCCCCCATGCGCATGTAATGCAAGTATAATCAAAGCATATAATTAAAATATCACTTAGCTTCCTGTACACAATCCTTTGTGACAGGGCCCCGTGCAGAACAGGGGTTGACTCTCACTTTATTCCATCCACGGCGGGAAAAGAATAAACCCTCGGACTCCTCGTGAGGATTTGAAACCATCTTGTCCATCTTGTCACGGCTGACCTAGAGCTTTTTCAACAGAGCGACCAGCACATGAGAAGAAATAACTTTACTTCAGCATTCATTATAAATTTTAATATGAATATACACATTTAAATACACATATACACACACATATATATATATATCTCTCATATATATATATATGTTTGTCAGGAACAGCAGGGTCCCTAGTGACGTTAATACGTTCTTAATGTGTATGAAACATGTACTGAATGCCGATGTTGTGGATCTAAACAGGAAACATCATGGTCGACATAAGAAATAATATTCGTGTCGATATCAGTGAATAGTAACTGGGCAAAATAACATATTTGCGACCCCGAGGGGTCTGAGGGAAATATATTATCAATATTACACCCTCCACAAAAATTACTACGTCTGTGTTCGAGCCACAGATCTATGCAACCGTACCATACATATATATATATATATACACATACAGGTATAGCTTTCTGAAATGCATCACATTATCATGTCAATTTTCACCCAGTCCGATTTGTTGGTGCCGACAGGGTCACCCACACACGTCCGTGTCTCCCCTATAGTTTTCTCTTTGGAAAAGCATACATCTACTGACATGTTGCCACTTATTTACATGAACCAAGTACCATCAGGAGTCGGCAGTGCCGACAGAGACATTCCCATAGCCATTTGTGGCAGAGCACTCAGCCTCAGACATGCCGACTATAAGGGATAGACCCCAGTACTTTCTGTCAGGGAAACACCAAAGACGTTTACCAGCTCTTTTACACCACGCTCATTGTATATTGTGCTGTACTTTTAACATATATTGCACTAAACAACTGTGCCCCCCCCCCCCCCCCCCCCCGTTTTTCACTGTGATCTGTTCAGCAGTGCTTTGGCGGGGCCAGCGCCTCTGAGGAGAAAATGGCGCTGGTTTGAGCTGTGAGGGCTAAGCCACGTCGCCTTAATGGCGCACTTCAGCCCCTATTTTCTATATATTTATACTGGCGGGGGTCTGTATTTAGTGCCCAGGCACTTAATAACTCTCTTGCCAGTCTCTATCTGAGGTATTGCAAACAGAATATGAAAGAGAAAATTACCAGCGCTGGCTGATCATGCTTATGCAATATAAAAAACAATATAATTTCCAAAAGGCTTATAATTAAAAAGACATATTTATTTCACATGTATATCCTATAAAATAATGAATAAAAGGTGAACAAGACGGTACTCAATAAATTTTGCCACAATATCTGAATTACTTATATATCCACATTTTGGCTATTAGTAGTACTCAAGGGGACTGGAATCACTTGGAGATGTCCATCACTAATCGGTTATTTTTGTATAAATCCGATAATTTGCAGATGTGAGGTATTTACCAGTGATCCTGAGAGCAGGTAATGTCCACCTGATGTGTGGCTGGATCAAATTATCCTCTTTGGCATGGAGGATTGGGTCCAGAAGGTGGATGCTGCTATTAGAATGTCCCAAATGGTGTGCACCAGAGTATCCGTAAAGCCAGTGGAGATGGTGGTATTGAGTATCCAGATATGTTTAAAAGCTCAACGCGTTTCGCTGGTTAGGATATTCCAGCTTCCTCAGGAGCAAGTGAGATAGTGGCTATAGTGGAGCCTTTTTATACCGGATATGAGTGGCATTGATTAATTACACATGAATGAATCACTTAAAATCATATACATAAGCCTTTTGGAAAATTCATGTAATCCCATATATATTGGAGTGTCCACTGGTCCCATATACTTAATATACCAAAAAATGTTAAAAACGATTCTTTGTTTAGTAGATAAATACTTTAGAAGTGCATATTCCTATAATATCCCGATCATGTGATTATCTGGATCACGTGATCGGCATCTGTATCCAATGGAGGTGTTGTATTTAGGTCATGTGATATAACACGTGACCATAATAGAATTGGTTGCTTAGTAACAAATCCGGAAATGTTCGGGTAAAACTTATGACGTTTGTGTAGCTTCCCGATCACGTGACTGTTTATGTCACGTGATCGGGTTGCTATCCAATAGATAGACATTGTATATGTCACGTGTACATGACGACGTGGGTTGCTAGGTGACAATTCTCCGGAGGAGAAGGAGGGGACGTCCCGTTCAACATTATAACAGAGCGATCCTATAACCGGATAGATATTCTAATATTTAGCTATTTATTATCAACATTTATAATATCTAATTATATAGCTTGTCCGGCCTCCTCAATTTGTCATCATATGACTAAGTACAATGTCCATCTATATTGGGATACCCATTGATCTCATACATTTGAAAATGACAGGAATTAAAAACTTTTCTTTAATAAACGGATATATATTTATAGTCATAGTATATGGCACATAATTATACCCAAATGAGCGCAGTAATAACGAGTCCGAGATAATAAATTATTATAACATCAAGATTGTATAATGACCCGATCATGTGACTGTTTAGGTCACATGATCGGCACTGTCCTCCAATAGAAAATTTATATAAATGTCTATATTGCTGATAGTTGGTTAAGAATTGCAGTTATCTTAGTGGCTTATATATCATATAAGTCTTCAATAATATAAATATTGTTCATGGGAGAGAGATAGAAAGAGCTGAATATAATTGATATATAATTAAGTATAATATTTCATATAAAAATCAATTCAATTATCTAGAAAAAATTTTCTTCATGATTAGGAAGGGTTTTATAGAATAATGGAAAACATATAATTTATTTATATAACATCCTCATAATATATGAAAGATAGGTACATCCAGAGAAGCAAAAATAAAAATAAAAATAAAAAATATAAAAATAAATATAAAATAAGAGGTCCATATAATTAAATAACAGAATTCAATTCCATGGTTTCATTTAAACCAACCGGATGCAAGGAATTAAATTTCAGCATCCAATATACTTCACGACTGCAGAGTTTTTTGAATCTATCGCCTCCCCTGGAGGTTGGGGCGACATGTTCAAGACATGTAACTGATAGACAAGAAGGATTGGACATATGTTTTATGAAATAATGTCGTGAGACACTATGAGTTTGACATTTGTTTATGATGTTTCTCCTATGCTCCATAAAGCGAACCCGTAGTTTTCTAGTTGTGCGTCCTATATAATTAAGTCCGCAACTACAGGTTAGCAAATAAATTGCATAGGTGGTCTCGCAATTCATAAAGGTTTTAAATTCCTATGTCTCGTTGAAAGATGGAATATTAATTGAGACAGTCTTACGTTGTATATTCCCGTTTTCTATCTGAGGTATACATGCTGCCCAGGGCGACCCCCCTGTGACCTTGTAGTGCCGCTTGTGTGTGGGAGCAATGGCGCGCAGCGCGGCCACTGCGCGGTACCTCAGAGACACTAAAGTCTTCTGCCGTCACTGAAGTCTTCTGTTCTTCTTTTACTCACCCGGCTTCTTTCTACTGGCTCTGCAAGGGGGGTGACGGCGCGGCTCCGGAGACGAGCAGCTAGGCGTACCAAGTGATCAGACCCTCTGGAGCTAATGGTGTTCAGTAGCCTAAGAAGCAGAGCCTTTGAACTCACAGAAGTAGGTCTGCTTCTCTCCCCTCAGTCCCACGATGCAGGGAGACTGTTGCCAGCAGTGCTCCCTGAAAATAATAAACCTAACATAAAGTCTTTTCCGAGAAACTCAGTAGAGCTCACAGTGTGTGACCAGTCTATCTGGGCACAGAATCTAACTGGAGTCTGGAGGAGGGGCATAGAGGGAGAAGCCAGTTCACACTGATTCAAAGTCTTAAAGTGCCCATGTCTCCTGTGGATCCCGTCTATACCCCATGGTTCTTGAAGCATCCCCAGCATCCTCTAGGACGTATGAGAAAGACTGTTACCAAATCGAGGCTGCATTCCTGGGCATACGAGAACTTCTTATACTTCTTCCATAATACTATGCAAGCAGACCCACTAACAGAGAGATAAGGGTTACAGCGGTGACTATGGGCGGAAGTGACGTTCCGCCGCTGAGACACAGAAGAGTGGAAGTGACACGCCGCATTCATGGGTAAATGTATGAAGCAGTGATAAAAGTGAGTCAGTGGAGAAGTTGCCCATGGCAACCAATCAGCTGCTTAGTATAATTTTATAGTATGCAAATGATAAATTTTATGTCAATGCTGATTGGTTGCCATGGGCAACTTCTCCACCGGCTCACTTCTCCACTCTTATCACTGTTACAGTTACCCCTCAGTGTGGCTAATGCTGCATTCACACCGCAAATGCCGGGTCCTACCCGGTAAGACAAACGTGTACTTACCGGGTGGGATCCGGCATTTGCGCTCCGTTGCAGGCTTCCCGACCCGGCAATATACCGGGTCGGTTGCCATGACAACGGAGGCCGCAGCAGCAGCAGGGGCGGGGGTGGAGGCGGCGTCGGGAGATGAGCTCATCTCCAGCGCCGCCTCTCCCTATCTTGTGAATGGGAACCGTGTCGCATCGACACGGCTCCCATTCACACCGCACCTGACCCGGTAATCAACCCGGGTAAAACCCTTCTTTTTTACCGGGTTGATTTACCGGGTCAGGCGACCCGCTAAATCGCCCAGTGTGCTTTCACATCGCACACTGACCCGGTTCGACACGGCAATATGCCGTGTCGGTACCGGGTTATTTGTGCGATGTGAAAGGGGTATAAGAGAATAAAACTCTGCATAGGAAAATGGCTCTGACATCCTGACGAAGCCTGATAGATCAAAAATCACAGAGCCAAGCGATTGTCTGCCGGCAGACACGAGAGCCATATCCGGAGCAAACCAACAGAATATGCAGCTAAAAGGAGGAATCCGTTTATGTTAAAAGGAAGGCACCCAACCCTTTGCGGACAGCCCTGAGCACATTACCAGCTGCTGAAGAACCCAGAGCAAGGAGTACCCAGTCTCACTGGAATCGTACTGGATCCTCACTGTCAATTACAGACTCATTGATCCATTCACAGGTAAAGGGTGAGTAAACCGCAATGAGCGTGTCCCCTAACCATTCCAATAAATGTTATGCCCAGAGTTACATGCACTATTGTTAGTCCTTTATGTTTTGTGTTGTCTGATTTGTCTGTTCGTTTTATTTATTTATTTTTCATCCATAGAGCAAGCGCTGTACAGCATTGCACTTAGCTGCAGGTAACATCAGCATTAGTAACCTTTTTAAGG
The DNA here is from genome assembly GCF_028390025.1 of Pseudophryne corroboree. Lineage (NCBI taxonomy): Eukaryota > Metazoa > Chordata > Amphibia > Anura > Myobatrachidae > Pseudophryne > Pseudophryne corroboree. The sequence continues at coordinate 354,485,085 of NC_086444.1, forward strand.
GAGACATTTACTAAGCAGTGATAAGAATGGAGAAGTGAGCCAGTAGAGAAGTTGCCTCATCAACCAATCAACAGCTCTGTATAATTTTATAGTATGCAAATTATAGATGTTACTTCAGTGCTGATTGGTTGCTATGGGGAACATCTCCACTGGCTCACTTCTCCGCTCGTATCATTGCTTAGTAAATGTCCCCCTTATAAACTCTAGAATTTTGTTTTATTATACTAACTACTTTTATTCCCTAAATTGTGTTATCATCTTTTATTGCTAAAATAAACTTCACCTTCTTCATACTATACACTTGTCAAGTGTCATTTAATTTTAAGCAAGAACTTACAACTTTGATATTATATTGCACATATTACTGTTTAAAATGATATATACTGCATTGGAATTAGTGAGAGCTACTAGGACACTTCCGACACTTCTACTTTTGAAGGGGTGGTGGACCCCTCTTCCCTTCCTTTTGTAGCTGCTATTGATTCCAAGACAAAGTGGTCAAGCGCAGCCCTCTACCATTTCTGTCAGTGTCCACTGATGTGTTTGTAAAGATATATTTTACTGCCATTCACTCATCTTTCCTCTCAGGCGGTCCCCAGTAGAACTGTCCGCTGAACAGGGCTTAAAGTGGTCCTGGAGAGGTGGTGGAACTCATTTAACCCACCACCTCCTCCCCCCTTCCCCCTTCCCTCCCTCACATTAAGTGGGGCCAGTGCTAGAGTTTTCGGCAACCCCTGCAAACTATAAATGAGTGCCCTACTTCCCATACTTTATAAAGAGACATTGTTCTCATAAAGAAGCAGCGTGGTCACGTAATAGTACCCCTAATTCAAATTACACCACACAGTAGCACAGTCTTATTCACATTACACCGCATGTAGTGCCCCTGATTCATATTACACCACATGGTAATGCCCCTCTATGCATGTTATGCCACACAGTAGTGCCCCTTATGTACAATGCCTACAGTAGTGCCCCTTATAAACAATTCCCACAGAAATAGTGCGCCTTACACAGAATACCCACATAATGTGCCAGAAAAGGAAGCCACTGGGACCTGAGGAGGGGCTGAATGTTGTCCAACAGACACAGCGTGTGTGAGTACCAGGAGGGGTGAGCTGTAAATGGAGGTCCATGGAGACACCAGGACCTGAGTAAGAAGGAGGTGGCTGCAGCTCATCAGTAACACTAGCGCCGCCTGTATCATCTATTGATATAGGTGATGGGGCAGGTTTTTCTCTTGGAATTACCGTGCAGGACAATGGAGGTGGTAGAACTAGTTCCCCCTACCATTACATGTGGTGAAACTCAGTTCCACCTCGTTCCCCCCCACTTTAACCCCTGCCTTTGAAGAACGATAAACCAGCCAGCTCTTACATGTGCAAAAGAAAAATAAAAGTGAGGCATGTAATGATGCAAAAAGTAAATGCAGATAGAAGATAGAATATATTAGATAGCAAATAATTAATGAGAAAAGAGATTATGGGGCTAATTCAGGTTGGATCGCAAATTGCAATTTAACTGGAATTTTTGCGATTTCCCCGTAGGCACATGCGGCCGCAATTGCTGCGTGTGACCCGCAGTAATTGCGAATGCTTCTGCCTGTTTGACAACGCTCCGTTTCCAAGGAGGAGATGGAGCATTGCGGGGGAAGGGGGGGGGCTGCGGCAGGAAAACGGGGGGGCGCGAACATGGGGCATTATCGGGGCGGCTGCATGACATCACACGCAGCTGCTCCGATCAAAAAGATGGTGGCGGGCATCCTGCCATCGCAGCCAGGCTGCGCCGGCAGGCGTCCTCCATGATTTCTGCGATCACTATGAAATTGCGATTGCACCACAATTTCAGCGTGATCGCGGTGGGTGGGCGGCGGACAGCATGCCTTGCCCTCCTCCCAGCATGTGAGTCAAAGGATTGTAAATTCTGCTAAAAAGCTGAATTTGCAATCCTTACTGAATAGGGTCCTACTGTATATACTAGAGATGAGCGGGTTCGGTTTCTCTGAATCCGAACCCGCCAGAACTTCATGTTTTTTTTCACGGGTCCGAGCGACTCGGATCTTCCCGCCTTGCTCGGTTAACCCGAGCGCGCCCGAACGTCATCATGACGCTGTCGGATTCTCGCGAGGCTCGGATTCTATCGCGAGACTCGGATTCTATATAAGGAGCCGCGCGTCGCCGCCATTTTCACACGTGCATTGAGATTGATAGGGAGAGGACGTGGCTGGCGTCCTCTCCGTTTAGAATTAGAATAGATTAGAGAGACACTTGATTTACTAATTTTGGGGAGCATTAGGAGTACTCAGTAGTGTACAGTGCAGAGTTTTGCTGATAGTGACCAGTGACCACCACTTTTATTTATAATCCGTTCTCTGCCTGAAAAAAGCGATACACAGCACACAGTGACTCAGTCACATACCATATCTGTGTGCACTGCTCAGGCTCAGGCCAGTGTGCTGCATCATCTATATATATTATATATCTGTCTGACTGCTCAGCTCACACAGCTTATAATTGTGGGGGAGACTGGGGAGCACTACTGCAGTGCCAGTTATAGGTTATAGCAGGAGCCAGGAGTACATAATATTATATTAAAATTAAACAGTGCACACTTTTGCTGCAGGAGTGCCACTGCCAGTGTGACTAGTGACCAGTGACCTGACCACCAGTATATAATATTAGTAGTATACTATCTCTTTATCAACCAGTCTATATTAGCAGCAGACACAGTACAGTGCGGTAGTTCACGGCTGTGGCTACCTCTGTGTCGGCACTCGGCAGCCCGTCCATAATTGTATATACCAGTGACCTAACCGTGGTTTTTTTTTCTTTCTTTATACATACATACTAGTTACGAGTATACTATCTCTTTATCAACCAGTCTATATATTAGCAGCAGACACAGTACAGTGCGGTAGTTCACGGCTGTGGCTACCTCTGTGTCGGCACTCGGCAGCCCGTCCATAATTGTATATACCACCTAACCGTGGTTTTTTTTTCTTTCTTTATACATACATACTAGTTACGAGTATACTATCTCTTTATCAACCAGTCTATATATTAGCAGCAGACACAGTACAGTGCGGTAGTTCACGGCTGTGGCTACCTCTGTGTCGGCACTCGGCAGCCCGTCCATAATTGTATATACCAGTGACCTAACCGTGGTTTTTTTTTCTTTCTTTATACATACATACTAGTTACGAGTATACTATCTCTTTATCAACCAGTCTATATATTAGCAGCAGACACAGTACAGTGCGGTAGTTCACGGCTGTGGCTACCTCTGTGTCGGCACTCGGCAGCCCGTCCATAATTGTATATACCAGTGACCTAACCGTGTTTTTTTTTTCTTTCTTTATACATACATACTAGTTACGAGTATACTATCTCTTTATCAACCAGTCTATATATTAGCAGCAGACACAGTACAGTGCGGTAGTTCACGGCTGTGGCTACCTCTGTGTCGGCACTCGGCAGCCCGTCCATAATTGTATATACCAGTGACCTAACCGTGGTTTTTTTTTCTTTCTTTATACATACATACTAGTTACGAGTATACTATCTCTTTATCAACCAGTCTATATATTAGCAGCAGACACAGTACAGTGCGGTAGTTCACGGCTGTGGCTACCTCTGTGTCGGCACTCGGCAGCCCGTCCATAACTGTATATACCACCTAACCGTGGTTTTTTTTTCTTTCTTTATACATACATACTAGTTACGAGTATACTATCTCTTTATCAACCAGTCTATATATTAGCAGCAGACACAGTACAGTGCGGTAGTTCACGGCTGTGGCTACCTCTGTGTCGGCACTCGGCAGCCCGTCCATAATTGTATACCACCTAACCTTTTTCTTTGCATCATGTGCTGATTGGGGAGGGTTTTTTGGAAGGGACATCCTGCGTGACACTGCAGTGCCACTCCTAAATGGGCCCGGTGTTTGTGTCGGCCACTAGGGTCGCTAATCTTACTCACACAGCTACCTCATTGCGCCTCTTTTTTTCTTTGCGTCATGTGCTGTTTGGGGAGGGTTTTTTGGAAGGGCCATCCTGCGTGACACTGCAGTGCCACTCCTAGATGGGCCCGGTGTTTGTGTCGGCCACTAGGGTCGCTAATCTTACTCACACAGCTACCTCATTGCGCCTCTTTTTTTCTTTGCGTCATGTGCTGTTTGGGGAGGGTTTTTTGGAAGGGACATCCTGCGTGACACTGCAGTGCCACTCCTAGATGGGCCCGGTGTTTGTGTCGGCCACTAGGGTCGCTTATCTTACTCACACAGCGACCTCGGTGCAAATTTTAGGACTAAAAATAATATTGTGAGGTGTGAGGTATTCAGAATAGACTGAAAATGAGTGTAAATTATGGTTTTTGAGGTTAATAATACTTTGGGATCAAAATGACCCCCAAATTCTATGATTTAAGCTGTTTTTTAGTGTTTTTGGAAAAAAACACCCGAATCCAAAACACACCCGAATCCGACAAAAAAAATTCGGTGAGGTTTTGCCAAAACGCGTTCGAACCCAAAACACGGCCGCGGAACCGAACCCAAAACCAAAACACAAAACCCGAAAAATTTCAGGCGCTCATCTCTAGTATATACCTGAAGTTTACTACGTCGATTATTGATGTCTGCTGCACTCTAGTGGCTTCATGATGTATTAAGGCCTAATTTATGTGATGGAACGTGTAGCAGAAAAGGCTGCATGCAGAGTGTCACATGTGAGTCTGTTTTCACATGACCACCCTCATTTATACCAATGGAGATCTTTATCTTTGATTTTTATTTTCTTATATTTATCTAAGAATTGAGATTTATTACAGAATTAATATTCCTTAATGTATTTGTAACCATGGGAGCCATGACTGGGGACACTCAAGTTACCACTACAACACCCTCTAACAATACACCACTAGTTAATCGATTTTGTCACTATTGAAAGCACAAGAGGGGACGTTGAAAAAACTGTTTCTAGTGTCAACAAACCCCATACTTGCCGCCATTCATGGAGGAAATGTGGAGGGGGTGTGGTGCTCCTGATGATGCTTCATTTACCACAATAAGCATCAAGGTCCCAAAATTTCCCACTTCACTCAAGGAGGCTAATCAATTCTACTGGGTGTCCAGGGCCGCTCCCAGACATTGGGGGTAATTTAGACCTGATCGCTCGCTAGCTGTTTTTTGCAGTTCTGTGTTCACATAGTCGCCGCCCACCGGGTAGTGTATTTTAGCTGTGCAAGTGTGCGATCTCATGTGCAGACGAGCTGTACAAAAGAGCTTTGAGCAGTTTCTGAGTTGCCCAGCACTTACTCAGCCACTGTGATTTCAGCCTTTCCGGGGCCAGAATTGACGTCAGACACCCGCCCTGCAAACGCGTGGACACGCCTGCGTTTTTCCAACCACTCCCTGAAAACGGTCAGTTGCCACCCACAAACGCCTTCTTCCTGTCAATCTTCTTGCGATCGACTGTGCGAATGGATTCTTCGTAAAACCCATCGCACATCAACGATCCGCTTTGTACCCGTGCGACGCGCCTGCGCATTGCTGTGCATATGCATGTGTAGTTCTGACCTGATCGCAGCACTGCAAAAAACGCTAGCGAGCGATCAGGTCTGAATTACCCCCATTCGGGGAGAATAGGCAAGTACGGCAAGCCGCTTACCACTGCTACTAGCATTTGCTATAGTTGTAGTAGCATTGCAGTTTTCAAAATGCATCTTATCCTTTATACAGATGTATTCTCAGTGCACTGTCACAATTGCAAATGTCTTTTTCGCTCAAACATCTCTCCCAACTGTCCCGATTTTGCAGGACAGTCCCTTTTATTAGGACTGTCCCGCTGTCCCACCCGCGGGCCACAGTGTCCCACAGTGGGGGGTGCAGTTGGGAGGCTCCAGGCAGTCACTGCTCTGCCTAGCAGAGCAGCGGTGAATAGACGCGGTGCGCATCCGCTCAGCGTCTATTCACTAGAGACGGAGGGACAGGGGGCATGCCAGCAGATCATAGAACGCTGGCCATGCCCCCATAGTACTGGAAACAGGGGCATGGCTCGCGATCGCGGCACTCCAGCACAGCCACGTCCCTTTTCTATAGGCCACGCACCTTTTTTGGACGGTAGCGTAAAATGTGCATCTTTGTTGCAAAAATGAAACAATGAGGTGGGACAGATCTGCTTATTGAGACTGCACTGATCAACGTGATATGTGACACTTGTGCATTAGTGTTGATAAAGCTAAATATTTATCTTACTTAAAACCCTTTAAGAGGTCAAAGAACACAGTACGCTATTGGCGTATGGAATACCGTAAGGGTACGCACGTTGCGTAACAATCGCTTAGCCGTAGTCGAGACGCTCAAGCGTCACGTTCGCTCACGGCCAAGAGATCACAGGCAGGCACGCTATTGGCTGCCGACTATCGTAATAATACGCTATTAGCGTAGCGGACGCTCGGGACCACGTGGAGATCACAAGCGGCGCTGACGCTCACAGTATAAAACCTTTATAACTATACCATAAAACAATGTATTATGCAGTAAACCTTGGTGTAGTGATAGGGTGTAAATGTAACACAGTGTAACCTTATTAACTTAAAGCTGTATGAGCGTCTCCGAGGCTCAGAGAATACTTAGAAATATAAGAAATACACAGATACCGATCTTAGGTTCTAACACCTTATATGAACGTTCTATTTGCAAAAGAATAATACAATACAAGTCATACACTACCAATATAACATAGACTAACTAACCAGATAACTACACATGAAATACAATAACAGTACAATAACACTTTAAGAGGAAAAGAGAGAGAAAGAGGAGAAGAGAGAGAGAGAGAGAGAGATATGGCTCACAATAACAATAAAGACAATATGATTGCGGAGAAACTTACGCACAAGGGGAACAATCGCATGCGCCTTTCTGAATATCCAGCTCCCGATTATCAGTGATGAGAACCGTTGAAGAGAGTAGAGTGGAGCTGGATCAGATCGGCTCGTCTATATATACACCACTCACAATACAATACAATGGTCCCTACAATCTCATTGTTCATTGGACACAGGAATTCGTCTTCGCATTATAACAAAAGGTCATAGGTTGATTCATACAGGTGGGCTGTGACTATTTCCAACTGCTCAGGTGGGTGGGAAACTAGGTTTCCCGCCGCATGGATAATAAAGTGCAAATAATAGCAAATGTCCATAAACTTCTTATGTCCATAACTATTCGCACGAGCGATTAATCTGCTTCAAACCAACACCGGAATATTGCTAATTAAATACTCTTCCGATGGATACTAAACACCACTGTATAACCTCTGTCTGACCCTTCGTATCAAACAAAGAGGGATCTCTTTGTCTATGAACATGCTACATTAACTAAACTTTCAGATTCTATCAAAGGGACCATAATCTACAAAATACATTATATGGTTAAAATATGTAACGATCGAGTCGCCCGCTAGACGCACACAAACTCTACCGTAAATGCGCATACCGTGCACCTGCGGGTGCACGCAACAGCGAGTATGCGTACGCACGGGAGAGCGTGGGCACGCGCAGCGGGGACACGCATGAGGTGCAAATATGGTAGTGTGCATCATGATATTTTTCTGACTTTGACAGTCCACCCTTTGGCAGTCACCAATAACTGCCACTTCCTAAAACATTTCAAAAAGAGAAAAATATATGTCATGTGTAAATATTTCTATGGTTGGGTAGGGGAGGAGAGGAGAAGGTGAGAAAAGGGTATGACCTAGTGAGATAGCAGAAGCATGTGTGTATGAATCCATGTTTGGGGGGTCATGTATCATCGTGCCGTACGTGTCTTAAATCAAGCTTCGAGGTATTGCGAAGTATACATTTGAATTCCTTCTTATCCTGTGGTACGGGTCTGTTGATGGGCTGTCAAACTTTACCAAGCTCTTTTCGGCTTTTGGTTGCAACAAAATGGGGGAGCACATTTTAGTTGATGATACATGAATGGGGGAATATGTGAATGCTGATATCTGTGCCTGTATTCCCTATCGACTATGTGTGTTGTTACCTGAAGGTTGTAGAGATGAAGATAAAGAACACTTATGGTAAATGCATTGATAAACTATGTGAGTTTAATATACATTTGCCGATTGAGGTCTTGTCTGAAGTCTTGTCTGAAGTCTTGTCTGATGTCTCCTTTGGGCTTTTGCTATTAACGGTATGCAAAAAGCCTTGTCAATGTCCATAGACTTACAAAAAAAGTTGGGCTAGCGTAAATTTAAAATTTCTAGGGAAACTGGGGGTCTATGGCATAGTCCATCTGTTGTTTGTGTACAAGGTTGTCAAACTTCTTCTTTAATCCATCTGTTGTCTGTATATAAGGCCATCAAATTCCTCTTCCAAGCGGGTCTTTTTCTCTTGGAGAAAAGGAGAAACAGGTGAAAGAAACGGACCGTAGAATCACATTTTCATCACATCATTGTCTCTATCGTTGGGTCATAGATCAAATCCATTGGAATTACAATTTCCTCACTCCTTAGACTCATTACCCTGGTACTCCGTTTGCACTTCGTTAAAGCCTGACCGCATCTAAATATCAAGCCAATCGATATGACAACACCTAAGATACATAGAAGAAACTTCCCTACATCCATTATGACTCCTTGAGCCCATTCTCCTAAACCAGAGAACCAATTTCGCGGGTTCAACCATGACACCCAACCAGTCAGCTCATTACCCACAGCAGCAAGGGTGAGATTGTGTCTCCTGCGAAATTCCCACTTTAATTGGAGAATATCGTCCATCTTTTGGTCTATGACCTCGACCGGGTCCTCGGTGCTATTCGTAATATAAGTGCAGCATTTCACGCCGTACTGCGTTGCCAGTGTGACACAATATCCACCTGTCACTGCCGTGAGATAATTAAGAACCATCCTATGCTGTACCAGTTCTGTTTTATAAGCTTGGAGCTCTCTTCCGGTATATCTAAAAGTGTCGTCATACATTTCTGTGATATTGTCTAATAAATTTGCAAGCGCAGATATATATCTATAGTTCAGCACTCCTCTAGCGGTGCGAGTGAAATCTAACGCAAGTAGAACCTGAATCCCGGTGGATTCGTGGATCAGATCAGAGGCCGGGTGCTCTGTCCTTTCTGTCAGTTGCCTTTTAACGACGTGCTCGTAATGAGTGTGAGTATAAGGAGCTTGGGCACCACGGTGTATATCTTTCATTTTGGTATGTGATACAGTCATTACCTCAGGCAGTACTTTTCCAATATAACACAATCCTTCAGAGTTTGGGGCAAGCCACTTATACGCCTTCCTCCCGCATATGAAATATGCATCATCGGGGAGAACATATGGGACGGAGTAGGACATAACCATATTACACATCTTCCATGTGAAATCTCCTAACCCTAATTCTCCCATCTGTCTAGTACACGTATCTGTTTGTATGATATGTGCACAGTATCCTGGTGATACCTCTCCAACTCTCATGATCCTATTTCCTAGGGTATACCTATATCGGAAAGATTTTTCCCTACCGGCTATGTGGCGTATAAGCTCTGTATCTGTAGGCATTCTATCTGCTCTATATGAAAAGGTCATGGTTTGGTTACTCCATGACACTTCCCAGTTTCCCGGCTTTCGGGGATTGGAAATGTTAAAACATATTAGGGACCTATCCACATGATATTGGTGGAGCTTCAAACTAGGAGGGCTGGAGATATTAAACCTCCTGTCCACCGGTCTCCCACCCTTTAGCTCAAGTACCTCCCCTATCGTTAAAGGAAATGGTACTAGCCCTGATTTGCTATGGCCTTGAGGTACTTGAGAGCATACCCAACAATCTGTCTGATTTAACACATTACCCACTAAGGAGTGATAGTCACTCAATGGATGCCGGTCCATGTGGATATTAAAACTGGATTGGCATTTCTTGATGCACCCATCCTCAACTACATTGTCACAGAGCCTACAGATACAGTTTTCTTCAGCTAACAATCCTTCACAATTCCTTCTATTGTCAATGCTATCGGATCGTTTTCTGATACTCGCCTTTACTTGTTGGTTAAGTTGCTCTTGGAAAACTACGCCTCCATCTTTGTCATCAGAACCCATTCCAGAACCTCTCTCGACCTCCATGGTACTCTCGCCGGAACAGACTGCTCTGGTCAACATCATGGTCAACAGGAAAATCCAGATCACAGTCTCTTGGGGCAAGTCCATCTTATAGGAGGAAACGGAGAAGAGTAAGAAGGGGGAAAAAATAATTGAGGGAGATGGGATGGGAAGTGGAGAAAACAATAAAAGGGAACAGGGGATCGACAACTGCTTCCGATCTTATGATTTTCAAAGCTCAGGTGCCGCCTCAGTCCTCCTGAAACAGACACTCCAGTGATACAACTTCCTCTACCGTCTGTTCTTTATCACGGGACCTCTCTGGATCAGCAACCTTCTTACAATGGGACGAATGAACCCAAGTCTCTCTCTCGGCAACCTTCAATGCTGTCGTGCTAATCAATAAGACTTGGTATGGTCCTTCCCATCTGTCAATAAGGCAACCTGAGCGTAGAAAATTCCGTATCATTACATAATCCCCAGGTTCAATGTCATGACAATTACTATCTGGCAAATCAGGAATCACTAATTTCAAATTATCATTTTAATTCCTTAGCTGTTTACTCATGTTAACCAGGTATTTTACAGTCACTTCATTGTTACACTTCAAATCATCCTGAGGGTTAATCATAACATGCGGTTGTCGACCAAACAAGATTTCAAAGGGGGACAGATTAAGAGGGGACCTGGGAGTGGTTCTGATGCTGTATAGTACAATGGGTAAAGCTTCTGGCCATGTCAATCCTGTTTCTGCCATAACTTTACTCAGTTTATTTTTAATAGTGCTGTTCGCTCTTCCCACCTTCGCACTCGCCTGGGGGCGGTATGGAGTGTGCAGCTTACTATCAATTCCCATCAACTTACACAGTCCTTGAAAGACATCACCTGTAAAATGGGTACCCCTATCACTTTCAATTATTCTAGGGATACCATATCTACACACAAATTCCTGCACAATTTTCTTAGCAGTAAACATAGCGGTATTTGTGGCCGCCGGAAATGCTTCGACCCAATTTGAAAACACATCTATACAAACAAGTACATATTTCAAATTTCGACAAGGGGGTAGTTGTATAAAGTCAATCTGTATTACCTGAAAAGGGCCGCCTGTAGGTGGGATATGAGATGGTTCTGTTGGTATTGCCTTTCCGATATTCTTCCTCAAACAGGTAAGGCATGACATTGCTCTCTTACCTGCATGAGATGAAAATCCTGGGGCGCACCAATATGCTCTTACCAACTTACACATTCCTTCCTTGCCCAGATGAGTCAGCCCGTGTGCTGCCTCAGCTAAGCATGGAAGATATGCTCTGGGGGCCACTGGTTTACCTTGTCCATCCGTCCAGAGTCCTGAGGACTCCTGGCCATATCCTTTTGCCTTCCAGACTGCCTTTTCCTGTGTGGAACACAAATTTTGCATTTCACACAACTTCTGTGTGTTGATGGTATTAAATACCATCAGTTGTGTGGTGTCTGTCTGTCTGGGGGTACCGGCTGCTAACTTAGCAGCTTCGTCTGCTCGGCTGTTACCAAGTGATACTGGGTCCTGGCTATATGTGTGTGCTTTACACTTGATAACAGCCACTCTGTCGGGTTCCTGTATCGCTGTTAGAAGCCTTTTGATGTGAGCTGCATGCGCTACCGGTGTACCAGCTGCCGTCATGAAATTTCTGAGGCGCCATAGGGCTCCGAAATCATGGACTACCCCGAAGGCGTATCTAGAATCGGTGTAGATATTGGCTGACTTGCCCTTAGCCAATTCACATGCTCTGGTTAGGGCAACCAGTTCAGCAACCTGGGCTGAGTGAGGTGGGCCTAGCGGTTCTGCTTCTATGGTGCCTTGGTCATCTACGACTGCGTATCCAGTACACAAGTCTCCCGAGTCCGACTGTCTGTGACAACTACCGTCAGTGTAGAAAGTAAGATCTACATCTTCCAGTGGGTTGTCACTGATGTCAGGCCTTGCCGTGAAATTTTGGGTCAAATATTCCATACAATCATGCATGTCATCCTTTGTATTAAATCCTCCTTCCCCATAGCTCTCATCCTCCACCCTTTGTGCCTTTGCAGGCACACCTGGGAGATATGTTGCAGGATTTAATGCACTGCATCTCTTTATGGTGATGTTTACGGGGGCCATTAGTGCCAATTCCCATCTTGTAAACCGCGCTGATGAGACGTGCCTGGTTTGGGCAGAATTTAGCAAGGCTGACACTGCATGTGGTGTATGGATTGTGAGGTTGTGTCCTAGCACTACATCTTCGCTTTTCGTTACGGCAATGCTATCGCAGCAACGCTTCGCAAGCATGTGGGGAGGGATCGCGCTACCGTATCTAGCTGAGCGCTGTAGTATGCTACCGGCCTGCTGGCATCACCGTGCTTTTGGGTTAGGACGCCTGCCGCGCAACCAGCACTTTCTGTTCCGTACAGCTCAAAGGGTTTCCCATAGTCTGGCATACCTAATGCTGGCGCCTGCGTTAGGCACTGTTTGAGTCTCTCAAATGCCATCTCGGATTCGTCTGTATGCGAAATCCGATCAGGTTTGTTTGATGAAACCATCTCCTGCAAAGGTAATGCTAGAATGGAAAATCCTGGGATCCAGTTACGGCAATACCCACACATTCCTAAAAATGTTCTGATTTGTTGCTGGGTTTGTGGCAGAGTCATGTCTCTAATTGCTTGGATTCTATCAGCGGTCAGGTGTCTCAGTCCTTGTGTTAGACAGTGTCCTAAATACTTTACTTTACTTTGGCATAATTGCAACTTGTCTTTGGAAACCTTGTGTCCTGTGTCTGAAAGATGAAACAGGAGCTGTTTCGTATCCTTCAGGGACGCTTCCAATGAATCTGAACACAGTAGTAAATCATCCACATACTGTATCAATATTGATCCACTCTCTGGTTGGAAAGACTGTAAACAATCATGCAAAGCCTGTGAATATGCTTGGACTGTCTATGAAACCTTGTGGTAATCGAGTCCATGTGTATTGGACTCCTCTGTATGTAAATGCAAACAAATATTGGCTGTCAGGGTGCAGAGGTACCGAGAAGAAAGCGGAGCAGAGGTCAATAACAGTGAAAAATTTCGCAGTGGGAGGGATCTGCATAAGGATGACAGCTGGATTTGGCACTACGGGGAACTGACTCTCAACTATTTTGTTAATCCCCCTTAGATCCTGCACTAGCCTGTAACCCCTCCCCCCACTCTTTTTCACAGGGAAGATGGGACTATTGGCAGTGCTGGATGGTCTTACCAGAATGCCCTGTTGTAGCAAGCGCTCTATTACGGGATATACTCCTAGTTCCACCTCTGGCTTCAGAGGGTATTGTGGGATTTTTGGAGCTATCCTACCATCTTTTACTTGCACAACTACTGGAGCTACGTTTGCCATTAATCCAGTGTCTTGTCCATCTTTAGTCCAAAGTGACTCTGGTATCTGGGATGTCATTTCTTCTACTTGGGATGGAGTCCTATTTGTCATAACGGTATGTGTCATTAATTTTGATGGGGAGTCTAACATGTCTCGTACTTCCTGAGCGTTATTCTCAGGTATGTCTAAGAATACACCTTCAGGAGTACAATAAATGACGCACCCCATTTTACACAATAAATCTCTTCCCAGGAGATTAGTCGGTGCCGATGCAGCCAGCAAAAAGGAATGCTTGGTATGTAAAGGCCCTATTGTAATCTCGGCTGGTTTGCTAACAGGGTAGTGCTGGACTACTCCCGTTACTCCCATGGCTGGAATTGTCTTACCAGTGGTTCTCATGCCCACTGTCGAATTTATCACTGATTTGGCCGCCCCCGTATCTACAAGAAAGTTTAATGATTTACCAGCTACATTAATTGCAATTTCGGGTTCACTTCCCAGACTTGCAATCAATTTTACTGGCTGCAGATTACAGGTGTGGCCACACCCCTATTGGGTATGGTGTCCTCCATGAATCCCGCTGGCAGCAACTACTTGAGAAGGGGTTAAATGGGAACTGCCAGAAGCTTGCCAGTCTCCTTTTGGGGGATATCTTTTTGTTTCCCCTGTATGTGGCTCATAACTCCGTCTCTGCGGACCCTGATCCCAATTTCGTGTGTCATGTCGTTGTCTAGGGGGTTGGTATGATTTTTGTGAATTTTTCGCTCTACAGTCTCGTGCCATGTGTCCCTGTCTATGACAAAAATAACAAGTTACCACATTTGACTTACCCACAGGGGTCGGAGGTTTATACGAAGGTTGCCTTGTGGTCAAAGCCTGTATACTTACGGCCATTAACTTATCACCTTGTGACTCCCTGTGTCTGGTGATATTTCGATCGTGATCAATAGCAGCCTCTCTCAAAGTAGCCACCGACAGACCTCGCCAACATGGTTGCGTGGTCTGTACCCTTGCTTTCAATACCTCTTTTAAACCATCCATTAACACAGATACTGCTACTTCTCTATGATTTGCATTGGTCTTAATGTCTTCTATGCCTGTGTATTTTGCCATTTCTAGTAGTGCCCGATGAAAATAATCAGCAGCTGTTTCTGTCTCTTTTTGTTTAATGGAGAAAACTCTATTCCATTTGACTACAGCTGGAAAATACTCCTTTAACTGTAAATTTATCCTCTTTACATTGTCTGAGTTGTACACATCCGTAAGGGGTACCTCTCCATCTAATTTACAGTCAGCTAAAAACCTTTCTGGGTCGACATTGGAGGGTAAACATGCCCTCAGCAATATCTGCCAGTCTTTGTTATTGGGCTCTACAGTGTTCCCTAGGTCTCTGATGTATTTCTGGCTAGCAACTAGATCTTTCCTAGGATCAGGGAATTCAGACACTATTGCTCTTAATTCCATTCGGGTAAACGGGCAGTGCATGGCAATGTTTCTGACAGGAGTGACTCCTGTAGTGTCCGTTTTCCCATTTGGCACTGCTATTACCCTAACGGGATTAAGTTTAATAATATCATTCTGAGTAGATTCTACAGCCTGTGGTGAAATGGTTTCAGCATAGTGTATGGTGCCGTACTTACCCGTTGATACGACCTCACCTGTCCCTCCGCTAGGGGCCTTTGATACTAATCTTACGGGTTGGGCCGTGCCTACTGTTGTTTCTGATATGGTGGCTGCTAGAGAGAGCGCCGATATTGTTGTCGATTCGTCCTCTTGATCACACTCCTGGGGAAAGTTTAAAACAGGGTACAACTTGCATGGGTTAATACTTGTATTAGTTAACTTATTAATATTATCCTTAACATTTATACAGTTGCTAAGTGCCTGTTTATTGCACCCTAGTGCGTCATTCTCCGCAACCAATTTCTCTCCTGATATATATGGTGGCGGTGGTGCCGTGGCTACCAGTTTCCTGATAGGATTAGATCCCGCCGCCTGAGCCAATCCTCTCTGTATTTCACCCTCCTGTTGCCATAACTGTAAATAATCATAATGTTTGATCCGTCTCTTTGTTGATTTAATGAGACATATCCTCCTCCTTAGATTTAGTAACACATCTGGGCTAAAGCTGCCTACTCTTGGGAACTTCTCCCCGTCATGTACAGTCATTCTTTCCCATTCATCACATAAAACCTCTGTGTGTGAACCGTATTTTTCACACATTACATACCTTGCCGACCCGATTGGTCGGTTTACTAAATCAACCCGAACCGAGGTTGATCGCCCCCTACCTGAACAACTGGCCCCCATAGCTTGCAGGTGTTGCTTGCACTACCTCT
The DNA here is from genome assembly GCF_028390025.1 of Pseudophryne corroboree. NCBI lineage: Eukaryota > Metazoa > Chordata > Amphibia > Anura > Myobatrachidae > Pseudophryne > Pseudophryne corroboree. The sequence goes on from NC_086444.1 coordinate 354,500,893, forward strand.
GACCTTTATATCAGGGTCTTCAGCGAACCCTTACAAAAACCAAGATGTTCAAGATAGGCTGACGGTGGCAGTTTACCGAGTACCCCACTCACTCGCCCACGCCGACCAATACGCCTACACACTGTTTTAGCGCTGGCGTACTCGACCCAGGGCCCCTATGAACCTTTGTTTACTGGAACATGCGAGTGTGATCCGAAGAGCATTAACCCTTTCCAGTAACTGTTGGTTGTTGGATAATTCCTGAGTGACCAGCGAACTTCCCTTAAAAAATAAAAAATTACACAAATCACGTTAGAATGTACAAATAGCGTTTATGACCCCTTCCGTACGCAAATGGTACTGGGTCAAATTACTAACTAATGCACACAATTACGTGCGGTACAATCGTTCAGCACATAAGCAACTAATCTTATGTGCGGAGCGACCAGCGGAATCGAAATTTAGCAGCTGCGAATTCCTTCAGCCTGAGCTTTATGGCCTATATGGGTTCCGCACCAACCCTTCCTGGTGTTGGGCTACTTGTCTCTATAGCGGACTTCTTTGTCTGCTGTACCTAGACCTCCTGGTCTGTTCCGGACCTCCTGGTCTGCTACAGTATGACCTCCTGGTCTGCTACACTCTAATGCTCTTTATATGTTTAACAAGGGATGCCTCCCTAGCCACCATGTATGTCACTTACACGTATGTACTTCACGAGAACTCGATGATTTCCTGTGGTTCAATCCCAAAAATTGTAGAAACTTATATATGCAAACACTCACTCACCACATGTACACTTAAACTTTTGTTTCTATTTCTTTCTATTTCTGCGCAGAAATTTCTTCCCTTTAGACCAGATGAGTCGTAAATTGGAGAAGGATCTATTAGCTTAAATTTCGGACACTAAAATCGATTTGCGCTATTTATCGCGTTGCCACCTTTTCGCCTGTTTAAAATAACACTATCGTGTGATTTGTTACGTGGGCGTACCCAGACGCTCCGTTGCGTAATATACGCTGCGTGCGTCGGCCTTTGGGTTGCGCACGCGGGTCTCAGCCTTTTGTTAGAGACACGTGTACGCAAGGCAGATATCCACCGTAACACAATTAACACGTTTATCAATGTAAGTGATCCTCGATCATCTACCGAGCACCACACCGGTCTCTCCTTGTATCCTTAGGCAGAGCTGTGTGCATGCTTTACAATTTACCCCTTAATGTATTACTTTTACTCTTTAACTATTAATAGCGACAAATCTCTCTTAGCACGTTTATCAATTATAAAATGGCAAACAGGAGAGTGATATGAAAATACACGAATGAAAAGAAATGCAGATATATGCGTGCGTGTGTGCGTACGCAAAACAGAAATAAACAGTTTTAAAAGACACTAGCGTGTTGTTCTTACCTCCGGTTCCGGATTCCTTCAGCACCCTTTACTAAGCGAAGCAGACGCTTATCCAGGCAGCACTACGAGGAATATGATCTCCCGCCCTTTGCTGATGGATAATGTCTGCTGAAATTACCTAGTACAGATATGTGAAGGACGGACGAGCCGCCAATTGATAAAGCTAAATATTTATCTTACTTAAAACCCTTTAAGAGGTCAAAGAACACAGTACGCTATTGGCGTATGGAATACCGTAAGGGTACGCACGTTGCGTAACAATCGCTTAGCCGTAGTCGAGACGCTCAAGCGTCACGTTCGCTCACGGCCAAGAGATCACAGGCAGGCACGCTATTGGCTGCCGACTATCGTAATAATACGCTATTAGCGTAGCGGACGCTCGGGACCACGAGGAGATCACAAGCGGCGCTGACGCTCACAGTATAAAACCTTTATAACTATACCATAAAACAATGTATTATGCAGTAAACCTTGGTGTAGTGATAGGGTGTAAATGTAACACAGTGTAACCTTATTAACTTAAAGCTGTATGAGCGTCTCCGAGGCTCAGAGAATACTTAGAAATATAAGAAATACACAGATACCGATCTTAGGTTCTAACACCTTATATGAACGTTCTATTTGCAAAAGAATAATACAATACAAGTCATACACTACCAATATAACATAGACTAACTAACCAGATAACTACACATGAAATACAATAACAGTACAATAACACTTTAAGAGGAAAAGAGAGAGAAAGAGGAGAAGAGAGAGAGAGAGAGAGATATGGCTCACAATAACAATAAAGACAATATGATTGCGGAGAAACTTACGCACAAGGGGAACAATCGCATGCGCCTTTCTGAATATCCAGCTCCCGATTATCAGTGATGAGAACCGTTGAAGAGAGTAGAGTGGAGCTGGATCAGATCGGCTCGTCTATATATACACCACTCACAATACAATACAATGGTCCCTACAATCTCATTGTTCATTGGACACAGGAATTCGTCTTCGCATTATAACAAAAGGTCATAGGTTGATTCATACAGGTGGGCTGTGACTATTTCCAACTGCTCAGGTGGGTGGGAAACTAGGTTTCCCGCCGCATGGATAATAAAGTGCAAATAATAGCAAATGTCCATAAACTTCTTATGTCCATAACTATTCGCACGAGCAATTAATCTGCTTCAAACCAACACCGGAATATTGCTAATTAAATACTCTTCCGATGGATACTAAACACCACTGTATAACCTCTGTCTGACCCTTCGTATCAAACAAAGAGGGATCTCTTTGTCTATGAACATGCTACATTAACTAAACTTTCAGATTCTATCAAAGGGACCATAATCTACAAAATACATTATATGGTTAAAATATGTAACGATCGAGTCGCCCGCTAGATGCACACAAACTCTACCGTAAATGCGCATACCGTGCGCCTGCGGGTGCACGCAACAGCGAGTATGCGTACGCACGGGAGAGCGTGGGCACGCGCAGCGGGGACACGCATGAGGTGCAAATATGGTAGTGTGCATCATGATATTTTTCTGACTTTGACAGTGTGCAAATGAGTCTGAATCTGTATACAAAGTGCTACCATGCAGCGGCAACGGCTTTTTTACACCAAGTTCCGTTGTGCTTCTGGTACAAATTGAGTGGAGTTTGTCTGCGTCTGTGGTGTGGATAATATGCAAATGTAAATAGTTACTATGCTACACCGCTTGCCAGGGTACACTTGCTCCGTGCGTCTCATGCCACATGCATAATTGCATACCCTCCCCAACATCTTTGTGCCCCGAGGAGGAACATTTTAGGGGACGTGGCCTCATAGGTAGGGGGCATGGCCTCGCAGTAAGTGCTCTGATTCAAGCCACGCCCCCCATTTTCGTCACTATATATGGGGGCATGAACAGCGCTTAGTGAACTGCTGGTCATGCCCCCTGTCCCTCTCTACCAGGGAATAGGCTATTCACAGCTGCTGTGCTCAGAGCAGCGAGTGACAGGGGGGGGATCTCCCAACTGCCCCCCTCCACTGCAGGACACTGCAGCCGCGGGTGGAACAGCGGGACAGACTGTGAAAAACGGGACTCTCCTGCCAAAATTGTTACAGTTGGGAGGTACAGTATGTGCACGGCATATTGAGGCTGGTGTAGGAGGGCATATCTGTATGTGCTTTCAATTCGTAACAGCACTGAGGGAGCTGCAAAAAGTAATCCAATGCTTCTGAGGTAAGGTAGTGCCAGTGTTGTTCCATAGTTGAGGTGACTGCTGATGCAGTTGCAGTAAAATATGAAAATATTAAAAACAATGTAGTCTTTGTAACAAATAAGTTTCTCAAATACCTGATTCAGAGGCAGAGACAATATCGATGCCGGACACAATGGAGCGATGTTCTATAAAGCCGAATGCATATACAAACGAGTGATTGGCGATGGTGGATGCAGTGAGGATTTATTTGCAAAGTGAGTAACAGGTAATGACTATTAGGAGGAGCTAATGGGGAGTGGCTACAAAGACGCGCACGCACACAGCCCCATGGTATACACAAACACAGCCCTACATATACAGTGGGGCAAAAAAGTATTCGGACAGCCACCAATTGTGCAAGTTAACCCACTTAAAAAGACGAGAGAGGTCTGTAATTTCCATCATAGGTACACTTCAACTGTGAGAGACAGAATCTAAAAAAAAAAACCAGAAAATCACATTGTATGATTTTTAAACAATTTATTTGTATATTCTTGCGGAAAATAAAAATTTGGACAATCAAAAAGTTTAACTCAGTACTTTGTAATATAACCTCGGTTGTCAATTACAGAGGTCAAACGTTTCCTGTAGTTCTTGACCAGGTTTGCACACACTGTAGCAGGTATTTTGGCCCACTCTTCCATGCAGATCTTCTCTAGATCTGTCATGTTTTGGGGCTGTCGCCGGGCAACACGGACTTTCAACTCCCTCCACAGATTTTCTATTGGGTTGAGGTCTGGAGACTGGCTAGGCCACTCCAGGACCTTGAAATGCTTCTTTACGGAGCCACTTCTTAGTTGCCCGGGCGGTGTGTTTGGGGTTATTGTCATGCTGGAAGACCCAGCCACGTTCCATCTTCAATGCTCTTACTGAGGGAAGGAGGTTTATGCCCAAAATCTCACAATACATGGCCCCATTCATCCTTTCCTTAATACGGATCAGTGGTCCTGTCCCCTTTGCAGAAAAGCAGCCCCAAAGCATGATGTTTCCACCCCCATGCTTCACAGTGGGTATGGTGTTCTTGGGATGCCATTCATCATTCTTCTCCCTCCAAACACGGCGAATGGTGTTTATACCAAAAAGTTCGATTTTGCTCTCATCTGACCACATTACATTCTCCCAATCCTCCTCTGGATCATCCAGATGGTCACTGGCAAACTTTAGACAGGCCTGGACATGTGCTGGCTTAAGCAGGAGGACCTTTTCGGGTGCTGCAGGATTTCAATCCATGATGACGTAGTGTGTTACTAATGGTAACCTTTGTGACTGTGGTCCCAGCTCTCTTGAGGTCATTGACCAGGTTCCCCCGTGTAGTTCTGGGCTGATTCCTCACCGTTCTCAAGATCACTGATACCCCACGAGGTGAGATCTTGTATGGAGCCCCAAGTCAAGGGAGATTGTCAGAAATCTTGTATTTCTTCCATTTTTTAATAATTGCGCCAACAGTTGATCTCTTCTCACCAAGCTGCTTGCCTATTGTCGAGTAGCTCATCCCAGCCTTGTGCAGCTCTACAATTTTGTCCCTGGTGTCCTTAGACAGCTCTCTGGTCTTGACCATGGTGAAGAGGTAGCAGTCTGACTGTTTGAGGGTGTGGACAGGTGTCTTTTATACAGATAACCAGTTCAAACAGGTGACATTAATAGAGGTAACGAGTGGAGGATAGAAGAGCTTCTTAAAGAAGAAGTAACAGGTCTGTGAGAGCCAGAAATCTTGCTGCTTGATAGGTGTCCAAATATTTATTTTCCACAAGAATATACAAGTAAATTGTTTAAAAATCATACAATGTGATTTCCTGGTTTGTTTGTTTGTTTTTTTTAGATTCTGTCTCTCACGGTTGAAGTGTACCTATGATGGAAATTACAGACCTCTCTCATCTTTTTAAGTGGGTCAACTTGCACAATCAGTGGCTGTCCAAATACTATTTTGCCCCACTGTATATATATATATATATATATATATATATATATATATATATATATATATATATATATATATATATATATATATATATATATATATATATATATATATATATATATATATATATATATATATATATATATATATATATATATACACACTATATAAAAGCGAAAAATTTGGCCTTACGTCCTTCTATACAAATCCACAGTTTATAAGCGAAGATCGTGAAATTTTACATAGGAGCATATTAAAACACGGCGGGGGCAACTAAAACAATTTTAAATCCCTAGCAACCCTAGGGGGGAGACAGCAGTACAGAGTATATCAGGAGACAGAATAACTCCGGAATTGCTGGAGCAATGTACTCAAAAATTGGTACACATGTAAGGATGTGCCCTGTGGGCACATCCATGTGGCTGTCCCTAGCTGGGGGCAGCGCTGGGGCAGCTTGTCTGTCCCCAGCGCGGAGTGTGCGGCGGCGGCGGGTGCCTGGTGCAGGGATCGGATGTTTCCCTGCACCAGGCTGTCGGCGGCGGAGAGCGGCGCGGCGGCGCTTTAAACTTGGCGCCGCTGGGGCCGCCAATGAGAAGCGCCGCCCGCGGCTTTTTGAATCCGGCGCCGTCCGCGAGTCAATCACGGCTCGCGGGGCGCCGGCCAATCAGGAACAGGCGCGGCAAGCCAATCGGCGCTCGCCGCGTCATAGGCCCCGCCCCCGGCGTCTGACATCAGATGCCGGGCGGGAGCCTGAAGGAGAGGCCGCGCCGAAGAGCGGCAGAAGACACGTGCGGGAGCAGCGGAGGAGGTCGTCGGCGCGCCGGAGCGCAGAAGAGCATCCGGCGCAGAGGAGAAGACGACGGCCGTGGAAAGAAGAGCTCCGGTGGCCGCTGAAGAGGCCGGAAGACGTCGGGCTCCGGGAAGATGTCCAGCGGCGAGGAGACGGCGGCGCCGCTGGCCAGGACGGGCCAGCGGCAGAAGAGTTCCTCCAGGCCGAGAAGCGCTGCAGTGGTGGGAAGCAATTGAGCTGTGCAGTTCCCCACTGCAGCCTTCTCCACCGCAGGTAGGCCCTTCTAAGGTGCCCCCCCCCCTCTCCTCCGCTAGACCACCGGGTGTTCGGGCAATAGGCCCGTGGGCACAGTCAGGCCCTCCCGGCCTGTGGGCATTGAGTCGGGCCCTCCTGGCCCGTGGGCATTGAGTCGGGCCTCCTGGCCCGTGGGGCATGTAGTCGGGCCCTCCAGGCCCGTGTCCAAGATAGGCAGGCACTAGGCCTGGGGGCACAGGTTGGGCACTAGGCCCATAAGGATAGTCAGGCCACAGGCCTGTGGGCAGTTAGGCGGGCACTAGGCCCGGGGCACATATCAGGCACTAGGCCTGTGGGACAATAGAGGGCATTAGGCCCTAGCGTATTTTGGCCAGTAGGTACAGATAAGGTGACCCTGGGCACAAGGCCCAGGTCACCCAACGGGCAGCAAGTTAGGCGGGCGCTAGGCCCGTGGGCGAAGTCAGGCCTCCGGCCTGTGCGCAGTTAGGGGGCGCTAGGCCCAGCGAAGCAGTGTTTTCCCCGAGGTGAGTACAGGTGGCGCTAGGCCCAGGCCACCCTGAGAGTACGGTAGGTGGGTGAGCTGTGCGGTCCCCACTACTGGGTGTTCTGAGCCGGGTAGAAAAGGGACAACACCGTGTGATATTGCATTCCGATATTGTGATGTATGTTGTTACCGTGCAGGGCAAAGTGTCTGTGTTTGTATAGTTTTGTTGCACCACACCCACAGAGCTAGTTTGAGGGCTCTGCCGTTGTATTTAGTATAGGGTGTGACACTAGGGTAGAGTTAGGCCCTGCACGGCTGTTTCTCTTTGCCTCCTTACAGGGACCTGTAAGTGGAGAAGATCGGAGTGCAAGACTTGTGACGGTGAGTAGCATTCGTGTGCGTTTGTCCCTTGTTTGTCCCCGAGCGCCGGAATCGGGATTGCTCACGGACGTGAGAATCCCTTTTCATCACACTACGTGCGAAAGCGCGAGTGTGTGAAATCTGGGTAGCTGAGGCTTTGTGCCGGTGATGACCATTCACCCAGCCGGTGAAGGTCGCGGCCACCCCTGGGGTATCCCCTGTTCCAGCGGAAGAAGGGTCGATACCCCCTTTAATGTAAACCCTTCTCTCCTCAGCTAGGTCGTCGGTCAGCTCCGAGAGGGAATCGCCGTGTCCGGATCCGACTGAAGAATTCCAGGTCCGTTGAAGGTTCCGGTACCTGAAGGTGAGAGAGAGCGGCGCCTGGTGAGTACCGAGTCTACACCTGCACGGCAGCAGGCACCACCACACGCACCCGCAGGCCCCCGCACCTCTCACACTTGGCGTAGTCGGCAGGATAAAAGAGACCGGATCACGGACACGATGTGGAACGCCACCAAGAACACCTCCCTGCGGACGGCTCCGGAGAAGACTCACCCCCGGATGTGTGCGGACCAGAGCGACTGGGTGACGGTGTCTGGGGCAGACATCCTGAAGATGGTGCAGCGGTCGGTCCAGCGTGTAAAAGAAGAGCGCCGGGAGAAGGGGCGCAAGAAGGCCGCTGTGACGCCCTGCAAGAAATGTCGGCAAACAGGACACTTTGCCGGCGAGTGTACTTGGCGAGAGACGTCCCCAAAGAAGGTGGTCCAGGAAGCGGACCGAAGACGTCAGAAGGGCCAAGCGAAGAAAGAGTCCCGATGTTTGCTCTGCGGAAACTACGGGCATGAGCACAACAGTTGTCCCTGGGACGAAGAGTTGAGCGAAGACGAGGTTGATTCCCGGTGTGAAAGCTGTGGAGATCCCCAACATCGGCTGCTGGAATGTCCATGGACGGAAGACGGGACGGACTACGAGGCCACGGTGAAGCAGATGACGGAGTCTCGTCAGCAGCTTTGGGATCGGGTGGCTGCAGAGCCTGTGTGTGCGCTCTGCGAGGCGAGAGGACATGCGCTTCCCGATTGTCCGTGGAATGAAGACCGGATGATTGCGGATGGTCGCGCCCAGAGATGGGAGGAGGAAACCAGGGAGATGGAGCGGAAGGCCTTGCTTGAAGTTAGTTCGCAGGTGCCCATTTCCTCTGAGCCGGAACCAACGGGTGAAGATTCCCCAGTGAAGGAGGTGGACCAGGAACCCGTCTTGGAGAAGGTGGCAGTGGCCCTCCCTTGTTGGAAGTGTCGGCGACCAGGACATGCGGCCAGTGAGTGCCCCTGGGAAGATGCCGCGGACCTACTCTGTCCCAGGAAAGTGACCCCAGTAAGGCAGAATCCTTTCCCGCATGAGGCGGAGGTGGACGACTGGGAGGTGGAGAGACCACGCTGCCAGGGAAAGCGTGAAGACCCAGTGACTGAGACGTCCGGAATCTCTCCACGATGGAACCGTCCACGACCAGGACGTGCGGAACAGGAGTGTCCTGGGTACCAAGAGATGCCAGCGGAAGCAAAGGAGTACGCTGAGGAAGTAACGATGCCAGCGGAAGCGAAGGAGTACGCTGAGGAAGTAACGATGCCAGCGGAAGCGAAGGAGTACGCTGAGGAAGTAACGATGCCAGCGGAAGCGAAGGAGTACGCTGAGGAAGCAGAGGTGCCAGCGGAAGCGAAGAAGTACGCTGAGGAGGAAAGTAATACCCCAGTCCAGATATCGGAGGAGGACTCGGACTACGGTGAGCTGTCCGCCGACGAATCCCTCCCAGAACAGATGGAGGACGACTCTGGCGTCGGAAGCGCCGACGAGAGTGACTGGCAGGATCGGGTGGAGTCATGCTCCCAGTTGAATGCCCTCCGTGAAGAGGAGGAGATAGTCCTGGAGCAAGAATACCTACCGGGAGTGCCGAAATGGACCGACGTACGGGGACAGGACTGTGATGCCGTGGGAGGACCCGTTCCTGAGGAAGAGACAGGACCTTTGGAGATGCCCCACGAGGAAATTCGACATGTGGTGGCTGTTGCCCGGGAGGAAACGGATGCCCCGGAGGATTCCGCTGTTGGGTGGTGGTCGATACCACACCCGGGAAGACAGGGACGAAGCCACAGACGATATCGGAGGCCAAGAGTGGGTGACTGTTGTCCCCGTGGAGGAAGATTCCCCTTGGTGGCCAACGTCAAGCGACCGTGAGGAGATGCCACTCCCCCAGAGGATCCGCCGATGGAGGTCAGGACGTGAGAGGAACCCGGAGCTGGAGGAGGAAGGGTGTGGGGTCACGGCCGGTCCAGGCTGGGCCCTCGAACACAACCTCGCCGGAGGGACCTCGGAATTCCCTGACCCGCGGACAATGGAAGTCGTGAGGAACTTTGTAGGGACTACAAAGGAAAAAGGGGGGGGAAATGTAAGGATGTGCCCTGTGGGCACATCCATGTGGCTGTCCCTAGCTGGGGGCAGCGCTGGGGCAGCTTGTCTGTCCCCAGCGCGGAGTGTGCGGCGGCGGGTGCCTGGTGCAGGGATCGGATGTTTCCCTGCACCAGGCTGTCGGCGGCGGAGAGCGGCGCGGCGGCGCTTTAAACTTGGCGCCGCTGGGGCCGCCAATGAGAAGCGCCGCCCGCGGCTTTTTGAATCCGGCGCCGTCCGCGAGTCAATCACGGCTCGCGGGGCGCCGGCCAATCAGGAACAGGCGCGGCGAGCCAATCGGCGCTCGCCGCGTCATAGGCCCCGCCCCCGGTGTCTGACGTCAGACGCCGGGCGGGAGCCTGAAGGAGAGGCCGCGCCGAAGAGCGGCAGAAGACACGTGCAGGAGCAGCGGAGGAGGTCGTCGGCGCGCCGGAGCGCAGAAGAGCATCCGGCGCAGAGGAGAAGACGACGGCCGTGGAAAGAAGAGCTCCGGTGGCCGCTGAAGAGGCCGGAAGACGTCGGGCTCCGGGAAGATGTCCAGCGGCAAGGAGACGGCGGCGCCGCTGGCCAGGACGGGCCAGCGGCAGAAGAGTTCCTCCAGGCCGAGAAGCGCTGCAGTGGTGGGAAGCAATTGAGCTGTGCAGTTCCCCACTGCAGCCTTCTCCACCGCAGGTAGGCCCTTCTAAGGTGCCCCCCCCCCTCTCCTCCGCTAGACCACCGGGTGTTCGGGCAATAGGCCCGTGGGCACAGTCAGGCCCTCCCGGCCTGTGGGCATTGAGTCGGGCCCTCCTGGCCCGTGGGCATTGAGTCGGGCCTCCTGGCCCGTGGGGCATGTAGTCGGGCCCTCCAGGCCCGTGTCCAAGATAGGCAGGCACTAGGCCTGGGGGCACAGGTTGGGCACTAGGCCCATAAGGATAGTCAGGCCACAGGCCTGTGGGCAGTTAGGCGGGCACTAGGCCCGGGGCACATATCAGGCACTAGGCCTGTGGGACGATAGAGGGCATTAGGCCCTAGCGTATTTTGGCCAGTAGGTACAGATAAGGTGACCCTGGGCACAAGGCCCAGGTCACCCAACGGGCAGCAAGTTAGGCGGGCGCTAGGCCCGTGGGCGAAGTCAGGCCTCCGGCCTGTGCGCAGTTAGGGGGCGCTAGGCCCAGCGAAGCAGTGTTTTCCCCGAGGTGAGTACAGGTGGCGCTAGGCCCAGGCCACCCTGAGAGTACGGTAGGTGGGTGAGCTGTGCGGTCCCCACTACTGGGTGTTCTGAGCCGGGTAGAAAAGGGACAACACCGTGTGATATTGCATTCCGATATTGTGATGTATGTTGTTACCGTGCAGGGCAAAGTGTCTGTGTTTGTATAGTTTTGTTGCACCACACCCACAGAGCTAGTTTGAGGGCTCTGCCGTTGTATTTAGTATAGGGTGTGACACTAGGGTAGAGTTAGGCCCTGCACAGCTGTTTCTCTTTGCCTCCTTACAGGGACCTGTAAGTGGAGAAGATCGGAGTGCAAGACTTGTGACGGTGAGTAGCATTCGTGTGCGTTTGTCCCTTGTTTGTCCCCGAGCGCCGGAATCGGGATTGCTCACGGACGTGAGAATCCCTTTTCATCACACTACGTGCGAAAGCGCGAGTGTGTGAAATCTGGGTAGCTGAGGCTTTGTGCCGGTGATGACCATTCACCCAGCCGGTGAAGGTCGCGGCCACCCCTGGGGTATCCCCTGTTCCAGCGGAAGAAGGGTCGATACCCCCTTTAATGTAAACCCTTCTCTCCTCAGCTAGGTCGTCGGTCAGCTCCGAGAGGGAATCGCCGTGTCCGGATACGACTGAAGAATTCCAGGTCCGTTGAAGGTTCCGGTACCTGAAGGTGAGAGAGAGTGGCGCCTGGTGAGTACCGAGTCTACACCTGCACGGCAGCAGGCACCACCACACGCACCCGCAGGCCCCCGCACCTCTCACACACATATGCCTTACAATCTGGGAACAAACACTGTGGGGGGAAGACACCCCTTGCACCCCTATGGGTAAGACAGCAGCACTGAGTATTTCAGCAGACAGCATAACTCTGAAATGCCTGCAGCAATTTACAACAAACTTGCTACATATATGACTTACACTCTGGGAACAAACACTGTGGGGTAATACACCACTAGCACCGCTAGGGGTGGGCCAGCAGCACAGACTATATCAGGACATGCATGATATGTCAGTGATGACAGGGCTGCATGTGACAGGGCCAGTGACATGATGTCAGGAGGAAAATGCAGGTAGCACAAACCCACACACTGACAGTTATATAGTGGAAGTAGCCAGGGCCGGTTTCGGGGCTTCTTGTGCCCCGGGCGGCATTAGGGGGCATGGCTTCATACAGGGGGTGTGGTCAGTTACGCCCCCTGTACTGTAATAGGATGTGCGGTGCGCGATGACGTCATCGCGCACCGCACAGCAAAGGTCCTCTCCACGAAGGAAAACTAGACGCTAAGCGTCTAGTTCTTTTCGTGGAGAGGACCTTTGCTGTGCGGTGCGCAATGACGTCAACGCGCACCGCACATCATTACAGTAAAGGTCCTCTCCACAAAGGGAAACTAGACGCGTAGCGTCTAGTTTCCCTTCACAACGGGCAGCCTACGCGTCTAGTTTCCCTTCACAGCGGGCAGCGGCAGCGGGGGGCACAGCAGCAGCGGATCTTGCCATGGTGCGGCGCCCTCCGGATGGCACCGGTGCCCTCCGGAAGGCGGCATCCTGGGCAAAAGTCCTGCTTGCCCGTGGCAAGATCCGCTACTGGAAGTAGCACAGACCCCCAGCAGCACAGAGTATATCAGAAGATACATAATGTACTGCACTATATAAGAAACCGTAAATCGATAATTTCACTGTGGCACTGACATGATGTGAGGAGGGGAATGGAAGCAGCAGGAAGTCACAGACTGGGGGGGACCAAAAGGGGTCCGGCCACTACACAAAGTGCATCTGGGAAGCAAGATATGCCTGTATACTAGATCTCCAACCAATGTAAATTTACAAACAACTATCATTCTCATTTACCATCCTCATCCCGTAGCGAAGCACGGGTATTCAGCTATTTACAATGTTGTTTGTACTGTGTGTTTAATATTTACATTTATTTTTGTAAACAGACATTCTTAAAATCCCAGGCAATGCCGGGTACTCCAGCTAGTACTGTAACAAAATATGCAAAAAAGAAATAAGAGCGGCTAAAGTAGTAACCGAAAAACTAGTAGCAAAGGAAAGCAAAGCGAATCCCTAAAAATTCTTTCAATACATCAGCAGCAAAAGATTAAAGAAGAGTATAGACCCTTTAAAAGACAAGTTGGGAGTCTTAGTCAAAAATGATAAGGACATAGCGGACACACTAAATTAGTTTTTTTTTCAACGGTATTTACAAGAGAGGACCAAATTCAGGGACTAACACACAATCTCAATAATGATAATGTCCCACTGATAAGTGCTTATTTAAGTGAGGAGGTAGTCTGTGACCGATTAAAAAATGTAAAGATTAATAAGTAACCGGGTCCCGATAGAATTGACCCAAGGGTTCTAATGGAGCTTCACTCTGAACTTGCAAGACCGCTATTTTTGATCTTTAAAGATTAAGTTGTATCAGGTATGGTTCCTAAAGACTGACGTATAGCAGAAGTAGTGCCAATATTCAAAAAGTAAAGTAAAGCTGAACTGGGTAATTATAGACCAGTTAGTCTTACATCTATAGTGGGGAAAGTCTTGGAAGGTATTTTAAGGGATAGTATTCAGAAGTTCCTTGAAGTCAATAAGGTCATTAAAAGGAATCAACATGGATTTCTGAAGGACAGATCATGTCAAACCAACTTACTTGGCTTTTATGAAACAGTAAGTGTGAACCTTGATCAGGGTAAAGAGGTGGATGTAATCTTTTTAGACTTTGCCAAAGCTTTCGACACTGTACCACACATGCGACTTATCTATAAGCTATAAGAAATAGGGCTAGGGAGCACAATATGCACTTGGGTCAAAAATTGGTTAGATAATAGGGAGCAGCACGTTGTGGTTAATGGATCATTTTCAAATTGGACTGAAGTGCTAAGTGGTGTGCCACAAGGGTCTGTGCTAGGACCACTTTTGTTCAACATTTTCATTTACGACCTAACAGGAGGTCTAGAGAGTATGGTGTCAATTTTTGCAGATTACACCAAATTGTGTAAAGTTATAAATACTGAGGGGGATACTGAGTCTCTTCAGAACGACTTAGTTAAATTAGAAGCATGGGCAGCCAAATGGAGAATGCGCTTCAATACAATCAAGTGTAAGGTAATGCACTGTGGTAGCAAGAACAAAAATTACACCTACATACTAAATGGGGTAACATTAGGGGATTCTGTACTGGAAATGGACTTAGGTGTTCACATAGATAGCAAACTAAGCAGCAGTACCCAAAGTAGGATTGCAGCAAAGGCGGCTAATAAGATATTAGCATGCATAAAATGTGGAATTGATGCAAGGGACGAGAGTGTTATACTCCCATTATATAAATCACTAGTGAGGCCACATCTTGAATACTGTGTGCAATTTTGGGCACCATACTACAAAAAGGATATTCTGGAGCTAGAAAAGGTTCAGAGGCGGGCAACCAAACTAATTAAGGGCATGGAGATGCTGGAATACGAGGAAAGGCTTGCAAGGCTAGGCATGTTTACACTGTAAAAGAGGAGACTAAGAGGGGACATGATCAACATCTACAAATATATAAGGGGACAATACACAGAGCGTGCGCGGGACCTGTTTTTGGTAAGATTAACACAGAGAACTCGTGGACACTCGCTCAGGTTAGAGGAGAGGGGATTCCACACAATACGGCATAAAGGCTTTTTTACGGTAAGGACGATACGTGTTTGGAATTCCCTGCCTGAGGGAGTTGTAATGGTGGACTCAGTCAACACCTTTAAGAATGGGTTAGATAAATTCCAAATTTATAAGGATATCCAGGGTTTTGGTGCATAGTCGCGTTCTATAGTTACTATGAAAAGGGAATAAAGCACAACGGCTGACATCAGCATCAGACAAAATTTAGACCAAAATAATCCTGCATAGGAGATCACAAATAGGTTGAACTTGATGGACAAATTGTCTTTTTTCAACCTTAGATACTATGTTACTATGTTACTATATCCACACAGCACCATTTACATACATACACACATAAACAGAAATAAATTATTGCGCTTGATGTACTGACATTAATAAATATATATTATATAACTGTGTTTGGTTTCAGTCAATGATTCCACGGGAAACTTGCTTAGAAAAATATCAACAATTTTACTGTGATTCAATTAAAATAATACACTTAAAATAGTTTATAACATTAGCTTCTCAATTGACAAATAATTAACAAAGATATTAAAAAATCAAACTGGTAAAAAATGAGAATGTATAGGGGGTCATTCCGAGTTGTTCGCTCGCAAGCTGCTTTTAGCAGCTTTGCACACGCTAAGCCGCCGCCTACTGGGAGTGAATCTTAGCTTATTAAAATTGCGAACGAAAGATTAGCAGAATTGCGGATAGACACTTCTTAGCAGTTTCTAAGTAGCTCCAGACTTACTCGGCATCTGCGATCAGTTCAGTGCTTGTCGTTCCTGGTTTGACGTTACAAACACACCCAGCGTTCACCCAGACACTCCTCCGTTTCTCCAGCCACTCCCGCGTTTTTCCCAGAAACGGTAACGTTTTTTCGCACACACCCATAAAACGGCCAGTTTCCGCCCAGAAACACCCACTTCCTGTCAATCACATTACGATCACCAGAACGAAGAAAAAACCTTGTAATGCCGTGAGTAAAAAACCTAACTCCATAGCAAATTTACTTGGCGCAGTCGCACTGCGGACATTGCGCATGCGCATTAGCGACTAATCGCTCCGTTGCGAGAAAAAAATAACGAGCGAACAGCTCGGAAAGGCCCCCTTAGACCGCAGCCTGATGTGCAATACTAAGATCTCCACACGCTGATTTAATAATAGCAATAATGTGTTTCTTTTCATGTAAAGCAAACAAGTTCCAGCTGTTATATTGCAACAGTTGCACCACAGATACGTTTCCAAATGTTTAGCAATAATTGCACAGGCAATAATATAATCCCTCAGTATAATTTACGATAGTTCCAGACCTCCTGCCACTGGCGCGCCAGTGCAGGGGATGAAGCTCTGTGTTATAATTACCCGATCCAATGGGAATATCCAGTAGCAACAGAGGTATACGATGCAGGAATAAAACCATACGCTCAACCTATATGGTAGAGTCTAGTTTTCCTTCGAGGAGAGGACCTTTCCCATAAACCCCTGGGTCCATGTCACAAACTATTTGCAATAGTAACCTGTGGCGAGAGAAGTGGAGCGAGACACGGAGCCCGAAGCGTGGCGAGTGAAGCGAGGCCATAAGGGTCCAATGGTGGATAGAAAAAAATAAAAATAACCTCAAACGAACGGAGAACGGAGAAAACATTTAGGTGCTGTAAGGGCGGAAGTTCTCTCCTGCCCTCTCGTTATGTCACTTCCAGGTTTTGATAACGAAGGGAGCATAGACACAACCATGCTTGAATATGTGTAGTCTGCACGGGACCTAGTTAGTATAACCCTGAATGTGACACGACTTCCGCTTTCGGTATCGGAAGTACGGTTTAATGCATGGGACTTCCAGTATCGTGGCTGAATGCGTTTTATGCTACCCGACTCCAAGCTGAGCCTCTGATGGGGGGAAAGGGGGTGAGAGGGGGAAAGGAAAGAGCTTTCGAGAGACGAGCGAGCAGGGCTGTGAGGGGGCGGGCGCATTGCCTGACACTGCCAGCAAACCCCGCCTCCTTTCCCCCACTGAGATTATGGAGTGCGCTGCTATACACTGTGGCACTGCACACAGAAGCTGGAGCTCACCAGAGGCAATGGAGAAGGTCAGGTCGAGTGCCTCCTTCAAGGTTGGAGCCCGGCGGCGACCGACTCCATTGCCTCCGGAACTTCCGCCACTGTATCAATAGCCTAATACAGTAGATTTGCCTACATCCTTCGTAGTGTGCCCAACAGGGCTGTCTCATCTGGTACGCTTGTGGATTGGTTGAAAAATACATGGACCTGTTGGTTTTTTTGGGACCTTACTCTAAGCGTTAGTGCCCTGCAATCACCCCATTTTGTGTCATCTCTTCTACGGGTGGACTCAAGGGCGTAGCTACCATAGGTGCAGGCAGTGCAGCTGCTATAGGGCCCAGAGCTGAGAGGGGCCTGCCTTCCCTATCAAAGTTACATGTGTTATATACATTTTTCACCATTGGGTGGTACACATTATGACAATGTGGATTAGGGGTATTGTGCTGCATAATGTGTGCTGGCAGCCAGGGGTGTCAGAACGTTTTTAAGTTGGGGGGGCAAGATATAATTTCTGTTTGGCGCCCCTAAATCGTTAAATGTCGCCCCTCCTGTGTTATACCTCATAACAAAAATGGAGAGAAAGAGACATGGAGAGAGACACACAGAGAAAGAGATACATGGAGAGAGGCCTGGAGAGAGAGAGAGGTATATCATCATCAGCAGAATGTGAGGTGCCCCCTGCCCACCGCTGTTGTCACTATAATGCCCCTTAGGGGTAGCAGGAGAGAGTGAGAGAGACAAAGCGGGTATCAGGGGGAGAGAGAAAGAGAGGCGTGAGAAAGAGAAAGGGTTTCATGGAAAAAGAGGGAATGAGCGAAAGAGAGGAGTGAGAGAGAGAGGATGTCAGAGATATAGAAAGAGTGTCAGGGAGAGAGAGAGTAAAAGAGAGGGAGAGAGAG
The DNA here is from genome assembly GCF_028390025.1 of Pseudophryne corroboree. Lineage (NCBI taxonomy): Eukaryota > Metazoa > Chordata > Amphibia > Anura > Myobatrachidae > Pseudophryne > Pseudophryne corroboree. The sequence continues at coordinate 354,518,563 of NC_086444.1, forward strand.
TGTCAGGGAGAGAGACAGTGTCAGGGAGAGAGAGAGTAAAAGAGAGGGAGAGAGAGTGTCAGGGAGAGAGACAGTGTTAGGGAGTGAGAGGGAGAAAGAGACATTGTCAAAGGACAGAGAGAGACAGTGCCAGGGAGAGAGATTTACACAGCATCAGGGAGAGAGGGAGAGACAGTGTCACAGAGAGAGATAGAGAGAGTGTGCCAGGGAGAGAGAGATGGTGTCAGGAAGTGTGTGTGTGTGTGTGTGTGTGTGTGTGTGTGTGTGTGTGTGTGTGTGTGTGTGTGTGTGTGTGTGTGTGTGTGTGTGTGTGTGTGTGTGTGTGTGTAGGGGGGACAGTGTCAAAGAGACAGTGTGGGGAGGGGACAGAGAGACAGTGTCAGGGATAGAGAACGAGGCAGAGAGAGATACACAGCATCAGGAAGAGACAGTGTCACAGAGAGAAAGAGAGATACTGTAGTGCCAGGGAGAGAGAGACGGTGTCAGGAAGAGAGTGAGGGAGACAGCGTCAAAGAGAGAGGGTGTGGGGAGGGGGACAGAGAGACTGTGGGGGTCATTCCGAGTTGTTCGCTCGCAAGCTGCTTTTAGCAGCATTGCACACGCTAAGCCGCCGCCTACTGGGAGTGAATCTTAGCTTATCAAAATTGCGAACGAAAGATTAGCAGAATTGCGAAAATACATCTCTGTGCAGTTTCTGAGTAGCTCGAGACTTACTCGGCATCTGCGATCAGTTCAGTGCTTGTCGTACCTGGTTTGACGTCACAAACACACCCAGCGTTCGCCCAGACACTCCTCCGTTTCTCCAGCCACTCCCGCGTTTTTCCCAGAAACGGTAGCGTTTTTTTCACACACTCCCATAAAACGGCCAGTTTCCGCCCAGAAACACCCACTTCCTGTCAATCACATTACGATCAGCAGAACGAAGAAAAAAACGTGAGTAAAATTCCTAACTGCATAGCAAATTTACTTGGCGCAGTCGCACTGCGGACATTGCGCATGCGCACTAAGCGGAAAATCGCTGCGATGCGAAAAAATTAACCGAGCGAACAACTCGGAATGACCCCCAGTGTCAGGGATAGAGAAGAGAGTGTTAAGGAGAGAGAGGGGGTGGGGGGTGGAGCCAGCCGAACATACACTACCTGACTCACAATAGTCTACTTTTGAAAACTAGTTTCAGGGAGATTTGTAGGTGTAAGCAGAATGCAGCATGTCAGCTGCACCTATGGGCATATCTATTGCCACTAAGGGGTGTGTCCTGCAGTGGCATGTGCTCACTCCAGTGACTATAGGCGAATTAATGTTTTCATTGTTTTGTCTCACCCAAAATGGCCACCTCCATATGGGACACAATATCCTTAAAACATGGATTTTCAGGGGGCAGCATTTACATTGAATCTAGCTTTTACAACAGACCTGCTAACACACGACAAGCCTAAACAATGCCAAACAACCCCCAAAATGAGCTGCACGAACAGTGCAATGGTTAGCATTACTGTCTCGCAGCACTGAGGTCATGGGTTCCATTCGTACCATGGCCCTGTGTGGATTTGTATATTCTCCCTGTGCTTGTGTGGTACTCCGGTTTCCTCCCACAATACAAAAATATACTGGTAGTATATTTAATTAGACTCCCAGTTAATTGTCTCCCAGTAAAAATAACCCTGGTATGAATATGTGTGCCTGTACATGTGGTAGGGAATATAGATTGTAAACTCCACTGGGGCAGGGAGTTACGTAAAGCCAAATATTCTCTGTAAAGTGCTGCGGAATATGTGTGTGCTATATAAATAACTGGTAATAAAAAAATAATACAATAGAAAAAAAACATTTAAAATGTAAACATCACATCGGCCTACACAACCATTGAAGAGCAATTTGACATAAAATTGATGCAAGTGACAACATAACAAGCCATGTTTAGGGGTGGTATTCATGTGACCGCCGGTCAGCTGACCGACAGTCACATGACCTCCTCCGTGAGCCCGACGGCTCACTATCCCAATGGTCGGCATGCCGACCAACAGGGACTATTTCCACTCGTGGGTGTCCACGACACCCATAGAGTGGGAATAGAACCCGTGGCGACCGCAGTTCGCCACCGAGCCTCCTCCGCCGCCTCTGCCAATGCCGCCTCTGCCATGCACACAGCCTCTCCTGCCACTGCTATGCAGCCACCGCTACCCATAACACTGCGGTGGCCAGCATTTAAGTAACACAACGTCACGGCCCATGCTGGCCCCACCCCGGCGCTTCTGGACTTGCGCATGCGCAGTCTGCATTTTTACAGACCATAGCAGTAGTGAAAAAACGGGAGAACCAGGAAGATTTTCAGGGCAGAGGGAGGCTCATGTAAAAATCGGAAGCCTCCGCTGATGGGAGGGTAGGCAAGACTGACTAATCCACACTATGGGACAATTGTGTACACCTGTTACAAGTTGCTGCTACAAGTGTGGGCGCACTGTACAGGGGCAAATGCAGGATTTTTAGGGTGGGGGTTCCATATATATAAATATATATATATAATATATATATATATATATCTCACAGAGCGAGAGAGAAAGGCAAGGGAGGAAAGAGAGTGGGAGGCATGGGGGAGAAAGAGAGGCATGGGGGAGAGAGCGGCATGGGCACAGAGAGTGGCATGGGGTAGAGACAGAGGCATGGGGGAGAGAGAGAGGGAGCATGGGGAGTGAGACAGAGCAAGAGATGCATGGAGAGAGAGAGGGGCACAGAGGAGAGAGAGGGGGGCATAGGGAGATCGAGTAGTAGTGCAGAGCAGGAGGTAGGATGTAGGTAGTAGTGGGAAGTAAGAGGCAGGATGGGAGTAGTAGTGCAGAGCAGGGGGCAAGATGTAGGTAGTAGTGGGAAGTAAGGGGCAGGATGGGAGTAGTAGTGCAGAGCAGGGGGCAAGATGTAGGTAGTAGTGGGAAGCAAGGGGCAGGATGGGAGTAGTAGTGCAGAGCAGGGGGCAAGATGTAGGTAGTAGTGGGAAGTAAGGGGCAGGATGGGAGTAGTAGTGCAGAGCAGGAGGCAAAATGTAGGTAGTAGTGGGAAGTAAGGGGTAGGATGGGAGTAGTAGTGGGAAGCAGGGGGAAAGCTTGGTGTAGTAGTCATGAGGTAGAATGGGAGTAATAGTGCATAGAAGGGGGCAGGCTGGGAGTAGCAGTGTGGGAGAACGAGAGATGTTGGGGTGAGAGAGACATGGAGAGAGAGCGAGATGTGGGCGAGAGAGAGTGGGAGGGGTAGAGTGCAGGGACGTGCTGTGAGCTAAATGGCTCAGGAGGCACTGGGTATTATACACAGGTGCAGCATTATAAACTCCTGGAAATTTGGTGAGTTTTGATTAGAGATGTGTGGAAAAGATAAGCAGGTGAGGCACTGCCTCCCCTGCCATAGACTTTTTACTCCAGAGTTTGGGCTATAAAAATTATTAGAATAACGCAAAGAAGATATTTCAAACAAATTATTAGTATTTTTCGTATACTTTATTCAGTCAAAACTGGTTTAAACGTAAGTATGACAGGAAAGGCTCTGCCTCACCTGCCTCACCCCACCGCACGTCACTGGTAGAGTGAGATGACAGAGAGACACAAGGGACTGATAGGGATTGAAACCTGCCAAGCTGCATGCTGCTCCACAGTCACACGATTAGCTGCAATGTCCAGTTCTCGCCTCCTCTGCCTTCTGAGATGAATTCCTTGTGCGGCCACACTGTTGTCACTCACTGTCTGACTGCGGGCCGCGCGGTGCTTTACTGTCTGACAGCGGCCGCGGCTACCCACCGGAAATCCCGCTGCGCCAATTTGTCCCCATCAGAATAGAAGACAGGCCGCTATGCCCGCCCACCTGCACCACCCAGCAGATCACACGCGGCTGTCAGCTCCCGTCTCTGAGTGGGAGCTGGGAGATGCACGCTGCAGTTCTCCCAACGATGTTACCGTGATTGGGGCACACACAGCTGCAGTGTCGGCTCCTCCATTCAACAAATAAAAAATCAGTCAGCTGCGCCGATATATCGGTGTGCAGGGGGGGTTTCCAGGTACTCGGAAACCCCCCCTACGTGCGCGTATGCTGTAGAGCACCACTTATGATCATATAAGTCTAAAAACAAATTAGTGTATACCTTGTCAGGCATAAATAATTATGGATCTGATTCAGCTTCAGTTGCAGTTTTGCTAAATTAGCAAAACTGCAACTGGCTAGAATCGCATGCAGGGGGCTGCTCAGCACAGGGCAATATCACCCAGCATGCTAATGGAAGCCAGCGATGCAATTGCAAATCACATTGCTAACTAGGGAAAGCCCCCCTGCCTGCGCAACGTGGTTGAGAAGGCAGTCGGGACGCTGCCACTTTCTTTGTTGCAGCGTATGACGTCACGTGGCTTCCCTGAAAACTGCCCTGGCCCATCCCTATTTTCCCTACAACACCCCTGCAATGCCGCTTCGCCACCCCCGACTGTCCCGCGAACGCCTCTGCCTGTCAATCAGCAGAGGCGTTCGCATTACTGAGAGGCAATCGCATCTCCCTGCTAGCATACGTGCACAGTGGGCCCTGCGTCAGAAACCAGGAAGATGCGATTTCATCTCAACAGCATTGGCTACTGAATAAGGCACTATTTACACAGAAAAGGGTTAAAGCATGATAAAAATGTTTACATATATATATATATATATATATATATATATAGCAGAAGTAGTGCGGGCGGCACTCATGCAGACTCAGCAGCGTAAGTAAGATAAATCACTTTAATGAAGCCGACATGTTTCGGGGAACAAGCCCCGTCCTCAGGGCCAGACAAATATATACACACACACAGATATATATATATATATATATATATATACACACACACACAGATATATATACATATATATATACTGTGTATATATTGTAACACTGTAGGGGTGCAAGGTGCCTTTTCCTGGGGCATATGGCAGCACGCAGCAGCTGAGGAACAACACAAGTCCAGTTTCTGGTACAACTGACCCCGGCCAGTTTTATTGAAACAGAAAATAAAACAAACCCCAAAATAAAAATACCTTGCCTGTCCGGCACTAACTAAACATAAGATGTTCCTAACTGTCACTAAACAAAACACAGAGTTCTTCAGTACATACTGTATAGCTTACTTGCATCAGAAAGCGTGTCTCTCACACACAGATCCTGCAGCCTTCCCAGGCAGTCTGCCCATACTAATCAGGTTAGAAGCACTATATCACTCTTACACAGCTGAAACCCTGATTAGCCCTCTGTGAGGCCAAAGACCCGAACTGGGCCCAATGTCTAGAACTCGCCTTATCTCTCTCTCAGAGCCTTTACCCAGCTTTTACAGCAAACTGAAAAGGTTCAGACAAAACAAAAAGCATTTTTCCTAGAAGTTAACATTTTCTAAAACATGTAAGACAAGAACCTGGGACAAATATACCTGCCCTCAAACACTATCCCAGTGTTCTTGTCACATATCCCCCTCCCCTGTTTCGACCTAGGGGCCGGAACACTTGTAGCCCCCAAACAGAAGATGCGAGACAATGCATCTGCGTTGGCCAATTGTGTTCCCGGTCTATGTTCGACAGTAAACTTAAAGTCCTGCAACGCTAGAAACCATCTAGTTACACGAGCATTCTTGCCTCTATTTACATACATCCATTTTAAAGGGGCATGGTCTGTCACTAGTCTGAATTGTCTACCCAAGAGGTAATATCTCAAGGTATCTAGTGCCCACTTAATGGCCAAAGCCTCCTTTTCCACAATGGCATACCTTTTTTCATGCTCATTGAGTTTCCTACTCAAATAAATGATAGGGTGTTCGTCCCCATCTCTGGTTTGGGACAGCACAGCACCTATCCCTACCTCTGAGGCATCTGTCTGTACCACAAATTCTTTTGAAAAATCTGGTGTTATCAACACCGGTTGTGAACACAAAGCCACTTTTAATGCTTGGAACGCCTTTTCTGCATCAGGGTTCCATTTCACCACATTTGACTGCTTCCCTTTGGTAAGGTCTGACAACGGCACCGCTGTGGTCGCAAAATTAGGAATAAACCGTCTATAGTACCCAGTAATTCCCAAAAAAGCCCTTACCTGTTTTTTATTCACTGGACGAGGCCAGTTTTGAATAGCATCAACTTTATTCAATTGGGGCCTAATCAGACCTCTGCCTATGGTGAAGCCCAAGTATTTGACCTCCTCCATTGCGAGGCAGCACTTCTTTGGGTTAGCAGTTAACCCTGCCTCTCTGATTGAGTCCAGTACTGCTTGTACTTTAACCAAATGTGACCCCCAGTCTGTACTGTGAATTACCACATCATCCAAATAGGCAGCTGCATATTTTCTATGGGGCCTCAAAATTTTATCCATCGCCCGTTGAAAGGTTGCTGGAGCCCCATGCAACCCAAAGGGTAACATCTTATACTGGTACAGCCCCTCCGGAACCGAAAAGGCTGTTTTTTCTTTGGCGCTATCAGATAAAGGTATTTGCCAGTAACCTTTGGTCAGGTCCAATGTGGTGAGAAACCTGGCTGTTCCCAGCCTTTCTACAAGCTCATCCACACGGGGCATGGGGTATGCGTCAAACTTGGACACCTCATTTAACTTACGAAAGTCATTACAGAAGCGTATGCTACCGTCGGGCTTCGGGATGAGCACTATGGGACTGGACCACTCACTGTTAGACTCCTCTATGACTCCAAGTTCTAACATGGTTTTAACTTCCTTAGAAATAGCTTCTCGCTGAGCTTCAGGAATCCTATATGGCTTTAAATGAACCCTGACCCCTGGTTCTGTGACAATGTCATGTTTTATTATGGTCGTTCGGCCAGGCAGCTCTGAAAATACCTCCCTATTTTGGATGAGAAATTCTTTAACCTGATTGTTCTGATCAGCTGATAATGTCTCTGACACCTTCACTGCGGGAAGCAACCGGGGTGAAGACACCGAAGGGCAAGGCTCCGCTGACAGAGACAACCTATCTTTCCAGGGTTTGATTAAGTTAACATGGTAGATCTGTTCGGGTTTTCTCTTTCCCGGCTGGTATACTTTGTAATTAACCTCATTCACTTTTTCCCTAATCTCAAATGGACCCTGCCATTTAGCTAGGAATTTGCTTTCCACAGTGGGTACCAAAACAAGAACTCTATCTCCAGGAGCAAATTCCCGTATCTTGGCACTCCGGTTATAGACCCTCTGTTGAGCACTTTGGGCCTGTTCCATGTGCTCTCTGACAACAGGTACCACGGCTGCAATCCTATCCTGCATTTGTGTTACATGCTCAATAACGCTTCTATAAGGAGTGGGCTGTCCTTCCCACGTCTCTTTGGCAACATCCAACAGCCCTCTGGGGTGTCTACCATACAACAAATCAAATGGAGAAAACCCCGTAGAGGACTGAGGAACTTCTCTGATGGCCATTAACAAGTAGGGCAACAAACAATCCCAGTTTTTCCCATCTCTCTCAACAACCTTTTTTAACATACTTTTTAATGTTTTATTAAACCTTTCCACCAACCCGTCAGTTTGGGGATGGTAGATGGACGTCCTGAGGTGAGTGACCTTAAATAACTTGCACAATTCTTTCATGATCCTTGACATAAATGGAGTACCTTGGTCAGTCAAAATTTCTTTTGGTATTCCCACTCTACTAAATACCTGCACCAGCTCCCTAGCTATCGCCTTGGTTGTGATAGTGCGTAAAGGGACAGCCTCAGGATATCGAGTGGCATAGTCCATAATTACCAGGATATACTGATGGCCCCGAGCAGACTTTAACAAGGGCCCCACGAGATCCATGGCTATTCTGTCAAACGGGACCTCTATAATAGGCATGGGAACTAGTGGGCTCCTGAAATGGGGTCTAGGGGCATGATACTGGCATTCAGGACAGGAAGAACAATATTCAGACACTTCTTTATAATAGAGATGAGCGCCTGAAATTTTTCGGGTTTTGTGTTTTGGTTTTGGGTTCGGTTCCGCGGCCGTGTTTTGGGTTCGAACGCGTTTTGGCAAAACCTCACCGAATTTTTTTTGTCGGATTCGGGTGTGTTTTGGATTCGGGTGTTTTTTTCAAAAAACACTAAAAAACAGCTTAAATCATAGAATTTGGGGGTCATTTTGATCCCAAAGTATTATTAACCTCAAAAACCATAATTTACACTCATTTTCAGTCTATTCTGAATACCTCACACCTCACAATATTATTTTTAGTCCTAAAATTTGCACCGAGGTCGCTGTGTGAGTAAGATAAGCGACCCTAGTGGCCGACACAAACACCGGGCCCATCTAGGAGTGGCACTGCAGTGTCACGCAGGATGTCCCTTCCAAAAAACCCTCCCCAAACAGCACATGACGCAAAGAAAAAAAGAGGCGCAATGAGGTAGCTGTGTGAGTAAGATTAGCGACCCTAGTGGCCGACACAAACACCGGGCCCATCTAGGAGTGGCACTGCAGTGTCACGCAGGATGGCCCTTCCAAAAAACCCTCCCCAAACAGCACATGACGCAAAGAAAAAAAGAGGCGCAATGAGGTAGCTGACTGTGTGAGTAAGATTAGCGACCCTAGTGGCCGACACAAACACCGGGCACATCTAGGAGTGGCACTGCAGTGTCACGCAGGATGTCCCTTCCAAAAAACCCTCCCCAAACAGCACATGACGCAAAGAAAAAAAGAGGCGCAATGAGGTAGCTGTGTGAGTAAGATTAGCGACCCTAGTGGCCGACACAAACACCGGGCCCATCTAGGAGTGGCACTGCAGTGTCACGCAGGGTGTCCCTTCCAAAAAACCCACCCCAATCAGCACATGATGCAAAGAAAAAGAAAAGAAAAAAAAGAGGTGCAAGATGGAATTATCCTTGGGCCCTCCCACCCACCCTTATGTTGTATAAACAAAACAGGACATGCACACTTTAACCAACCCATCATTTCAGTGACAGGGTCTGCCACACGACTGTGACTGATATGACGGGTTGGTTTGGACCCCCCCCAAAAAAGAAGCAATTAATCTCTCCTTGCACAAACTGGCTCTACAGAGGCAAGATGTCCACCTCATCTTCACCCTCCGATATATCACCGTGTACATCCCCCTCCTCACAGATTATCAATTCGTCCCCACTGGAATCCACCATCTCAGCTCCCTGTGTACTTTGTGGAGGCAATTGCTGCTGGTCAATGTCTCCGCGGAGGAATTGATTATAATTCATTTTAATGAACATCATCTTCTCCACATTTTCTGGATGTAACCTCGTACGCCGATTGCTGACAAGGTGAGCGGCGGCACTAAACACTCTTTCGGAGTACACACTTGTGGGAGGGCAACTTAGGTAGAATAAAGCCAGTTTGTGCAAGGGCCTCCAAATTGCCTCTTTTTCCTGCCAGTATAAGTACGGACTGTGTGACGTGCCTACTTGGATGCGGTCACTCATATAATCCTCCACCATTCTATCAATGTTGAGAGAATCATATGCAGTGACAGTAGACGACATGTCCGTAATCGTTGTCAGGTCCTTCAGTCCGGACCAGATGTCAGCATCAGCAGTCGCTCCAGACTGCCCTGCATCACCGCCAGCGGGTGGGCTCGGAATTCTGAGCCTTTTCCTCGCACCCCCAGTTGCGGGAGAATGTGAAGGAGGAGATGTTGACAGGTCGCGTTCCGCTTGACTTGACAATTTTGTCACCAGCAGGTCTTTCAACCCCAGCAGACCTGTGTCTGCCGGAAAGAGAGATCCAAGGTAGGCTTTAAATCTAGGATCGAGCACGGTGGCCAAAATGTAGTGCTCTGATTTCAACAGATTGACCACCCGTGAATCCTTGTTAAGCGAATTAAGGGCTGCATCCACAAGTCCCACATGCCTAGCGGAATCGCTCCGTGTTAGCTCCTCCTTCAATGCCTCCAGCTTCTTCTGCAAAAGCCTGATGAGGGGAATGACCTGACTCAGGCTGGCAGTGTCTGAACTGACTTCACGTGTGGCAAGTTCAAAGGGCATCAGAACCTTGCACAACGTTGAAATCATTCTCCACTGCACTTGAGACAGGTGCATTCCACCTACTATATCGTGCTCAATTGTATAGGCTTGAATGGCCTTTTGCTGCTCCTCCAACCTCTGAAGCATATAGAGGGTTGAATTCCACCTCGTTACCACTTCTTGCTTCAGATGATGGCAGGGCAGGTTCAGTAGTTTTTGGTGGTGCTCCAGTTTTCTGTACGTGGTGCCTGTACGCCGAAAGTGTCCCGCAATTCTTCTGGCCACCGACAGCATCTCTTGCACGGCCCTGTCGTTTTTTAAAAAATTCTGCACCACCAAATTCAAGGTATGTGCAAAACATGGGACGTGCTGGAATTGGCCCAGATTTAATGCACACACAATATTGCTGGCGTTGTCCGATGCCACAAATCCACAGGAGAGTCCAATTGGGGTAAGCCATTCCGCGATGATCTTCCTCAGTTGCCGTAAGAGGTTTTCAGCTGTGTGCGTATTCTGGAAAGCGGTGATACAAAGCGTAGCCTGCCTAGGAAAGAGTTGGCGTTTGCGAGATGCTGCTACTGGTGCCGCCGCTGCTGTTCTTGCGGCGGGAGTCCATACATCTACCCAGTGGGCTGTCACAGTCATATAGTCCTGACCCTGCCCTGCTCCACTTGTCCACATGTCCGTGGTTAAGTGGACATTGGGTACAGCTGCATTTTTTAGGACACTGGTGACTCTTTTTCTGAGGTCTGTGTACATTTTCGGTATCGCCTGCCTAGAGAAATGGAACCTAGATGGTATTTGGTACCGGGGACACAGTACCTCCAACAAGTCTCTAGTTGGCTCTGCAGTAATGATGGATACCGGAACCACGTTTCTCACCACCCAGGATGCCAAGGCCTCAGTTATCCGCTTTGCAGTAGGATGACTGCTGTGATATTTCATCTTCCTCGCAAAGGACTGTTGAACAGTCAATTGCTTACTGGAAGTAGTACAAGTGGGCTTACGACTTCCCCTCTGGGATGACCATCGACTCCCAGCGGCAACAACAGCAGCGCCAGCAGCAGTAGGCGTTACACGCAAGGATGCATCGGAGGAATCCCAGGCAGGAGAGGACTCGTCAGACTTGCCAGTGACATGGCCTGCAGGACTATTGGCATTCCTGGGGAAGGAGGAAATTGACACTGAGGGAGTTGGTGGGGTGGTTTGCGTGAGCTTGGTTACAAGAGGAAGGGATTTACTGGTCAGTGGACTGCTTCCGCTGTCACCCAAAGTTTTTGAACTTGTCACTGACTTATTATGAATGCGCTGCAGGTGACGTATAAGGGAGGATGTTCCGAGGTGGTTAACGTCCTTACCCCTACTTATTACAGCTTGACAAAGGGAACACACGGCTTGACACCTGTTGTCCGCATTTGTGGTGAAATACCTCCACACCGAAGAGCTGATTTTTTTGGTATTTTCACCTGGCATGTCAACGGCCATATTCCTCCCACGGACAACAGGTGTCTCCCCGGGTGCCTGACTTAAACAAACCACCTCACCATCAGAATCCTCCTGGTCAATTTCCTCCCCAGCGCCAGCAACACCCATATCCTCCTCATCCTGGTGTACTTCAACACTGACATCTTCAATCTGACTATCAGGAACTGGACTGCGGGTGCTCCTTCCAGCACTTGCAGGGGGCATGCAAATAGTGGAAGGCGCATGCTCTTCACGTCCAGTGTTGGGAAGGTCAGGCATCGCAAACGACACAATTGGACTCTCCTTGTGGATTTGGGATTTCAAAGAACGCACAGTTCTTTGCGGTGCTTTTGCCAGCTTGAGTCTTTTCAGTTTTCTAGCGAGAGGCTGAGTGCTTCCATCCTCATGTGAAGCTGAACCACTAGCCATGAACATAGGCCAGGGCCTCAGCCGTTCCTTGCCACTCCGTGTGGTAAATGGCATATTGGCAAGTTTACATTTCTCCTCCGACAATTTTATTTTAGGTTTTGGAGTCCTTTTTTTTCTGATATTTGGTGTTTTGGATTTGACATGCTCTGTACTATGACATTGGGCATCGGCCTTGGCAGACGACGTTGCTGGCATTTCATCGTCTCGGCCATGACTAGTGGCAGCAGCTTCAGCACGAGGTGGAAGTGGATCTTGATCTTTCCCTAATTTTGGAACCTCAACTTTTTTGTTCTCCATATTTTATAGGCAGAACTAAAAGGCACCTCAGGTAAACAATGGAGATGGATGGATTGGATACTAGTATACAATTATGGACGGACTGCCACGGTTAGGTGGTATAAAAAAACCACGGTTAGGTGGTATATATTATAATAATAATACAATTATGGATGGACGGACTGCCTGCCGACTGCCGACACAGAGGTAGCCACAGCCGTGAACTACCGCACTGTACACTGGTTGATAAAGAGATAGTAGTATACTCGTAACAATTAGGATGACACTATGACGGTATAAAGAATGAAAAAAAAACCACGGTTAGGTGGTAGGTATATAATAATAAATAATACAATTCTGGTCGGACGGACTGCCTGCCGTGTGCCGACACAGAGGTAGCCACAGCCGTGAACTACCGCACTGTACACTGGTTGATAAAGAGATAGTAGTATACTCGTAACAATTAGGATGACACTATGACGGTATAAAGAATGAAAAAAAAAACCACGGTTAGGTGGTAGGTATATAATAATAAATAATACAATTCTGGTCGGACGGACTGCCTGCCGTGTGCCGACACAGAGGTAGCCACAGCCGTGAACTACCGCACTGTACACTGGTTGATAAAGAGATAGTAGTATACTCGTAACAATTAGGATGACACTATGACGGTATAAAGAATGAAAAAAAAACCACGGTTAGGTGGTAGGTATATAATAATAAATAATACAATTCTGGTCGGACGGACTGCCTGCCGTGTGCCGACACAGAGGTAGCCACAGCCGTGAACTACCGCACTGTACACTGGTTGATAAAGAGATAGTAGTATACTCGTAACAATTAGGATGACACTATGACGGTATAAAGAATGAAAAAAAAACCACGGTTAGGTGGTAGGTATATAATAATAAATAATACAATTCTGGTCGGACGGACTGCCTGCCGTGTGCCGACACAGAGGTAGCCACAGCCGTGAACTACCGCACTGTACACTGGTTGATAAAGAGATAGTAGTATACTCGTAACAATTAGGATGACACTATGACGGTATAAAGAATGAAAAAAAAACCACGGTTAGGTGGTAGGTATATAATAATAAATAATACAATTCTGGTCGGACGGACTGCCTGCCGTGTGCCGACACAGAGGTAGCCACAGCCGTGAACTACCGCACTGTACACTGGTTGATAAAGAGATAGTAGTATACTCGTAACAATTAGGATGACACTATGACGGTATAAAGAATGAAAAAAAAAACCACGGTTAGGTGGTAGGTATATAATAATAAATAATACAATTCTGGTCGGACGGACTGCCTGCCGTGTGCCGACACAGAGGTAGCCACAGCCGTGAACTACCGCACTGTACACTGGTTGATAAAGAGATAGTAGTATACTCGTAACAATTAGGATGACACTATGACGGTATAAAGAATGAAAAAAAAAACCACGGTTAGGTGGTAGGTATATAATAATAAATAATACAATTCTGGTCGGATGGACTGCCTGCCGTGTGCCGACACAGAGGTAGCCACAGCCGTGAACTACCGCACTGTACACTGGTTGATAAAGAGATAGTAGTATACTCGTAACAATTAGGATGACACTATGACGGTATAAAGAATGAAAAAAAAACCACGGTTAGGTGGTAGGTATATAATAATAAATAATACAATTCTGGTCGGACGGACTGCCTGCCGTGTGCCGACACAGAGGTAGCCACAGCCGTGAACTACCGCACTGTACACTGGTTGATAAAGAGATAGTAGTATACTCGTAACAATTAGGATGACACTATGACGGTATAAAGAATGAAAAAAAAACCACGGTTAGGTGGTAGGTATATAATAATAAATAATACAATTCTGGTCGGACGGACTGCCTGCCGTGTGCCGACACAGAGGTAGCCACAGCCGTGAACTACCGCACTGTACTGTGTCTGCTGCTAATATAGACTGGTTGATATTTAAAGAGATATTAGTAGTATACAACAATACTATACTGGTGGTCAGGCACTGGTCACCACTCCTGCAGCAAAAGTGTGCACTGTTAATTAATATAATTGTACTCCTGGCTCCTGCTAACAACCTGCAGTGCTCCCCAGTCTCCCCCACAATTAATTATAAGCTTTTAATTTATACATTGATGACTGTGCAGCACACTGGGCTGAGCTGAGTGCACACAGACTGAGTCACACTGTGTGACTGACTGTGCTGTGTATCGTTTTTTTTTTCAGGCAGAGAACGGATATAGCAGAGAGAAGTGAACGGATATATTATATTAAATAAAAGTTAACTAGCAACTGCACTGGTCACTGACTGTGGTAAACTAACTCTGTCTGCGACTCTGCACAATCTCTCTCTCTCTATCTAATCTATCTCTATTCTAATGGAGAGGACGCCAGACACGTCCTCTCCCTATCAATCTCAATGCACGAGTGAAAATGGCGGCGACGCGCGGCTCCTTATATAGAATCCGAGTCTCGCGATAGAATCCGAGCCTCGCGAGAATCCGACAGCGTCATGATGACGTTCGGGCGCGCTCGGGTTAACCGAGCAAGGCGGGAAGATCCGAGTCGCTCGGACCCGTGAAAAAAAAACATGAAGTTCGGGCGGGTTCGGATTCCGAGGAACCGAACCCGCTCATCTCTACTTTATAAACCCCTGGCCAAAAGAACCTTTGTAAAACTCTTTCAGTGGTTTTTTCTGCCCCTAAATGTCCTGCGGTAACATGACTATGAGCTAAATCTAGTACCGTTCTCCGATAAGGCTGGGGAACTACCAGCTGTTCCACCACATCCTCACCCCTTTTGACAATGTGGTACAAGAGCTCATTACAGATGGCCATGTGGGGATACGTAACCCTGTCACCTGGTACCACAGGTTCCCCATTAACAATCTTAACATTCTCTCTAGCCTTTATTAAGGTAGGATCCTTTAACTGTTCAGACGCAAACAGATCCTTCTTTACCTCCAGGTCAGGCACGCTTTCAGTTCTAACTACTATGTCTCTGTTCCCGGCAAGAGGGTCCTCACTGGACTCCCCATCTGTCACTTCCCCAGCCAAACTAGCAAAAGGCAAAGGGCCAGAAAGTTCCGAAGACCCACGTACATCCATAAAATCACCGGTATTATCAACTGGCTTTTTACTTCTCACATCTGTTGATAACCGTGATTCCCACAGTTTCCAAAAATGAGGAAAATCCCTCCCTATTATGGCCTCATGCACCAAGGTAGGGACCAGTCCCACTTTAACCATTGCTGACCCACAACAAGTTTCTATATTCACCTCAGCAGTGGCATAATGTTGGGTATCCCCATGTATGCAAGTTACCCCAATAGGTATTTGCTGGACCTTTAAGGGGTTCACTAACCCAGCTTTCACGAGGGTAACTAAACTTCCTGAATCTAGCAAGGCCTCTACCCGGTTACCTTCTAAGAACACATCACACATTTGTTTTTCCAGCTCAGGTGAAGGTACCACAGTACAGGCTAACCTAGCAAAGAAAGACATTCTGCGACATTCAAAGGCAGCATCACATTGCATGGGTTCTTGCGTGACTGGGCAATTGGCAATAACATGACCTGGCATACCACACCTAAAACATTTAACCACACGATTATCAACTCATTTGGGCAGCATAGACCGTTCTAGCCCCATTGGCCTGTTTCCAGGGCCAGTGTTTACAGTCTCTCCAGCCTTGCGTTCTCTTAACCGCCCAGCAACGTTTTCCCACGGAACAGTCTTACCAGTCTTTACTGAAGGGCGCTGTCGAGGATCTATGGGTTGCTGGGTGGTCATCAGTAGTTCCTCTGCTGCCAAATACCTCTCTACCATGTCCACTAATTGGTCAGCAGTACCCGGGTTTCCATGGCTCACCCACTTGCGCAGGACCATGGGCAAAGATCTCAAGTAGCGGTCCATGACGACTCTTTCCACCATCTGGGGACCAGTTAATGTCTCTGGCTGCAGCCATTTTTTTGTTAGCTGAATAAGGTCGTGCATCTGGGAGCGCGGAGGCTTCTCCATGGCGTACAGCCAACGGTGCACCCGTTGTGCTCGTACTGACAGCGTGACTCCCAGGCGGGTCAGGATCTCAGTCTTTAGTTTATCATAGTCCCGAGCCTCAGCAGGGCTTAAATCAAAGTAAGCTTTTTGGGGCTCACCTGACAGGAAAGGTGCCAGCAGACTGGCCCACTGTGCTTTCGGCCAGTTCTCACGCTCGGCAGTCCTTTCAAACGTGGTCAGATAGGCCTCCACATCATCAGCCTCTGTCATTTTCTGCAGGAAGTGACTGGCTCGTATAGAACTAGAGCTGGTTGGAGCACTGACGGCCACATCTCCAACCCGAGCTGCAAGTCTCTGCACCACTTCTGCTAAGGCCTCTCTATCCTGACGCTGTTGCCTGTAAAGTTCATCAACAACTGCCTGCTGTTGTCTCTTATTTTCCTCCATTGCCACCTGCTGCTGTCTGTTGGCCTCCTGCTGTAGTCTCCAATTTTCCTCCATTGCCACCTGCTGCTGTCGGTTGGCCTCCTGCTGAGCCGCTGTAGCTTGCAGCAAGGCTTTAAGCAGATCCTCCATGTCAACAGATTTTTCAGGCGGCTTTGCAGCTGCTTTCACCCAGGACATATATCAAACCCTCAGGGGTGAGTCTCAGTAACTTCACACTGGGCTGTATCTGCATAAACCACCGTTTTCTGCAGGCCTCACAAAGCTGCTGCTTTCACTTATGCGCAGAACGGCCTGCTCGCATTCTCCACCAAGTTGTAACACTGTAGGGGTGCAAGGTGCCTTTTCCTGGGGAATATGGCAGCACGCAGCAGCTGAGGAACAACACAAGTCCAGTTTCTGGTACAACTGACCCCGGCCAGTTTTATTGAAACAGAAAATAAAACAAACCCCAAAATAAAAATACCTTGCCTGTCCGGCACTAACTAAACATAAGATGTTCCTAACTGTCACTAAACAAAACACAGAGTTCTTCAGTACATACTGTATAGCTTACTTGCATCAGAAAGCGTGTCTCTCACACACAGATCCTGCAGCCTTCCCAGGCAGTCTGCCCATACTAATCAGGTTAGAAGCACTATATCACTCTTACACAGCTGAAACCCTGATTAGCCCTCTGTGAGGCCAAAGACCCGAACTGGGCCCAATGTCTAGAACTCGCCTTATCTCTCTCTCAGAGCCTTTACCCAGCTTTTACAGCAAACTGAAAAGGTTCAGACAAAACAAAAAGCATTTTTCCTAGAAGTTAACATTTTCTAAAACATGTAAGACAAGAACCTGGGACAAATATACCTGCCCTCAAACACTATCCCAGTGTTCTTGTCACAATATGTATATATATAATATATCTTATCTATACATATTACACAATTTAATTTCTTAACAGTTTATTTGAGACTACCATGGGTGGAAGGGATCTCTTATCCCTACTGCTGCTGATATTGCCGCCCACAAGAATAAAAATCTTCTTCTAAGCGGCCACCGCTGCCAAGTGCACAGAACTGCCGCGGCGGCCGGAATTTATATAAAATAACGTCCACATCATGACGATGCTCTTGAAGCCCCGCCCCCAGCATTCAGAGCTCGTCGAAAATGCGAACTGCGCATGCGCAACTACAGAATGCCGGGTACTGCAAGGGCAACATCATGATGTGGACAGGCCCGCCCACCAGATTTCCGGACTCACAAATGCGCAGTGAGTCCGCATTTGGGGAGCTGTACATAAAAACCTGGAGGACCCGGTCGTTATGCGGGGCAGCGGCGGCGCGGGGGGGCTGGTCGCTGAATACTGAATGCGGGAGGGTAGGCATCCCTGACCTGACTACAGCAGCAGGAGAAGCTGCTGCTGCTGCACATAAACTGTAAAGTGTGGCAGCCGGCAGCGGTATTTTACCTGACCGTCTGCCGCTCCTCTGCTACAGTAGGTAGGCGCCTCTCTCATCTTTGCGGGGGGCGAGCTGCCCCCTTGTCCCCCCCATTCCGACGCCCCTGCTGGCAGCCCTACAATGTAACATAATGTGAACTAGCGCACTACTATGGTTCATTAAATACTGTAAACTACTGTAGGTACTATTATGGGGCAAAATATTAACTAAGGCACTACTATGGTTGAGAAAATGAGATAGGAAACTGTTATAGGGCATAAAATTAATAGCTGCTGCAGAGAGGTGTCTTTCTAGAAGCATTGGGACAGGTACCCCTTCAGAATTTTGCTATGGGGCCCACAAACTTCTGGCTACGCCCCTGGGTGGACTATTCCACCTAGGGGAATACTATGCAGTGCAGCCAAGACGGCTGCCTCACTTGGTACCTGTGAGGGTGGAATACACAACCCATGGAAGTTATTACTAGAGATGAGCGGGTTCGGTTTCTCTGAATCTGAACCCGCACGAACTTCATGTTTTTTTTCACGGGTCCGAGCGACTCGGATCTTCCCGCCTTGCTCGGTTAACCCGAGCGCGCCCGAACGTCATCATGACGCTGTCGGATTCTCGCGAGACTCGGATTCTATATAAGGAGCCGCGCGTCGCCGCCATTTTCACACGTGCATTGAGATTGATAGGGAGAGGACGTGGCTGGCGTCCTCTCCATTTAGATTAGGAGAGAGAGAGAGAGATTGACCTGAGGCTGATACTGTAGAAGAGAGTGCAGAGTTTAGTGACTGACCACAGTGACCACCAGCAGTGCAGTTGTTTTATTTAATATATCCGTTCTCTGCCTGAAAAAAACGGTACACACAGTGACTCAGTCACATACCATATCTGTGTGCACTGCTCAGCCCAGTGTGCTGCATGCCTGCATCATCTATGTATATATTATATATCTGACTGTGCTCAGCTCACACAGCTTATAATTGTGGGGGAGACTGGGGAGCACTGCAGTGCCAGTTATAGGTTATAGCAGGAGCCAGGGGTACAAGACAGTCACATACCATATCTGTGTGCACTGCTCAGCCCAGTGTGCTGCATCATCTATGTATATATTATATATCTGACTGTGCTCAGCTCACACAGCTTATAATTGTGGGGGAGACTGGGGAGCACTGCAGTGCCAGTTATAGGTTATAGCAGGAGCCAGGAGTACATATTATATTAAAATTAAACAGTGCACACTTTTGCTGCAGGAGTGCCACTGCCAGTGTGACTGACCAGTGACCTGACCACACTGACCACCAGTATAGTTAGTAGTATACTATATTGTGATTGCCTGAAAAAGTTAAACACTCGTCGTGTGACTTCACTTGTGTGGTGTTTTTTTTTTTATTCTATAAAAAACTCATTCTGCTGACAGACAGTGTCCAGCAGGTCCGTCATTATATAATATATATACCTGTCCGGCTGCAGTAGTGATATATATATATTTTTTATATCATTATTTATCATCCAGTCGCAGCAGACACAGTACGGTAGTTCACGGCTGTAGCTACCTCTGTGTCGGCACTCGGCAGTCCATCCATAATTGTATACCACCTACCCGTGGTTTTTTTTTCTTTCTTCTTTATACATACATACTACTACATCTCTTTATCAACCAGTCTATATTAGCAGCAGACACAGTACAGTACGGTAGTTCACGGCTGTGGCTACCTCTGTGTCGGCACTCGGCAGTCCGTCCATAATTGTATACCACCTAACCGTGGTTTTTTTTTCTTTCTTCTTTATACATACATACTACGACATCTCTTTATCAACCAGTCTATATTAGCAGCAGACACAGTACAGTACGGTAGTTCACGGCTGTGGCTACCTCTGTGTCGGCACTCAGCAGTCCGTCCATAATTGTATACCACCTAACCGTGGTTTTTTTTTCTTTCTTCTTCATACATACATACTACGACATCTCTTTATCAACCAGTCTATATTAGCAGCAGACACAGTACAGTACGGTAGTTCACGGCTGTGGCTACCTCTGTGTCGGCACTCGGCAGTCCGTCCATAATTGTATACCACCTAACCGTGGTTTTTTTTTCTTTCTTTATACATACATACTACGACATCTCTTTATCAACCAGTCTATATTAGCAGCAGACACAGTACAGTACGGTAGTTCGCGGCTGTGGCTACCTCTGTGTCGGCACTCGGCAGTCCGTCCATAATTGTATACCACCTAACCGTGTTTTTTTTTTCTTTCTTCTTCATACATACATACTACGACATCTCTTTATCAACCAGTCTATATTAGCAGCAGACACAGTACAGTACGGTAGTTCACGGCTGTGGCTACCTCTGTGTCGGCACTCGGCAGTCCGTCCATAATTGTATACCACCTACCCGTGGTTTTTTTTTCTTTCTTCTTTATACATACATACTACTACATCTCTTTATCAACCAGTCTATATTAGCAGCAGACACAGTACAGTACGGTAGTTCATGGCTGTGGCTACCTCTGTGTCGGCACTCGGCAGTCCGTCCATAATTGTATACCACCTACCCGTGGTTTTTTTTTCTTTCTTCTTCATACATACATACTACGACATCTCTTTATCAACCAGTCTATATTAGCAGCAGACACAGTACAGTACGGTAGTTCACGGCTGTGGCTACCTCTGTGTCGGCACTCGGCAGTCCGTCCATAATTGTATACCACCTAACCGTGGTTTTTTTTTCTTTCTTCTTCATACATACATACTACGACATCTCTTTATCAACCAGTCTATATTAGCAGCAGACACAGTACGGTAGTTCACGGCTGTAGCTACCTCTGTGTCGGCACTCGGCAGTCCGTCCATAATTGTATACTAGTATCCATCCATCTCCATTGTTTACCTGAGGTGCCTTTTAGTTGTGCCTATTAAAATATGGAGAACAAAAATGTTGAGGTTCCAAAATTAGGGAAAGATCAAGATCCACTTCCACCTCGTGCTGAAGCTGCTGCCACTAGTCATGGCCGAGACGATGAAATGCCAGCAACGTCGTCTGCCAAGGCCGATGCCCAATGTCATAGTACAGAGCATGTCAAATCCAAAACACCAAATATCAGTAAAAAAAGGACTCCAAAACCTAAAATAAAATTGTCGGAGGAGAAGCGTAAACTTGCCAATATGCCATTTACCACACGGAGTGGCAAGGAACGGCTGAGGCCCTGGCCTATGTTCATGGCTAGTGGTTCAGCTTCACATGAGGATGGAGGCACTCAGCCTCTCGCTAGAAAAATGAAAAGACTCAAGCTGGCAAAAGCAGTAGCACCGCAAAGAACTGTGCGTTCTTCGAAATCCCAAATCCACAAGGAGAGTCCAATTGTGTCGGTTGCGATGCCTGACCTTCCCAACACTGGACGTGAAGAGCATGCGCCTTCCACCATTTGCACGCCCCCTGCAAGTGCTGGAAGGAGCACCCGCAGTCCAGTTCCTGATAGTCAGATTGAAGATGTCAGTGTTGAAGTACACCAGGATGAGGAGGATATGGGTGTTGCTGGCGCTGGGGAGGAAATTGACCAGGAGGATTCTGATGGTGAGGTGGTTTGTTTAAGTCAGGCACCCGGAGAGACACCTGTTGTCCGTGGGAGGAATATGGCCGTTGACATGCCTGGTGAAAATACCAAAAAAATCAGCTCTTCGGTGTGGAACTATTTCAACAGAAATGCGGACAACAGGTGTCAAGCCGTGTGTTCCCTTTGTCAAGCTGTAATAAGTAGGGGTAAGGACGTTAACCACCTCGGAACATCCTCCCTTATACGTCACCTGCAGCGCATTCATAATAAGTCAGTGACAAGTTCAAAAACTTTGGGTGACAGCGGAAGCAGTCCACTGACCAGTAAATCCCTTCCTCTTGTAACCAAGCTCACGCAAACCACCCCACCAACTCCCTCAGTGTCAATTTCCTCCTTCCCCAGGAATGCCAATAGTCCTGCAGGCAATGTCACTGGCAATTCTGACGAGTCCTCTCCTGCCTGGGATTCCTCCGATGCATCCTTGCGTGTAACGCCTACTGCTGCTGGCGCTGCTGTTGTTGCTGCTGGGAGTCGATGGTCATCCCAGAGGGGAAGTCGTAAGACCACTTTTACTACTTCCACCAAGCAATTGACTGTCCAACAGTCCTTTGCGAGGAAGATGAAATATCACAGCAGTCATCCTACTGCAAAGCGGATAACTGAGGCCTTGGCATCCTCGGTGGTGAGAACCGTGGTTCCGGTATCCATCATTACTGCAGAGCCAACTAGAGACTTGTTGGAGGTACTGTGTCCCCGGTACCAAATACCATCTAGGTTCCATTTCTCTAGGCAGGCGATACCGAAAATTTACACAGACCTCAGAAAAAGAGTCACCAGTGTCCTAAAAAATGCAGCTGTACCCAATGTCCACTTAACCACGGACATGTGGACAAGTGGAGCAGGGCAGGGTCAGGACTATATGACTGTGACAGCCCACTGGGTAGATGTATGGACTCCCGCCGCAAGAACAGCAGCGGCGGCACCAGTAGCAGCATCTCGCAAACGCCAACTCTTTCCTAGGCAGGCTACGCTTTGTATCACCGGTTTCCAGAATACGCACACAGCTGAAAACCTCTTACGGCAACTGAGGAAGATCATCGCGGAATGGCTTACCCCAATTGGACTCTCCTGTGGATTTGTGGCATCGGACAACGCCAGCAATATTGTGTGTGCATTAAATATGGGCAAATTCCAGCACGTCCCATGTTTTGCACATACCTTGAATTTGGTGGTGCAGAATTATTTAAAAAACGACAGGGGCGTGCAAGAGATGCTGTCGTTGGCCAGAAAAATTGCGGGACACTTTCGGCGTACAGGCACCACGTACAGAAGACTGGAGCACCACCAAAAACTACTGAACCTGCCCTGCCATCATCTGAAGCAAGAAGTGGTAACGAGGTGGAATTCAACCCTCTATATGCTTCAGAGGTTGGAGGAGCAGCAAAAGGCCATTCAAGCCTATACAATTGAGCACGATATAGGAGGTGGAATGCACCTGTCTCAAGCGCAGTGGAGAATGATTTCAACGTTGTGCAAGGTTCTGATGCCCTTTGAACTTGCCACACGTGAAGTCAGTTCAGACACTGCCAGCCTGAGTCAGGTCATTCCCCTCATCAGGCTTTTGCAGAAGAAGCTGGAGACATTGAAGGAGGAGCTAACACGGAGCGATTCCGCTAGGCATGTGGGACTTGTGGATGGAGCCCTTAATTCGCTTAACAAGGATTCACGGGTGGTCAATCTGTTGAAATCAGAGCACTACATTTTGGCCACCGTGCTCGATCCTAGATTTAAAGCCTACCTTGGATCTCTCTTTCCGGCAGACACAAGTCTGCTGGGGTTGAAAGACCTGCTGGTGAGAAAATTGTCAAGTCAAGCGGAACGCGACCTGTCAACAACATCTCCTCCTTCACATTCTCCCGCAACTGGGGGTGCGAGGAAAAGGCTCAGAATTCCGAGCCCACCCGCTGGCGGTGATGCAGGGCAGTCTGGAGCGACTGCTGATGCTGACATCTGGTCCGGACTGAAGGACCTGACAACGATTACGGACATGTCGTCTACTGTCACTGCATATGATTCTCTCACCATTGAAAGAATGGTGGAGGATTATATGAGTGACCGCATCCAAGTAGGCACGTCACACAGTCCATACTTATACTGGCAGGAAAAAGAGGCAATTTGGAGGCCATTGCACAAACTGGCTTTATTCTACCTAAGTTGCCCTCCCACAAGTGTGTACTCCGAAAGAGTGTTTAGTGCCGCCGCTCACCTTGTCAGCAATCGGCGTACGAGGTTACATCCAGAAAATGTGGAGAAGATGATGTTCATTAAAATGAATTATAATCAATTCCTCCGCGGAGACATTGACCAGCAGCAATTGCCTCCACAAAGTACACAGGGAGCTGAGATGGTGGATTCCAGTGGGGACGAATTGATAATCTGTGAGGAGGGGGATGTACACGGTGATATATCGGAGGGTGATGATGAGGTGGACATCTTGCCTCTGTAGAGCCAGTTTGTGCAAGGAGAGATTAATTGCTTCTTTTTTGGGGGGGGTCCAAACCAACCCGTCATATCAGTCACAGTCGTGTGGCAGACCCTGTCACTGAAATGATGGGTTGGTTAAAGTGTGCATGTCCTGTTTTGTTTATACAACATAAGGGTGGGTGGGAGGGCCCAAGGACAATTCCATCTTGCACCTCTTTTTTCTTTTATTTTTCTTTGCGTCATGTGCTGTTTGGGGAGGGTTTTTTGGAAGGGACATCCTGCGTGACACTGCAGTGCCACTCCTAAATGGGCCCGGTGTTTGTGTCGGCCACTAGGGTCGCTAATCTTACTCACACAGTCAGCTACCTCATTGCGCCTCTTTTTTTCTTTGCGTCATGTGCTGATTGGGGAGGGTTTTTTGGAAGGGACATCCTGCGTGACACTGCAGTGCCACTCCTAAATGGGCCCGGTGTTTGTGTCGTCCACTAGGGTCGCTAATCTTACTCACACAGTCAGCTACCTCATTGCGCCTCTTTTTTTCTTTGCGTCATGTGCTGATTGGGGAGGGTTTTTTGGAAGGGACATCCTGCGTGACACTGCAGTGCCACTCCTAAATGGGCCCGGTGTTTGTGTCGGCCACTAGGGTCGCTAATCTTACTCACACAGTCAGCTACCTCATTGCGCCTCTTTTTTTCTTTGCGTCATGTGCTGATTGGGGAGGGTTTTTTGGAAGGGACATCCTGCGTGACACTGCAGTGCCACTCCTAAATGGGCCCGGTGTTTGTGTCGGCCACTAGGGTCGCTAATCTTACTCACACAGTCAGCTACCTCATTGCGCCTCTTTTTTTCTTTGCGTCATGTGCTGATTGGGGAGGGTTTTTTGGAAGGGACATCCTGCGTGACACTGCAGTGCCACTCCTAAATGGGCCCGGTGTTTGTGTCGGCCACTAGGGTCGCTTATCTTACTCACACAGTCAGCTACCTCATTGCGCCTCTTTTTTTCTTTGCGTCATGTGCTGATTGGGGAGGGTTTTTTGGAAGGGACATCCTGCGTGACACTGCAGTGCCACTCCTAGATGGGCCAGGTGTTTGTGTCGGCCACTAGTGTCGCTTAGCTTAGTCATCCAGCGACCTTGGTGCAAATTTTAGGACTAAAAATAATATTGTGAGGTGTGAGGTATTCAGAATAGACTGAAAATGAGTGGAAATTATGGTTTTTGAGGTTAATAATAATATGGGATCAAAATGACCCCCAAATTCTATGATTTAAGCTGTTTTTTAGTGTTTTTTTAAAAAAACACCCGAATCCAAAACACACCTGAATCCGACAAAAAAAATTCGGTGAGGTTTTGCCAAAACGCGGTCGAACCCAAAACACGGCCGCGGAACCGAACCCAAAACCAAAACACAAAACCCGAAAAATTTCAGGCGCTCATCTCTAGTTATTACCCAAAATGCCTACACCAGTTCTGCATTATGGCCCTCATTCCGAGTTGTTCGCTCGTTCTTTTTCATCGCATCGCAGTGAAAATCCGCTTAGTACGCATGCGCAATGTTCGCACTGCGACTGCGCCAAGTAACTTTACTATGAAGAAAGTATTTTTACTCACGGCTTTTTCTTCGCTCCGGCGATCGTAATGTGATTGACAGGAAATGGGTGTTACTGGGCGGAAACACGGCGTTTCAGGGGCGTGTGGCTGAAAACGCTACCGTTTCCGGAAAAAACGCAGGAGTGGCCGGGGAAACGGTGGGAGTGCCTGGGCGAACGCTGGGTGTGTTTGTGACGTCAACCAGGAACGACAAGCACTGAACTGATCGCACAGGCAGAGTAAGTCTGGAGCTACTCTGAAACTGCTAAGTAGTTAGTAATCGCAATATTGCGAATACATCGGTCGCAATTTTAAGAAGCTAAGATTCACTCCCAGTAGGCGGCGGCTTAGCGTGTGTAACTCTGCTAAATTCGCCTTGCGACCGATCAACTCGGAATGAGGGCCTATGTTTACTCTGTGCACTCTAGGTTTTCTTTTTATGTCTGTGTGGCTTGTCTATTGCTGTATTACTTAAATCTTCTGGATTATGTGCATTGTTTTTGATGTACGTAAAGTGCCTTGAGTCCTGTTGAAGAAAAAGCGCTATATAAATAAAATTATTATTATCCGGCTCTGGAAACTAACACTGTACACATACACAGTGTAAGATTCTCTGAAGGAATATTTTGAAAATGTGAGACTCCTCCACTATGCCTAGTTCTTCATTCACACCAGAATAATCAATACATTAGAGAGGTTCGATAAGCATATGCCTGAATTAACACAAACCTCAGGACAACGCACTCATTCAACTGTTGAATGACTGAAATGATGGAATAAAACATTCTTTTCAGATCCTTAATGGGAAAGTTTTGGTCTTTTTCTATATTGGAGCGGGGTGTGGTATAATAGATAGACAGTGGGGGATATGTACTAAGCAGTGATAAAAGTGGAGAAGTGAGCCAGTGGAGAAGTTGCCCATGGCAACCAATCAGCTGCTCTGTATATTTTTAAAGTATGCAAATTATAAATGTTACGTCAGTGCTGATTGGTTGCCATGGGGAACTTCTGCACTGGCTCACTTCTCCACTTTTATCACTGCTTAGTACATGTCCCCCAGCGTCTAGTTAGACAGCCAATAGATAGATACCACATGTTACACAATCAAAAGGTCAGCAGGGTCAAAAGGTATACATGAAAAAAGTAGACAATACAAAAGGTCGACAGGGTCAAAGGTTGACATGAAAATGGTCAACATAAAAAAGGTAGACACCAATTTTTTTGCATTTTTGGGGTTTGTGTGGATAGTTTTGTCATCTGGGACCCACAATTGTAGAAAGGCATACCCTCGCGGGGCTCACTTCGCTGACCATGTCGATACTGATGAAATGTCAGCATGATTAGGATGTCAACAAATCACCCCTAGTGGTCTAGCGCTGATGTGGAATGGCTCCAGCAGTGGTTTCTGGGTCCGGTGCTGCGCTTCTGATGAGTCCGGTGGATCCTGTGACACTTCTGGCAGTGAATATGACTAACCTTTCCCATACTGCCTAACTCTAACCTCCCCTCCTACAGTCTAACCCTTCCCTTAGTGCTTAACCTTAACCTCCTCCCCACCTAGCCTAACCTTAACCCTGGAGAATGTTGACATTTCTCATGTTCAATGTCGGCATAATAACTGTCGACACTGTGGTGACCCTCCAAACTGGAAATTAATTAGCATTTAAATATGGTTTAAGGAAACCCCTTAAATAGTATATGAGTTGAAACAGTATTTTCCTGCTTGGTAGCACTATGGGGTGCTACCACTGATAACTAATTATTAAGTTACAGTATTTTGGGAAAAAAAGGAAAGCAACTTATTTTTAATCCATATGAGCATACATTCTCCATTTCTGCCCCTTTGTTATTCTGTCTACATATGGAGTTGGTAGCCATGAAAAGAACATGGATACTGAGGAAGATTCTTGAAAAATATGTATCATACTCACCAGTATAAATGATAAGAGATCTAAGTGACGATATCCTTTTGAGGGCTCTCTCTTTTTTTGTATATGATATTATTTTTATATATATATATATATATATATATATATATATAGATGTGTTTATTTTAATTAGTGATTCCACAAATGTAATAGTTTTTATAGAAAATTGATGATTGATTATGTCCGTGGAATTGGATACAAGTTTAAAAATATTGAATGGAACGCAGGGCGCAGGGACGTAGAGACCTACACCTTGTGCAGCGCTTTTGCTGGACAGACAGTGCGCATTTCCCAAACCCTTGGAAAGCACAGTGAGGGTATATGTAGACACATGCATTCCAAGCGTCAACAGAGACCCGGAAGTGCACACAGCACACAAGCGTAACGCAACCCAGGAAAGTCCGGGATTTAAACATTAGCAGCACTGCTATTGAATTCATACCTTCTAAGGAAGCCTCTGAGAAAGAAATAAGGCGGGAAAACACATTAAGGAAACTTGCTGTTACCAGTATCAGTTGCCCCTGGCTTAAAGACCACTTGACAAAGGACTTAGGGCCCCAGTAGAAGGTGTGTGTGGGGTAGAGATGAGCGGGTTCGGTTCCTCGGAATCCGAACCCGCCCGAACTTCATGTTTTTTTTCACGGGTCCGAGCGACTCGGATCTTCCCGCCTTGCTCGGTTAACCCGAGCGCGCCCGAACGTCATCATGACGCTGTCGGATTCTCGCGAGGCTCGGATTCTATCGCGAGACTCGGATTCTATATAAGGAGCCGCGCGTCGCCGCCATTTTCACACGTGCATTGAGATTGATAGGGAGAGGACGTGGCTGGCGTCCTCTCCATTTAGATTAGAAGAGAGAGAGTGAGATTGATTTGAGACAGAGACACTTGATTTACTGGAGCTTAGGAGTACTGTAGAGAGTGCAGAGTTTAGTAGTGACTGACCACAGTGACCACCAGACAGTGCAGTTTTATTTAATATAATCCGTTCTCTGCCTGAAAAAAACGATACACAGTGACTCAGTCACATACCATATCTGTGTGCACTGCTCAGCCCAGTGTGCTGCATCATCTATGTATATATCTGACTGTGCTCACACAGCTTATAATTGTGGGGGAGACTGGGGAGCAGTGCCAGTTATAGGTTATAGCAGGAGCCAGGAGTACATATTATTAAAATTAAACAGTGCACACTTTTGCTGCAGGAGTGCCACTGCCAGTGTGACTGACCAGTGACCTGACCACACTGACCACCAGTATAGTTAGTAGTATACTATATTGTGATTGCCTGAAAAAGTTAAACACTCGTCGTGTGACTTGTGTGGTGTTTTTTTTTTTATTCTATAAAAAACTCATTCTGCTGACAGACAGTGTCCAGCAGGTCCGTCATTATATAATATATACCTGTCCGGCTGCAGTAGTGATATATATATATTTTTTATATCATTATTTATCATCCAGTCGCAGCAGACACAGTACGGTAGTTCACGGCTGTAGCTACCTCTGTGTCGGCACTCGGCAGTCCATCCATAATTGTATACCACCTACCCGTGGTTTTTTTTTCTTTCTTCTTTATACATACATACTACATCTCATTATCAACCAGTCTATATTAGCAGCAGACACAGTACAGTAGTCCACGGCTGTAGCTACCTCTGTGTCGGCACTCGGCAGTCCGTCCATAATTGTATACCACCTACCCGTGGTTTTTTTTTCTTTCTTCTTTATACATACATACTACATCTCTTTATCAACCAGTCTATATTAGCAGCAGACACAGTACAGTAGTCCACGGCTGTAGCTACCTCTGTGTCGGCACTCGGCAGTCCATCCATAATTGTATACCACCTACCCGTGGTTTTTTTTTCTTTCTTCTTTATACATACATACTACATCTCATTATCAACCAGTCTATATTAGCAGCAGACACAGTACAGTACGGTAGTCCATGGCTGTAGCTACCTCTGTGTCGGCACTCGGCAGTCCGTCCATAATTGTATACCACCTACCCGTGGTTTTTTTTTCTTTCTTCTTTATACATACATACTACATCTCATTATCAACCAGTCTATATTAGCAGCAGACACAGTACAGTACGGTAGTCCACGGCTGTAGCTACCTCTGTGTCGGCACTCGGCAGTCCGTCCATAATTGTATACCACCTACCCGTGGTTTTTTTTTCTTTCTTCTTTATACATACATACTACATCTCATTATCAACCAGTCTATATTAGCAGCAGACACAGTACAGTACGGTAGTCCACGGCTGTAGCTACCTCTGTGTCGGCACTCGGCAGTCCGTCCATAATTGTATACCACCTACCCGTGGTTTTTTTTTCTTTCTTCTTTATACATACATACTACATCTCTTTATCAACCAGTCTATATTAGCAGCAGACACAGTACAGTACGGTAGTCCACGGCTGTAGCTACCTCTGTGTCGGCACTCGGCAGTCCGTCCATGATTGTATACCACCTACCCGTGGTTTTTTTTTCTTTCTTCTTTATACATACATACTACATCTCTTTATCAACCAGTCTATATTAGCAGCAGACACAGTACAGTAGTCCACGGCTGTAGCTACCTCTGTGTCGGCACTCGGCAGTCCATCCATAATTGTATACCACCTACCCGTGGTTTTTTTTTTCTTTCTTCTTTATACATACATACTACATCTCTTTATTAACCAGTCTATATTAGCAGCAGACACAGTACAGTAGTCCACGGCTGTAGCTACCTCTGTGTCGGCACTCGGCAGTCCATCCATAATTGTATACCACCTACCCGTGGTTTTTTTTTCTTTCTTCTTTATACATACATACTACATCTCTTTATCAACCAGTCTATATTAGCAGCAGACACAGTACAGTAGTCCACGGCTGTAGCTACCTCTGTGTCGGCACTCGGCAGTCCATCCATAATTGTATACCACCTACCCGTGGTTTTTTTTTCTTTCTTCTTTATACATACATACTACATCTCATTATCAACCAGTCTATATTAGCAGCAGACACAGTACAGTACGGTAGTTCACGGCTGTAGCTACCTCTGTGTCGGCACTCAGCAGTCCGTCCATAATTGTATACCACCTACCCGTGGTTTTTTTTTCTTTCTTCTTTATACATACATACTACATCTCTTTATCAACCAGTCTATATTAGCAGCAGACACAGTACAGTACGGTAGTCCACGGCTGTAGCTACCTCTGTGTCGGCACTCAGCAGTCCGTCCATAATTGTATACCACCTACCCGTGGTTTTTTTTTCTTTCTTCTTTATACATACATACTACATCTCTTTATCAACCAGTCTATATTAGCAGCAGACACAGTACAGTAGTCCACGGCTGTAGCTACCTCTGTGTCGGCACTCGGCAGTCCATCCATAATTGTATACTAGTATCCATCCATCTCCATTGTTTACCTGAGGTGCCTTTTAGTTGTGCCTATTAAAATATGGAGAACAAAAATGTTGAGGTTCCAAAATTAGGGAAAGATCAAGATCCACTTCCACCTCGTGCTGAAGCTGCTGCCACTAGTCATGGCCGAGACGATGAAATGCCAGCAACGTCGTCTGCCAAGGCCGATGCCCAATGTCATAGTACAGAGCATGTCAAATCCAAAACACCAAATATCAGTAAAAAAAGGACTCCAAAACCTAAAATAAAATTGTCGGAGGAGAAGCGTAAACTTGCCAATATGCCATTTACCACACGGAGTGGCAAGGAACGGCTGAGGCCCTGGCCTATGTTCATGGCTAGTGGTTCAGCTTCACATGAGGATGGAAGCACTCAGCCTCTCGCTAGAAAAATGAAAAGACTCAAGCTGGCAAAAGCAGTAGCACCGCAAAGAACTGTGCGTTCTTCGAAATCCCAAATCCACAAGGAGAGTCCGACTCCAATTGTGTCGGTTGCGATGCCTGACCTTCCCAACACTGGACGTGAAGAGCATGCGCCTTCCACCATTTGCACGCCGCCTGCAAGTGATGGAAGGAGCACCCGCAGTCCAGTTCCTGATAGTCAGATTGAAGATGTCAGTGTTGAAGTACACCAGGATGAGGAGGATATGGGTGCTGCTGGCGCTGGGGAGGAAATTGACCAGGAGGATTCTGATGGTGAGGTGGTTTGTTTAAGTCAGGCACCCGGGGAGACACCTGTTGTCCGTGGGAGGAATATGGCCGTTGACATGCCTGGTGAAAATACCAAAAAAATCAGCTCTTCGGTGTGGAAGTATTTCACCAGAAATGCGGACAACAGGTGTCAAGCCGTGTGTTCCCTTTGTCAAGCTGTAATAAGTAGGGGTAAGGACGTTAACCACCTCGGAACATCCTCCCTTATACGTCACCTGCAGCGCATTCATAATAAGTCAGTGACAAGTTCAAAAACTTGGGCCGACAGCGGAAGCAGTCCACTGACCAGTAAATCCCTTCCTCTTGTAACCAAGCTCACGCAAACCACCCCACCAACTCCCTCAGTGTCAATTTCCTCCTTCCCCAGGAATGCCAATAGTCCTGCAGGCCATGTCACTGGCAATTCTGATGATTCCTCTCCTGCCTGGGATTCCTCCGATGCATCCTTGCGTGTAACGCCTACTGCTGCTGGCGCTGCTGTTGTTGCTGCTGGGAGTCGATGGTCATCCCAGAGGGGCAGTCGTAAGACCACTTGTACTACTTCCACCAAGCAATTGACTGTCCAACAGTCCTTTGCGAGGAAGATGAAATATCACAGCAGTCATCCTACTGCAAAGCGGATAACTGAGGCCTTGACATCCTGGGTGGTGAGAAACGTGGTTCCGGTATCCATCATTACTGCAGAGCCAACTAGAGACTTGTTGGAGGTACTGTGTCCCCGGTACCAAATACCATCTAGGTTCCATTTCTCTAGGCAGGCGATACCGAAAATGTACACAGACCTCAGAAAAAGAGTCACCAGTGTCCTAAAAAATGCAGCTGTACCCAATGTCCACTTAACCACGGACATGTGGACAAGTGGAGCAGGGCAGGGTCAGGACTATATGACTGTGACAGCCCACTGGGTAGATGTATGGACTCCCGCCGCAACAACAGCAGCGGCAGCACCAGTAGCAGCATCTCGCAAACGCCAACTCTTTCCTAGGCAGGCTACGCTTTGTATCACCGGTTTCCAGAATACGCACACAGCTGAAAACCTCTTACGGCAACTGAGGAAGATCATCGCGGAATGGCTTACCCCAATTGGACTCTCCTGTGGATTTGTGGCATCGGACAACGCCAGCAATATTGTGTGTGCATTAAATCTGGGCAAATTCCAGCACGTCCCATGTTTTGCACATACCTTGAATTTGGTGGTGCAGAATTTTTTAAAAAACGACAGGGGCGTGCAAGAGATGCTGTCGGTGGCCAGAAGAATTGCGGGACACTTTCGGCGTACAGGCACCACGTACAGAAAACTGGAGCACCACCAAAAACTACTGAACCTGCCCTGCCATCATCTGAAGCAAGAAGTGGTAACGAGGTGGAATTCAACCCTCTATATGCTTCAGAGGTTGGAGGAGCAGCAAAAGGCCATTCAAGCCTATACAATTGAGCACGATATAGGAGGTGGAATGCACCTGTCTCAAGCGCAGTGGAGAATGATTTCAACGTTGTGCAAGGTTCTGATGCCCTTTGAACTTGCCACACGTGAAGTCAGTTCAGACACTGCCAGCCTGAGTCAGGTCATTCCCCTCATCAGGCTTTTGCAGAAGAAGCTGGAGACATTGAAGGAGGAGCTAACACGGAGCGATTCCGCTAGGCATGTGGGACTTGTGGATGGAGCCCTTAATTCGCTTAACAAGGATTCACGGGTGGTCAATCTGTTGAAATCAGAGCACTACATTTTGGCCACCGTGCTCGATCCTAGATTTAAAGCCTACCTTGGATCTCTCTTTCCGGCAGACACAAGTCTGCTGGGGTTGAAAGACCTGCTGGTGAGAAAATTGTCAAGTCAAGCGGAACGCGACCTGTCAACAACATCTCCTCCTTCACATTCTCCCGCAACTGGGGGTGCGAGGAAAAGGCTCAGAATTCCGAGCCCACCCGCTGGCGGTGATGCAGGGCAGTCTGGAGCGACTGCTGATGCTGACATCTGGTCCGGACTGAAGGACCTGACAACGATTACGGACATGTCGTCTACTGTCACTGCATATGATTCTCTCACCATTGAAAGAATGGTGGAGGATTATATGAGTGACCGCATCCAAGTAGGCACGTCACACAGTCCGTACTTATACTGGCAGGAAAAAGAGGAAATTTGGAGGCCCTTGCACAAACTGGCTTTATTCTACCTAAGTTGCCCTCCCACAAGTGTGTACTCCGAAAGAGTGTTTAGTGCCGCCGCTCACCTTGTCAGCAATCGGCGTACGAGGTTACATCCAGAAAATGTGGAGAAGATGATGTTCATTAAAATGAATTATAATCAATTCCTCCGTGGAGACATTCACCAGCAGCAATTGCCTCCACAAAGTACACAGGGTGCTGAGATGGTGGATTCCAGTGGGGACGAATTGATAATCTGTGAGGAGGGGGATGTACACGGTGATATATCGGAGGATGATGATGAGGTGGACATCTTGCCTCTGTAGAGCCAGTTTGTGCAAGGAGAGATTAATTGCTTCTTTTTTGGGGGGGGGTCCAAACCAACCCGTCATATCAGTCACAGTCGTGTGGCAGACCCTGTCACTGAAATGATGGGTTGGTTAAAGTGTGCATGTCCTGTTTATACAACATAAGGGTGGGTGGGAGGGCCCAAGGACAATTCCATCTTGCACCTCTTTTTTCTTTTCTTTTTCTTTGCGTCATGTGCTGTTTGGGGAGGGTTTTTTGGAAGGGCCATCCTGCGTGACACTGCAGTGCCACTCCTAGATGGGCCCGGTGTTTGTGTCGGCCACTAGGGTCGCTTATCTTACTCACACAGTCAGCTACCTCATTGCGCCTCTTTTTTTCTTTGCGTCATGTGCTGTTTGGGGAGGGTTTTTTGGAAGGGACATCCTGCGTGACACTGCAGTGCCACTCCTAGATGGGCCCGGTGTTTGTGTCGGCCACTAGGGTCGCTTATCTTACTCACACAGTCAGCTACCTCATTGCGCCTCTTTTTTTCTTTGCGTCATGTGCTGTTTGGGGAGGGTTTTTTGGAAGGGACATCCTGCGTGACACTGCAGTGCCACTCCTAGATGGGCCCGGTGTTTGTGTCGGCCACTAGGGTCGCTTATCTTACTCACACAGTCAGCTACCTCATTGCGCCTCTTTTTTTCTTTGCGTCATGTGCTGTTTGGGGAGGGTTTTTTGGAAGGGACATCCTGCGTGACACTGCAGTGCCACTCCTAGATGGGCCCGGTGTTTGTGTCGGCCACTAGGGTCGCTTATCTTACTCACACAGCGACCTCGGTGCAAATTTTAGGACTAAAAATAATATTGTGAGGTGTGAGGTATTCAGAATAGACTGAAAATGAGTGTAAATTATGGTTTTTGAGGTTAATAATACTTTGGGATCAAAATGACCCCCAAATTCTATGATTTAAGCTGTTTTTTAGGGTTTTTTGAAAAAAAACACCCGAATCCAAAACACACCCGAATCCGACAAAAAACATTCGGTGAGGTTTTG
This sequence comes from Pseudophryne corroboree, assembly GCF_028390025.1. Taxonomy (NCBI): domain Eukaryota; kingdom Metazoa; phylum Chordata; class Amphibia; order Anura; family Myobatrachidae; genus Pseudophryne; species Pseudophryne corroboree. Next base: position 354,553,743 of record NC_086444.1, read on the forward strand.
CCAAAACGCGGTCGAACCCAAAACACGGCCGCGGAACCGAACCCAAAACCAAAACACAAAACCCGAAAAATTTCAGGCGCTCATCTCTAGTGTGGGGGGGTGTATATTTGATTGTGCATACCTCCCAACATGTCCCATTAAATGCTCTTTACCTAAACTTCCCACTTAATATATGATTGGCGTCACCTGTGTTGAACTATTTAATTGATAAGAAAGGTATTTCAACACAGGTGATTGCAATCATAAATTAAGAAGGAAGTAGAGAGCATGTTGTCCCTCCTGGAATGGTTCTGTTAGGAGGTATGGATTGTGTATATTAAATTGAAACCAATGGTGTATATTAGTTTTAAACTAATGGTTTAGTAATGCCTGGGTACTGTTTATACCTCCATCTAATTGAACGACAACTATTTTATAAAATTTTCTTGTAGTGTAACAAAGACAACTTAATATTAAAATACACATAGAAAAATAAAATAATTTATCTTGTCACATGCAAGAATAGCAGCAGCCTCTGTACTACATACACACTGGGACAGGACTCAGGAGAACTCTGTGTGTGTCTTTCTCTAGACCCAAATGGTTTAGTTGTATAACAATTTACACAGGACTCAGACACCCAGGCAGGGAGGAGGAGAAGCTGGGATCCCTGTGTCACTTACAGCTGTCTCCACCCTCCTATCTCTCCTCTGGTCAGAAAGCTCTGGAGTAAATCAGACCTGATTGCTAGGGTGCGTTTTTTGCATCCCTGCAATCAGGTAGTCGCCGCCTACAGGGGGAGGGCGAATTCGATGTGCATGTGTGCAATCGCATGTGCAAGAGAGCTGCACAAACAGAAGTTTGTGCAATCTCTGCACAGCCCAGGACTTACTCAGCCACTGCGATGATCGGGGCCGGAGCCGACGTCACAAATCTCCCCACAAGAGGCCGGGTCCCTCCTGCGTTTTTCCTGGAAAACTCCCTAGAAACGGTCAGTTGCACCCACAAACGCCCTCTTCCTGTCAATCTTCTTGCGATCGCCAGTGCGATCGTATTTGTCGCACCATCCCTACGCTGCGGACCATCGCACCTGCGCATTGCGGTGCATACGCATGCGCAGTTCAGACCTGATCGCCCGCTGTGCGAAAAATGCACAGCAACGATCAGGTCTGAATTAGCCCCTCTGTCGGTAGCTCATGAAACATGATACTCCTGTGCCTGCACTGCATACTGTCCTGCTCACATTCTGCTGCTGCTTAAGAGGGAAAGCTAGTGATGTCAGTGTGCTCTGGCCGTGGGGGCCCCCCTGACAAAGGGGGGCCCGGGGTACAGTATGCCCTGCATCCCCCCCTTAATCTGGCTATGGACTCCGGATAAGGCTGATAATATCTTTGGATTGTACCACCAGCCAGGACACACTGGAATGGTCCAGGTAAACAAGAAGCCAGAATTATATATATCATCTAGCTTGAAAATGGGCTATAAAGCTCCTGGCCAGAAGTAAGGATATCTACAGATAATATTACTGCTCTGTTTACGGTTGGAGTTAATTACTAACAAACTAACTAAATACTTCTGGGACAGTGCAAACACTGCACTTTAACTAACCCTTTTTATCTATTGCTCCTGTTGGAGGATAATATTTATCAGCTTGGGATTCTATGAAATATATTAAATCTACCTACTGGAAGCAAAATAGTGGCATATAGAACTGTTTATAAATACTGGCCGGTTATTTTATGTGTGTGTGTGATTTTTTTATTGTTATGAATGATCATTTGGATTAAAAATAATTTTACTATATTTCCAGCGCTGTCCTGTTTTTCATGTGTTTTTTCTGGAATTGGGTAACCCTGTTTGGACAGCTGCAGGTCTAGAGTATTGGAAAACAGAGTGCAAAGCGCTGAGTATTTGTTTACATTGATTAGCAAAGGGACATCAATAGGATGTGAAAGGTCCAACAAAGTAAGATGCATCATTACCCAACAATGCAAAGCCTTTGAAACAAAGAGCTATTTTCAACGGGTTAGGAATAGTGATGTGCACCGGACATTTTTCGGGTTTTGTGTTTTGGTTTTGGATTCGGTTCCGCGGCCGTGTTTTGGATTCGGACGCGTTTTGGCAAAACCTCACCAAAAAATTTTTGGCGGATTCGGGTGTGTTTTGGTCTGGGTGTTTTTTTTACAAAAACCCCTCAAAAACAGCTTAAATCATAGAATTTGGGGGTCATTTTGATCCCATAGTATTATTAACCTCAATAACCATAATTACCACTCATTTCCAGTCTATTCTGAACACCTCACACCTCACAATATTATTTTTAGTCCTAAAATTTGCACCAAGGTCGCTGGATGGCTAAGCTAAGCGACCCAAGTGGCCGACACAAACACCTGGCCCATCTAGGAGTGGCACTGCAGTGTCAGACAGGATGGCAGATTTAAAAAATAGTCCCCAAACAGCACATGATGCAAAGAAAAAAAGAGGTGCACCAAGGTCGCTGGATGGCTAAGCTAAGCGACCCAAGTGGCCGACACAAACACCTGGCCCATCTAGGAGTGGCACTGCAGTGTCAGACAGGATGGCAGATTTAAAAAATAGTCCCCAAACAGTATATGATGCAAAGAAAAAAAGAGGTGCACCAAGGTCGCTGGATGGCTAAGCTAAGCGACCCAAGTGGCCGACACAAACACCTGGCCCATCTAGGAGTGGCACTGCAGTGTCAGACAGGATGGCAGATTTAAAAAATAGTCCCCAAACAGCACATGATGCAAAGAAAAAAAGAGGTGCAATGAGGTAGCTGTGTGACTAAGCTAAGCGACCCAAGTGGCCGACACAAACACCTGGCCCATCTAGGAGTGGCACTGCAGTGTCAGACAGGATGGCAGATTTTAAAAATAGTCCCCAAACAGCACATGATGCAAAGAAAAAAAGAGGTGCACCAAGGTCGCTGGATGGCTAAGCTAAGCGACCCAAGTGGCCGACACAAACACCTGGCCCATCTAGGAGTGGCACTGCAGTTTTCTAGCGAGAGGATGAGTGCTTCCATCCTCATGTGAATCTGAACCACTAGCCATGAACATAGGCCAGGGCCTCAGCCGTTCCTTGCCACTCCGTGTCGTAAATGGCATATTGGCAAGTTTACGCTTCTCATCAGACGCTTTTAATTTAGATTTTTGGGTCATTTTACTGAACTTTTGTAGTATACTTGACGACACAGAGGTAGAGCAGTGGACTACTGTACCGTACTGCTATATATATACTGGTGGTCACAGCAACATTCTGCACTGTCCCCTCCTACTATATACTGCGCACAACTAAAATGCAGCACAGGTATGGATGCATAGTATACTTGACGACACAGAGGTAGAGCAGTGGACTACTGTACCGTACTGCTATATATATACTGGTGGTCACAGCAACATTCTGCACTGTCCACTCCTACTATATACTGCGCACAACTAAAATGCAGCACAGGTATGGATGCATAGTATACTTGACGACACAGAGGTAGAGCAGTGGACTACTGTACCGTACTGCTATATATATACTGGTGGTCACAGCAACATTCTGCACTGTCCCCTCCTACTATATACTGTGCACAACTAAAATACAGCACAGGTATGGATGCATAGTATACTTGACGACACAGAGGTAGAGCAGTGGACTACTGTACCGTACTGCCATATATATACTGGTGGTCACAGCAACATTCTGCACTGTCCCCTCCTACTATATACTGCGCACAACTAAAATGCAGCACAGGTATGGATGCATAGTATACTTGATGACACAGAGGTAGAGCAGTGGACTACTGTACCGTACTGCTATATATATACTGGTGGTCACAGCAACATTCTGCACTGTCCCCTCCTACTATATGCTGCGCACAACTAAAATGCAGCACAGGAATGGATGCATAGTATACTTGACAACACAGAGGTAAAGCAGTGGACTACTGTACCGTACTGCTATTATATATATACTAGTGGTCACAGCAACATTCTGCACTGTCCCCTCCTACCATATACTGCGCACAACTAAAATGCAGCACAGGTATGGATGGATAGTATACTTGACGACACAGAGGTAGAGCAGTGGACTACTGTACCGTACTGCTATATATATACTGGTGGTCAGCAAAATTCTGCACTGTCCTCCTACTATATACTACAATGAAGCACAGTGAAAATGGCGGCGACGTGCGGCTCCTTATATAGAATACGAATCTCGCGAGAATCCGACAGCGGGATGATGACTTTCGGGCGCGCTCGGGTTAACCGAGCAAGGCGGGAAGATCCGAGTCTGCCTCAGAACCGTGTAAAATGGGTGAAGTTCGGGGGGTTCGGATCTCGAGGAACCGAACCCGCTCATCACTAGTCAGGAATGGGATAGCAACAGTCAGGATACAGGTGGTCAGAATATAGACAGCAGCTTCCCGACACTTTTTGAAAGGTAGGCTAGCCTTGCCCCTCATCCTCTCCCTAACCTTTCCCTCCTGTAACCTAACCTTAGCCTCCCCTCCCACAGCCTAACCTTGCTCCTAGTGCTTAACCTTTACCTCCCTTCATACAGCCTAAACCTAACCCTCCCCGGCATACCTCCACTCCCACAGCCTAACCCTCCCCGGCATACTTACGTTCAGGATTCTGGCTGTTGGGATTTCGGCACTGGGATTCTGAGTAGTTTCGGGATTCTGGTGTCGGTTTTCTGACCGCTGGCATTGTGATTGTTGGGATGCCAACTACATCCCATTTTGACAACCCTACCTGACATAGCGGACACACTAAATGAGTTTTTTTCAACAGTATTTACTAGAGAGGACCCAATTCAGGGACTGACACACAATCTCAATAATGAGAATATCCCACTGATAGGTACTTATTTAAGCGAGGAAGTAGTCTGTGACCGATTAGAACATTTAAAGATTAATAAATCACCAGGGCCCGATGGTATTCACCCAAGGGTTCTAATGGAGCTTCACTCTGAACTGGCAAAACCGCTATTTTTGATCTTTAAGGATTCAGTTATATCAGGTATGGTTCCAAAAGACTGGCGTATAGCGGAAGTAGTGCCTATATTCAAAAAGGGAAGTAAAGCTGAACCAGGTAATTATAGACCAGTTAGTCTTACATCTATAGTGGGGAAAGTATTGGAAGGTATTCTAAGAGATAGTATTCAGAGGTTCCTTGAAGTCAATAAGGTCATTAAAAGGAATCAACATGGGTTTATGAAGGACAGATCCTGTCAAACCAACTTACTTGGCTTTTATGAAACAGTAAGCGCAAACCTAGATCAGGGTAAAGACGTGGATGTAATCTTTTTAGACTTTGCCAAAGCGTTCGATACTGTACCACACATGAGACTTATCTACAAGCTACAAGAATCAGGCCTAGGAAGCACAATATGCACTTGGGTCAAAAACTGGTTAGATAATAGGGAGCAGTGCATGGTGGTTAATGGATCTTTTTCAATTTGGACTGAAGTGCTAAGTGGTGTGCCCTAAGGCTCAGTATTAGGACCGCTATTGTTCAATATTTTCATTAATGACCTAACAGAAGGTCTAGAGAGCATGGTGTCAATTTTTGCAGATGATACCAAATTGTGCAAGGCTATAGATACAGAGGAGGATGCAGAGTCTCTTCAGAACGACTTAGTTAAATTGGAAGCATGGGCAGCCAAATGGAGAATGCGCTTCAACACAGACAAGTGTAAGGTAATGCACTGTGGTAACAAAAATTACACCTACCTACTAAATGGGGTAAAATTAGGGGATTCTGTACTGGAAAAGGACTTAGGTGTCCTCATAGATAGCAAACTAAGCAGTAGTACCCAAAGTAGGACTGCAGCAAAAAAGGTTAATAAGATATTAGCATGCATAAAACGGGGTATTGATGCTAGGGATGAGAGTATTATACTCCCGTTATATAAATCACTAGTGAGGCCACACCTTGAATACTGTGACAATTCTGGGCACCGTACTACAAAAAGGATATCCTGGAGCTAAAAAAGGTTCAGAGGAGGGCGACCAAACTAATTAAGGGCATGGAGACGATGGAATACAAGGAAAGGCTTGAAAGACTAGGCATGTTTACATTGGAAAAGCGGAGACTAAGAGGGGATATGATCAACATCTACAAATATATAAGGGGACAATACACAGAGCTTGCGCGGGACCTGTTTTTGGTTAGATCAACACAGAGGACTCGTGGACACTCGCTCAGGTTAGAGGAGAGGAGATCCTGCACAATACTGCGTAAAGGCTTTTTCACGGTAAGGACAATACGTGTTTGGAATTCCCTGCCTGAGGGAGTTGTAATGGCGGAATCTGTCAACACCTTTAAGAATGGGTTAGATAAATTCCTAATGGATAAGGATATCCAGGGGTATGGTGCATAGTCATGCATTATAGTTACTATAAATAGGGATAAAATGCAACGGCTAACATCAGCATCAGTCAGAAATTTTAGTCAAATCATCATGCATAGGAGACCACAAATAGGTTGAACTCGATGGACAATTGTCTTTTTTCAACCTCAGATACTATGTTACTATGTTACCTCTCCTGACAATCTATCAGATTAGTAGTAGTTAACACAGGTGGAACGGAAACCCCAGGTTAATTTGACAAAGGACCACTTACCATTCTGTCCAAGGTAGGCGACACAACAGATGGCCAGGTAGGACAAAGCTGCCAAGAGATCAACACAAGCAGCTGGGTGACGAAAAGGGCTAGAACAGGAGCAGCCCCTGCTGGACCCAACAATGTGGTGGAGGAGCTAATTGCACCAGTCCTTGCAGTATCAGACACTACTCACTACCCAGGATCCCCATGGACAGGTGTGCCAGTCACCAAGGCAGCCTCTCTGAGCATCCGCAGTTTTACAATGGTATCAGCAGACAGGCCCCCAATACTAAATCTGGAAAGCCTGGTATCTATCCCAATGGTGTTCCCGATTCCATGCCCTATGAATTTCCCATCACAAATGAATGGAAAGTTCAAAGGGGCATTGCTAACACTGCTGCTCTCGGAGAATGTACAGTAGTAGTAATACAGAGCATTGATAAATCATTTAATGCTTCATGGAAGCCAGAAATGTGAACAGTGCACAGGGCGGTACATAAGCAATGCCATTGTCTGTTTATATAGACCCAGTGCTCTTTTTAAAGGTTTTGAAGAGTTACATAATTAGTAAAGTCCATCAAGGTCACCTTTTCATTAATTTTAGATGTGTTGATTTCGAAAAAGTTAAAGCAAAACTCCCAGAAACATCTGTTCATTAACCTCACAGGGAAATAACAATTCATCCTTAACCCCAAATATTATTCATTTTGAAAGTCATCCAAGAGTACAAAGGTAGGTGTACAGTATATCTCGATCCGTCACCTCTATCCAGACATGAATGTAATAAAGTAAAAACATCAGCGGTATAGAGCAGTAGCTAAGTAATTGGACAAAAAAAATCTCACAATCTGAGGGAGAAGATGGGGTTTCTCTCAAACTACTCAAATAAATGACCATATATTTCTAAGTATGAACATGAACCAACTAATATATGATCAAATTTTAAAAACGTTTATTACAATCACCCATACACACTGTATGTAGAAAACGAATATGTTAATGGTTAAACGTTAACTGTCCTTCAGATACTGTATTTCACACACATTCCATTATGCAATCCTCTTACTAAAAGACTCCAGTGCACATGGCATTGCCATCACAAACTCCAGCCAGTTATTTACCTGTGGTTGTACTATTGTGATGTCCCTTAATGGCTGTGATCAGATGAAGCAGCACAATTCAAGGAGAGGAGCATCCAGAGAACAGGCATTAGGCTGATTGGCCGTCCAAGTGCTATTGCAGGTTATAGCGTTGGGCCTTTCAATGTCAAACTCTTTGGCAGAAGAGAATCACTGCACAACAATATACTTTACATACTGTACATCATACAATTCACCATTAAAACACAACTAGAATAGCATCTTCTTCATTACTGTATACAGGATTCGATGCAAGGGTAGCTGAATCCCTTCATCCCTAAATCTCTCTAGTGCCAAAGTCTTCTATTTTGTTGGCTAAGTTTCAACTAACCGACCTCTGAACAGTGCTCCTCTGCCTAATAAGAGGACAACCTTATGTACAAGGGTATATGAATGTATATGTGTGTGTACTAATTTTTATTTTATTTATTTATTTAAAGAATTTGTCTGTAAATTGTCATTGTCACTATGTCCGATCATAGTTGGATAATGGCGAGTTGCTATAGACGTAGGTTTCAGAGTGCTGCTGCAGTTCTTTGGCTGTACGCCGTGCCTCCCTGGCAATCCTCTGGAAGCGATGCAGAGAAAGAATGACAAAGATGAGCAGGACGCCCTGTACTACAATGAAAATAAAAAGGCAGAACTGAGAGACCAGGGCAAGGTTACAGTACCAGTACTGACAGGTGGTCACAAGTTCATCCTCAGACAGGTACATGATAACTCTGCCCTTCATTGGCTCAGGAGTTACACAAGTGACATCACGATACAGTCCCCTCTTCTGCTGCCCTTGCAGCCAGCTGCGCAGGTACATGATGTCGCAGTCACAGTGCCAAGGGTTATGCTGCAAGTAGACCTCCCGAATGTCTGGCAGGTTGTCCAGGAGACCATTGGGAATTGAAATGAGGTTGTTCTTTTCAAGTCGGATCACTTGTGTGGAAGAGGGAAATGAAGCCGGCAGGGACTTGGTGAGCAGGCCATGATAGCTGCAGTCCACAATGCCAGCACTGCAGCTGCAGGGTGAGGGGCATGCAGAGGCCAAAGGAGGGAGGGAGAACAGCAGTGGCAAGAACCAGGACCAAGGTTTCATCTTCATGCCTGAAATAATTAAAGGGTTTTGTTAATAATTGGTTCTTTCATTAAAAACAAGATATATACTAAATTATTCTAGGGCTTTGTTATCAGATGCAAAAATATTTGAAAGCCAGATAATTTCTCCACCCACTATCTGTAGCAAGGATGGCCCTGGCCTGTGCAAGCCTTTGCTCATGGTGCCTACACACTTAGTGATATAGTAAACTGTATCGCTCATTTTCCCCGTCCTGTGGGATATAGTTTACTGTATCGCCCAGTGTGAATGCAGCTGAGGACGAGCAATGCGTGGCCCTGGGGGTCGTTAACAACCCTTGATCTCGGTCGTGCATGCAGCTCAATTTGGACTCATTGTCCTAAGCTGCATGCCCGGCTGGCCGCGGCATGACGTCACTGTGCGATATCGCTAGTCATATCGCACAGTTTGTATGCCCGACGTCGGACGGCCCTGGAGGGGAAACACTAGGCGATATCGCTCACCGAGCACATTGCCTAGTGTGTACCCACCTTAAGATGCCTCTTCAGGAATATCCAGCTGCACTCACACTCAGAAAATGTGCTTGCTACTGTACAATCATTAGTGACCCTGAAGTTAGGTTTTCTGTTTATTCTGTTTCTTATTGTTTAGTACTAATTAAGGGTTACAATTCCATGTTCTCTGCTATTAGAGGGATCTGCGCAGACAGTCTCACTGCGGCTGTGGAAGTTAAAGCCGAGGGACTGGGGTTGCATTCAGTTCCTGTTGCTGGGTAGTCTGCTCTGTTATGCCTGTAAATGAACCTTCATTGCTGGAAATAAGTCTTCATTTAAGCTTGAAAGAGGTCATTTTGCTCCAGACCCTGAGGGGTAGATTCAGTGAGTTCCCCTACAAAGTCCGACCCAGCGACTGCTTGTGTCATGAATCCGCCATTTTCTTTAGAAATACGCAGCTGGTGCCATATTTCTGAACAAATCCCGAAAACATGGCATCAGGGTCATACTTCCAAATGTACTTGCAATGTCGGCAAGTGTGAAATGCTTCTTTACGTGCGCTGGCAGTACAACCGTAACATCATAGTAATTCATCTTGTTTACAATTGTACAGGTGGCAGGTGTAAATTCCAGGATCCCATACTGATTGGTTACATTTTGACTGACGACAAGCACACCACATTCCACCAGAAATACAGTGTACAGAAGATAAGAGTCTCTAGCACTGTTCTAAAGTGTTTGTCATTTTCTTCATATGGCACATTTGGCAAATTTCCGTGGCCTTCCTCGCCTCTGGATATGTGGCGCCTGCATGAATATTTGCATATGGGACTCTTTATATCTTAAAACCCATACTGAACACATACATAAAGATGTAATTTGATAAAATAATACCCTTTAAAGGACTGGCACCTTCATGTTCTTGTGCAACAGTCCTGTAGATAATGATCATCCCACACACACCCAAATATTAGTCAGTTTTAAAACATTGTCATCATAACATTTGGAACAAGTCTACAAGTGCCAGAATAACCAATACATTTATGGTTGCCAGGGCTTGCTGGGATCAGTAGTGACACATAGAAATAAGCTTTCAGCATTGGGACTGGCTTTCCCTGGGAGAGGTAGCCTACATTTTTATTTGAGGACCGGCTATGGAGAACAGGCTGCGGCTGTGTTTCATGACAAGCATACCTCACACTATGGGTTTCCCTGTTATGGTATCACCAGACAGGCTGTCATAGCCTCATACAGCTTTTGCGATCCTCCTACAATAGCCTCAACCAGCCAGGCAATGAGCACAGGTACTTATAGCACTTTTTGTGTGGGGGAATACTATTTTATTTATATACTTAATTAAAACAGCAGTCATGTGTATCAAGTGAATGATGATGGTTACTGACATGTCTATAGCTTCATTACACAATTAAAGGGGGGAATTCAGTTCTGGACGAAGGATGCGAATTGCCATTTTTTTACGGCATTTAAATGCTGGCAACAGTACCCCTTCTCGCACCCTTTGCCCAGCCGGCCGAATGCCTGATAGTTAAAGCATTCCAATGCAAATACTACAAAGTGAAGATAAAATAACATTCCATTGAGATGTAACAATCAGGAAACCGTTAAAGAATATTTGTAAAGCATTTATGATTTATCAAGTCCCTCGTAAAAAAAATTTGCCTAGAACAGACCTTCCTTCAAAATTGAGCATCTGAGCGAGAAGCGCTGTAGTAATGGAGGCCAGCAAGTGGCCAAGGCAAGCACAAAGGATTTACAGTCTCACATGACAGAGATTGGAGTAACTACATGGGAAAACAATAGCATACGTGTGTCATAATTCTTGGTTGTGTGAGAGGACGGCAAGAAGAAAGTCCTTGTTCAAACAATCTCATCAACGCCCAGCTACAGTTTGCCCAAAGACATGTGGGAAACATGACCATGTGGAGGAATATTATATGGTCTATGTACGGTACTATGCTTGGCACAACACTAACACTGTACATCACAGTGAACATACCTTCCCTACAGGGAAACATGGTGAGGAAAATGGACAGAGCAATAATCCCGGAAGGGAAACCTGGATCAGTCTACAAAAAGCACATGGACTGGGAAGAAGATGTATTTTCCAGCATGACCCAAAACATACAGCAAAAGTTGAATGTCGAGAATTGGTCAAGTCAAAGCCCAGATGTCAATCTAATTGAGCACACTGTATGTGGAAACATCTATAAATTGCCGTCCACCACCAATTAACATCCAGACAGATTTTTTTTCTTTTTTTTCTGGGGGGGGGAGGGGTGCTAATGCAAACACGTATTTTCAATGTTTTTTCCTTATTCATTTTGACAAATGTTTGGATTATAATCTTCATTGGCTCCTTGTTGAGTACTTTGTTTTGGTAAATGGGAATAAATTTCAAACCGTTTTGTTCCGTGTTGTAATATAGAAGGATGTAAAAAAAAAAAAAAAAAGGCCCGGGTGAGAGATTGCCTTTTATAGCAACTGTATGTAGCCTAAATTTTCTATTGAAAGATATACTTGTATTGTGTTGGATTGTTTTTTGTTTTTGTTTAAAAAAAAATAATAATAAAAATAGGCATTTACGCTTATATTCTTGGAGGGGAAAGCATGTAAATGTTGGCTGTAAATGGTGTTCTCTATTCTCATTTTCTACAATTGGTTTGTCAGTTTCTTGGTTAAAAAAACAAAACAAAAACAGATGCATGTGTTACTGCAGATTAGGTAATAGTATTAAGAATCTTCGTCACGTCAGCAAATTGATAATTCACTACATAAATGAAGAGAGCTAGTGATTTTGTTGGCAACCTCCAAATGTTGTGTTTTTACTGAGTGATGAGAGAGGGCTTATTCAACAAATATAATGTAAAGCTTTATTATGTCCAATGCTCTGAAAAAGATGTGTATATGAATAATAAAACATAACTGTTATACAGATAAGGATGCAAGCGCTGGGTTTCACATGGGGCTCTACTGTTTTTGTAGTCTCTGTGTAACACACATATGCCTTACACATAGCATTACTAAATAGCATACACTGTATTACTCTGGAAAAGTCTAAACACACGCCACAGTGCTAGATGGAATAATCCAATGGTTCTCTGCACATAATAAGCATCATATTCACTATCCCATGTCTACAGAGGGATTTCATACACCTGTAGAAGGCCACTTCATGTCCTTGTTTATGAAGAAAACACATAGCAGATCAATTCCATTTAATGAGACTAAAAGTAGCATCTCTTTTGCAGGCATAGACATCTGCTGTTATGTACATGTCATCTGATTTGGGCACTAGTATGTATAGGAGCTAGTATGTATAGGAGCTTGGTTACAAACTCATTCATCCTAATTAGTAAAGAAGTGAAATATAGCAAATACAGTCAAATAGCTATAAGACCAATGTGACTTACCCCGTACTATACAGATTTGCCGGCCCCAAAGGACAGTCCCTGCGCTGCTGATGACGCTGGCGATCCTAAGCTGAATGATAACAGCAGAGTGTCAGGGAATGATAACAGTTTTTAAGAGAACCCAAAGCAGGAAGCAAAATGTAACTCTTTCCTGACCTGCACAAGTCACTCCCACTCTGCACACACCGTAGAAGGGCCACAGACAAATAAGAAAGGATGATGGTTTGACAATATCACATGACAGTAAGATACACATTTGTAGATATACAGTACTGTGTAAAAGTTTTAGGCAGGTGTAGAAAAAATGCTGCAAAGTAAGCAATGCTTTCAAATATAGAAGTGGTAATAGATTATTTTTACCAATTAACAAAATGGAAAGTGAATGAACAGAAGAGAAATCTAAATCAAACCAATATTTTGTGTGACCACCCTTTGCCTTCAAAAGAGAATCAGTTCTTCTAGGTACACTTGCACACAGTTTTTGAAGGCACTCGATAGGGAGGTTATTCCAAACATCTTTGAGAACTAACCACATATCTTCTGTGGTTGTAGGCTTGGTCAAATCCTTCTGTCTCTTCATGTAATCCCAGGCAGACTCGATGTTGAGATCAGGGGGGTATATTTACTACAAGTACATTTTGGTTCTATTTAAAATTGACCAGAATTGACCCAACATCTCCACAAAATCAACTACAGTGTTTCTATTCCAAATTGCTCATTTATTAAAAGTCATTTTTGAGTTCCTTTTAAAAATTGCTGTGTGATGTGAGTTCTATTTGAAGTTCTAAAAGTGTTTTATTCAACAACTATCAACTCCAAATCGATAAAAAAAAAAAAAAAACTATAACATCGACCAAATGTCGATCAAACTTCTGGCCAAAATAGACAAAAGCATTTCTAATGGTCAAAACAGGTCACATGCACTGTATTACCCACAAACACCTTCATTCTTTGGGTAATTTGCATATCCACAATTTAAAAAAAATCATTCCTGTGCCTTTCAATGTCATGACTTAGGCAGCCAGAGTGCTTCTCAATCATGTTTTTTTCCATCATATTGAGGTTTAAGACAATTCTACATGAAAAAAATCAAATACAATTTTTTCTGATGGCTCTATTGAAAACAGTGATTTTGAGTTGATGTTGGGGTCATTTGTAACTCGACTATTAGTAAATTTGTGCTAGGAATTGAACTGTATGTTAAAGTATTGAAGGTTCTATTGTAGTTCTATTTAAGTGTTAAGTTCTATTTCAGTCAATTTTGAGTCGATATTGACGGTCATAAAAAAAATTGACTGAAAATCAACATAAAAATCAACTGAAAACCAAAATCGACTTTTAGTAAATATACCCCCAGGGCTCTGTGGGGTCCATATCATCACCTCCAGGACTCCTTGTTCTTCTTTATGATGAAGATAGTTCTTAAATGACATTGGAGGTAATTCAGATCTCATCCCTGCTGTGCGTTTTTGCACAGCGGGCGATCAGGTTATAACAGCGCATGCATAGGCACCACAATGCACACGCACGTCGGACAACAACTGGCATCGCCGGTCAGCGACAGGATGGTGCAAAAAATCCAATTGCACAGGCATTCGCAAGGTGATTGACAAGAAGAGGCCTTTTGTGGGTGGCAACTAAGCGTTTACTGGAAGTGTCTGGAAAAACGCAGGCATTCCCAAGCGTTTTCAGGGAGGGTGTCTGACGTCAGCTCCGGCCCCGATCAGCCCATTCTCATCGCACTGTAGGAGTAAGTCCTGGGTTGCGCACAGACTGCACAAAGTAGATTTTTGCAGCTCATCTACACATGCGATCGCACATTTGCACGGCAAATTTACACTCCCCCTGGAGGCGGCGACTATCTGATCACAGGACAGCAAAATTAGCAGCCCAGCGTTCAGATCTGAATTAGGCCCATTGGCTGTATGTTTGGGGTCATTGTCCTGCTGCGGAAAAATTTTTGAGCCCGTCAGACGCCTCCCTGATGGTATTGCTGTATTACTCAGCATTGAGGATACCATTAATCCGGACCAAACCCAACTCCATTTGTTATAATTATAATTATTATCCTTTATTTATAGGGCACCACAAGGGATCCGCAGCACCAGAGGCGGATTTAGACCTCATGGGCCCTAAGATAGGTACGAATTTGGAGGCCCCCCTAACTCAAATAATCCATAGCACTACATTTTTGTGTCCTCCCAACCCCACTTCCTGTCAGTGTATGCTGTTGCGCACCCCTGGGTGGCCATGCAACTGCCAGCTGGCACTCACCCAGGTCCGCCACTGGCTTTGAGAGTGTCTGTGGCATACTGTACGTCTAAGTTCTGACATAGTCTTACTGCATCTCTTCCACAATAGGGTAATGTACACCCAACCTGGAACAAGACTGCCAGCCCTGCCATAGGTTTATTTATAACATCCCTTTATCTAATGAGATGATGCTATTAGGTGGATTGTCACATAACTGCAAATAAAGCTTTTTTGTAATTTTTCATTATTGCTGCTTAGCTTCTAAAAGTATAAAATGCATATCAATTATTAATTTCCAATAACCTGCCAACAAATACTTTTACAGTACTAAATGATACAGTGCCTAGCAAGACCTTGATTTTCACAAATGTTCATTTTAATATAAAACGACATACTATATCTGGACATACAAACAATACTGTATATATTCTCAGTATTGGGGATGTTTATTCTGTATAATAATTTTAAATTCAGTATAAGAGTACATGGTAGCTGGAGCTAAGAGATTTATTAAGAGAAATGTGTAAAAAGATGACTTTGCAATTAACCCAAATAATCATTAACCTAATACATAAGGAACATATTTTATTTAGCATCCTAGACTCAGATTTTAAATAAGAGTGTGGATTAGAGTGTGGATTTTACTGCCATGCCATCATAGGCGTGCGCAGCACATTTTATTAGGGGGTGCACCGTCGGAGGGGTGTGTCTAGCACCACCTTTTGGGCGTGTTAGCACCATCTATTGACGTCAACGCAATATAAAATATCCACCCTTGTGCCAATCCTAATAAAGCAGATACATTGTCAGATGTTGTGGTGTGCACCAAACAAACACCCCTGATGGCACTCACTGTAATTACACTGCTGCTCCTCAGCCTGGTCTGGCTGCCCCTCTCTTTCCCCTGCAAGCTGCAGCAGCTTACTTACAAGTCAGTCACTCACTGACACTGACAGTCGCAGACTAGTACTGCTGCTGCTGGAAAAACGAGTGACGTGTCAATGTTGCTGCCGGCCGCCTGCCAGTTTTGAATTTGTCTTCCTAAGAGGAATGCTGGCTGCATGCTGATCCTCATCAGTGTCTGGCATTGGCATAACATAGAAGGAGAGAGGTGGGCATGTGGCGGGTGGGCGGTGGCATCCTTGATTAACCCAGGCGTCCGGTCAGTAATGCAGTCCTGACAGGGTAGACAGAGGGGACAGTAATCAGCCTGCTCGGCGATCGCTGCATTAGGCATGTGAGATCGGGGTGCCAGACATTAGGGGGTGCCTGTGCGCACCAGGCACCCCCCCTGCGCACACCTATGCATGCCATACAGTATATGGGTGTAATACCATTTACCAGCAGTCGGGATGGAGGATATCCCAACAGTGGTGTGGTAAGCAGAGCCGTAACTATGTGTGTGCCAGGTGTGCCTGGCACACAGCAGTGGCGGATCTAGACTTAACTTTTAGGGGGGGCGGTTTAAGAATGATGACTCCTCCCCATAATCATAGCCCCTCCCACTTAGTAATGCCCTTTCCGTTCGCTTCTAAAATTTCCTATTGTTGCCATTACTAATAAAATGTTGCCAGTTAGTGGAGAGAACCCTGCGCACTGGTGATACAGACTGGCGAATCGCCATTCCTTCCATCAGGGGTGGTAGAGGATAAGACAGTAGGGCAATTTAAACATGCATGGGATAGACATAAGGATATTCTTACAAAGAAATAAGGATCAGATAAGGTTAGAGATAAAAATAATGTAAAAAAAAAAAAAAAAGGGGCAGACTAGATGGGCCAAGTGGGTCTTATCTGCCGACAAATTCTGTTTCTACAGCACATAGAATGAGCCGAAATTCACATTATAGCACACTGAATGAGCCGACATTCACATTATAGCACACTGTATGAGCTGAAATTCACATCATAGCACACTGAATGAGCCGAAATTCACATTGTAGCACACTGTATGAGCCGAAATTCACATTATAGCACACAGAATGAGCTAAAATTCACATTATAGCACACAGTATGATCCGAAATTCACATTATAGCACACTGAATGACCGAAATTCACATTGTAGCACACTGAATGAGCCGAAATTTACATTGTAGCACACTGAATGAGCCGAAATTCACATTATAGCACACTGAATGAGCCGAAATTCACATTGTAGCACACTGAATGAGCCAAAATTCACATGATAGCACGCAGAATGAGGGAAAATTCACATGATAGCACACTGAATGAGCCGAAATTCACATTATAGCACACTGAATGAGCCGAAATTCACATTGTAGCACACTGAATGAGCCGAAATTCACATGATAGCACGCAGAATGAGGGAAAATTCACATGATAGCACACTGAATGAGCCGAAATTCACATTATAGCACACTGAATGAGCCGAAATTCACATTGTAGCACACTGAATGAGCCGAAATTGACATGATAGCACGCAGAATGAGGGAAAATTCACATGATAGCACGCAGAATGAGGGAAAAATCACATTATAGCACACTGTATGAGGCAAAAATGACATGATAGCACGCAGAATGAGGCAAAATTCACATGATAGCACGCAGAATGAGCCGAAATTGACATTATAGCACGCAGAATGAGGCAAAATTCACATGATAGCACGCAGAATGAGGGAAAAATCACATTATAGCACACTGTATGAGGCAAAAATGACATGATAGCACGCAGAATGAGGCAAAATTGACATGATAGCACGCAGAATGAGGCAAAATTCACATGATAGCACGCAGAATGAGGCAAAATTCACATTATAGCACGCAGAATGAGGCAAAATTCACATGATAGCATGCAGAATGAGGGAAAAATCACATTATAGCACACTGTATGAGGCAAAAATTACATGATAGCACGCAGAATGAGGGAAAAATCACATTATAGCACACTGTATGAGGCAAAAATGACATGATAGCACGCAGAATGAGGGAAAAATCACATTATAGCACACTGTATGAGGCAAAAATGACATGATAGCACGCAGAATGAGGCAAAATTCACATGATAGCACGCAGAATGAGCCGAAATTGACATTATAGCACGCAGAATGAGGCAAAATTCACATGATAGCACGCAGAATGAGCCGAAATTCACATTATAGCACACTGAATGAGCCGAAATTCACATTGTAGCACACTGAATGAGCCGAAATTGACATGATAGCACGCAGAATGAGGGAAAATTCACATGATAGCACGCAGAATGAGGGAAAAATCACATTATAGCACACTGTATGAGGCAAAAATGACATGATAGCACGCAGAATGAGGCAAAATTCACATGATAGCACGCAGAATGAGCCGAAATTGACATTATAGCACGCAGAATGAGGCAAAATTCACATGATAGCACGCAGAATGAGGGAAAAATCACATTATAGCACACTGTATGAGGCAAAAATGACATGATAGCACGCAGAATGAGGCAAAATTGACATGATAGCACGCAGAATGAGGCAAAATTCACATGATAGCACACTGAATGAGCCGAAATTCACATTATAGCACACTGAATGAGCCGAAATTCACATTGTAGCACACTGAATGAGCCGAAATTCACATGATAGCACGCAGAATGAGGGAAAATTCACATGATAGCACACTGAATGAGCCGAAATTCACATTATAGCACACTGAATGAGCCGAAATTCACATTGTAGCACACTGAATGAGCCGAAATTGACATGATAGCACGCAGAATGAGGGAAAATTCACATGATAGCACGCAGAATGAGGGAAAAATCACATTATAGCACACTGTATGAGGCAAAAATGACATGATAGCACGCAGAATGAGGCAAAATTCACATGATAGCACGCAGAATGAGCCGAAATTGACATTATAGCACGCAGAATGAGGCAAAATTCACATGATAGCACGCAGAATGAGGGAAAAATCACATTATAGCACACTGTATGAGGCAAAAATGACATGATAGCACGCAGAATGAGGCAAAATTGACATGATAGCACGCAGAATGAGGCAAAATTCACATGATAGCACGCAGAATGAGGCAAAATTCACATTATAGCACGCAGAATGAGGCAAAATTCACATGATAGCATGCAGAATGAGGGAAAAATCACATTATAGCACACTGTATGAGGCAAAAATTACATGATAGCACGCAGAATGAGGGAAAAATCACATTATAGCACACTGTATGAGGCAAAAATGACATGATAGCACGCAGAATGAGGGAAAAATCACATTATAGCACACTGTATGAGGCAAAAATGACATGATAGCACGCAGAATGAGGCAAAATTCACATGATAGCACGCAGAATGAGGCAAAATTCACATTATAGCACGCAGAATGAGGCAAAATTCACATGATAGCACGCAGAATGAGGCAAAATTCACATGATAGCACGCAGAATGAGGGAAAAATCACATTATAGCACGCAGAATGAGACAAAATTCACATGATAGCATGCAGAATGAGGGAAAAATCACATTATAGCACGCAGAATGAGGCAAAAATCACATTATAGCACGCAGAATGAGGGAAAAATCACATTATAGCACGCAGAATGAGGGAAAAATCACATTATAGCACGCAGAATGAGGGAAAAATCACATTATAGCACACTGTATGAGGCAAAAATGACATAGCACACAGAATGAGGCAAAATTCAGCCAAATAATGCAGGGAGAAGAGGGGGGGGGGGGGGGGAGAGAGAAATGGGACACACACACACTCACACACTCACACTCACACACACTCCCACCTCATAGATGGAGGCCGGGTCCCGCCGCGGTATTGGGAACGGGGTGCAGAGCGGTGCAGCGCGGCGGGGGACGAAGACAGAGAGAGAGCGTCTTGACGCGCGTACAGGAAGGAGGGGGCGTTGTCAGAACAGAGGTCGCTGTACGCCCGTCAGGACGCTCCTCTCTCTCCTCGTACCCCGCCGCGCTGCACCGCTCTCCACCCCGTTCCCAATACCGCGCCGGGACCCGGCCTCCATCCCGGTGCGGGTATATGTAGGGGGGGCGTTCGCCCTAATCGCCCCCCGCTAAATCCGCCATTGGCACACAGTGCAGTCGCCCTGAGGGGACAGCTGCAGCGGCGCCACTACCAATTACATAGCGCTGCTGCGGCTCCAGTCCCCATCCCTCCTCCTCCTTCTCCCCTGCCCGGGATCTGCCAGCACCGAGGAGCCCTTCCTGCCTGAGCCAGCGGGAAGAGATGGTAAGTATCTATCTATCTATCTATCTATCTGTCAATCTGTCTATCTGCCGTAATGTGTAAAAAGGGGGACGCTGTCTGCCGTAATGTGTAAAAAGGGGGACTGGCTGCCATAATTTGTAAAAGGGGCTCTACCTGGTGTAGTGGCGCTACTGTGCGGCGTAATTTGAATAATGGAGACTACTATGCACCGTAGTATGAATTGGTATTATTTTGTGGCCACACCCCTTCCCCATGAAGCCCCGTCCCTAAAAAATTTGCGCGCCCTCGGCGCGCACTGCCCGTATTTTACATAAAGGGGGCGCCAATGCCATTTCTTGCACACAGTGCTAAAATGCCTAGTTACGGCACTGGTGGTAAGTATACTTACCTTCCCCATCAACCCTCCCCCAACCCTCCCAGCAACCAAATCCTCCCCCGTAGACTAAACCTAACCCTCCCCGGCGGTGCTTAAACCTCCCGCCCCCTCCCCCCCTGCAGTCTAGCCCTAACCCTCCCTTCCACGCAGCCAAACCTTAACCCTCCCAGGTGGCGCCTAAATGTAAGAGGGGTGGTGGCGCGGTGCGTGTAGTGCCTGCTGCCGTGCAGGTGTAGGTTCACCACTTACCAGGCGCCGCACTCTCTCACCTTCAGGTACCGGAACCTTCAACGGACCTGGAAATCTTCAGTCGGACCCAGACACGATGACCTAGGAGGAAGGGGATTGCTGAGTGCCGTCCTCCTGGCTGTGGACCGAAATGCCCTCCGGAACCGAGGGAAATAGCGCTTTCGGGCTAGGTGAGGGTCATCCCAGGTGTACGCCTCAGAGCCCGAATTTCACCTATTGGCACTCTCGCACCAGGTGGAAATTCCACCTAGCACCGGTGTGCAAGGCTCACCGTTCGCCCTGAAGGAAGGGAGACAGATAGGGACAAATACATAAGGAACACACAGACGGATGTTACTCACCGTCCTACGTCTTGTACTCCGATCTTCTCCACTTACAGGTCCCTGTAAGGAGGCAAAGAGAGAAACAGCCGTGCAGGGCCTAACTCTAACCTAGTGTGCATCCGCTACACTAGCTACATAAACAAAGCCCTCAAACTGGCTCAAGTGTGGGTGGTGCAACACAAACTATGCACAAACTCTAAAACAACATTTTGCCCTGCACGGTAACAACACACATATCAGAGTACAACATCAAACGGTGCTGTTCCTTTATATCCCTACCTGCACTCTGGGGGGTGGACGCCGCACAGCCTACCCACCTCCTGTACCCTCCTTTATGTGGGGCTCAGGCCAGGCGAGCCTGCCTATACACCTTGGGGTGGCCTGGGCCTAGTGCCCAGTGCCACCTTTATTCACCTTCGGGGGAAACCTCTTATTGCCTGGGCCTATCGCCCCCTATTTGCGCACGGGCCCTAGGCCCGACATTGCCCACGGGCCTGGCGCCCGCCTAACTTGTCACTCAGTGGGTGACCTGGGCCTAGTACCCAGTGCCACCTTATATGCACCTAATTTGCCAAAATACACTAGGGCCCAATGCCCTCTAATATTCTCTAGGCCTATTGCCTGTTATGCCCCTCGGGCCTAATGCCCGCCTACCGCGCTGTTGAGGTGGCTTGGGCCTAACGCCCCAAACTCCTATCTGCGCCACAGGCCTAGTGCCTGGACTGTGCCCCGGGCCTAATGCCCGTCCCTGATGGTCTAGGGAGGAAAAGGGGAGGGGGGTGGAAGTTGCCTACTGAGGCCTCACCTGCACCGGGGGTCTCCGGCGCCCTCTTCTGCCGCTGACCCGTCCTGGCCAGCAACGCCGCCTCCGCTCTTCCGCGTCCAGCCGCCGCTGGACATCTTCCTTCAGACTCCCGACGTCTTCTGGCCTCTTCAACGGCCACCGGAGCTCTTCACCGCTCTTCGGCACGGCCTCCCGTCCTCTTCTCCTGGCGGCGTCTTCTCTCTTCTCTTGCCCGTCTTCTTCCGCGCTCTTCCGCGCGCCCTCTGTCTTCGGCTCCCGCCCGGCGTCTGACGTCAGATGCCGGGGGCGGTGCCTATGACGCGGCGAGCGCCGATTGGCTTGCCGCGCCCGTCTCTGAATTTGAATGCCTCCGCAGCCTCCGGTCCGGTGCAGGGAAAAGTGTAATCCTTGCACCGGACACCCGCCGCTCCTGCACACTGACAGGCGCTAGGGACAGACAAGCTGTCCCAGTGCTGTCAGAGACGCCCTCCCGCAGGGGACACAGATCCCCTGTGTGCTGTAGCTGGGATGTGTCCTGGGGAACAGGACACATCTCCACATAAACCTAACCTCCCCTCCCCCCCAGCCAACCCCGTGGACTAAACCTAAGGGTCCCCGGCATGCTTACTTTCGGGATGGCGGCGATCGAGATTCTGGCACTGGCATTTTTGACTCATGTCATAGTTACGGCATCAGTATTTTGGTCATGTGGTGGGATTCTGGTGACGGATTCAACTGCTGGCATCCCTACCACCGACATGCAGTAAAAATACAGTACATGTACTGTACACCATGCTAGTTTCATAGATGCGAATATTATTTATTTATCAGTTTGCATAGAGTCAAACACAAGGTAGGTTGCAGGGCTTATAAAGGCTGTTGGCCATGTGAAGAACGCCCAAAAAATTTTTTTTATTGTATACGTAATTCTAGGCATGCATGCATGCATGCCTGTTCCTCTATAGCACAAGCACCTTTGCAAAGGAAATTTCAGCTGCTGAGTGACAGAATCACGCGTGCAAGAGTGGCAGCAGGCAGTCGTCAGAATCTTGCCAATCTTAGCCAGGGAGGCCAGTGAGATCCAAAGTATGATCTCAAAAGGAATCTGTACATGGGGCTCAGGGCCAGATTAAGGCTAGTGAGTGCCCCATGGAACCAATAAAATTGACTTTGCACCACACCACCGTCCCTACTTTGCCCTTTAGTGGAGCAGGAGAGAGAGTGATGCGAGTGAGAAAGAGACAAGAAGGGTGTCAGGGAGTAGTGCCGTAACTAGACATTTTAGTACTGTGAAAGGGGCGTGGTCACAAAATAACACCAATTCATGTTATGCTGTACAGTAGTCTCCATTATTTAAATTATGCCACACAGTAGCGCCACTTACACACATTGCACCAGATAGAGCCCCTTTTACACATTACGCCAGGTAGAGCCCTCTTTTAGACAATACGCAGGCCTGGCACTACCCGCTCAGCAAAGGGATGCAAAGCAGGTAGGTGCAAGGTGGAGAGGCGCTCTCCTTGCTCTGCATCCCCGCTGCTGCGCCCGGGCCCCCTGCTGCTGCTGCCGGCTGCTGTGCCTGTCACACCATTTGACAGCCAGCAGCTTGAAGCTTCCCCTTACCCCCCTGCAGTGTCCGTCCGTGTCCTGGTCTCTGACCGAAAAGGGGGCACTGTGTATCTGGCACTGTGGAGCACTCTGTATCTGGCACTTTTGTGAGACAAAGCCCTCAGCTCCAACACACGTCTTGCTGAAGTCAAGGCCAACAGTGTGAATGTCTTCCATGTAAGATATTTTACGTCCACCTCCTGTAACTGTTCAAACCAGTCCGATTGGAGGAACTGCAGCACCACATTAAGATCCCAAGGTGCCGTGGGAGGCACAAAGGGAGGTTGGATGTGCAGCACACCTTTCAAGTAGGTCTGGACCTCAGGGAGAGAAGCCAATTTTTTTTAAAGAAAATGGATAAAGGCTGAAATCTGGACTTTTATGGAACTCAGACATAGGCCCACATCCAACCTGCCTGCAGAAAAAGTAGGAAACGTCCCAGATGAAATTCTATCGCAGAATAGTTTCTGCTCTCACACCAAGAGACCTATTTCTTCAAATACGATGGTAATGTTTAGACGTTACCCCCTTCCTGTCTTCTGGCTAGAATCATCCGTTCAACTTCCATGCCGTCAAACGTAGCCGCAATAAGTCCTGATAGATGAACGGGCCCTGTTGCAGAAGATCCTCGCGAAGAGGTAGAGGCCACGGATCTTCAAGAAGTGTCTCCAGAAGGTCCGCGTACCAGGCCCTTCTTGGCCAGTCCGGAGCAATGAGTATTGCTTGGACCTTTTCCCTTTTTATTCTTTTGAGAATCCTTGGGATCAGAGGAAGTGAAGGAAACACGTATCCCACCTGATAGACCCATGGAGTCGTCAGGGCGTCTACCGCCACTGCCTGTGGGTCTCTCGACCTGGAACAATACCACTTGAGCTTCTTGTTGAGACAAGAGGCCATCGTGTCGATCTGTGGATATCTCCATCGACGTGTCAAGCACCTGAACATTTCAGGGTGCATGTCGTGTCTGTTGAGGAAGTCTGCTTCCCAGTTGTCTACTCCCGGAATGAAGACCACTGACAATGCCACAGCATTATATTTCTGCCCAGAGGAGAATCCTTGACACCTCTGACATTGCTGCTCTGCTTTTCATTCCGCCCCGTCGTTTTATATACGTCACTGCCGTCACATTGTCCGACTGGACCTGAATGGCCCCATCTTGAAGAAGAAGATATGAGGCCTGCAGAAGGGCATTGTATATGACCCTGAGTTCTAGAATGTTGATTGGAAGGATGACTTCCTGACTTGACCATTTTCCTTGAAACTGCACCCCCTGGGTGACTGTTTCCCAACCTCTGAGGCTTGAGTCTGTGGTTTACTGAATCCAGTTCTGAATTCTGAACCTCCGACCCTCGACGATGTGAGAAGTCTGTAGCCACCACAGAAGGGAGATCCTGGCTTTTGGCGACAGACGGATCCTCTGGTGCATGTAAGGATGCAATCCGGATCATTTGTCCAACACATCGAGCTGGAAGGGTCTTGCGTGAAACCTTCCTTATTGAAGCGCCTTGTAAGAGGCCACTATTTTCCCCAGAAGACAAATGCAAAGATGCACCGATACCCGGGTTGGCTTCAGGACATCCCGATCCATCGACTGGATTACCAATGCCTTTTCCAACGGAAGGAACACTTTCTGCGACTCCATGTCCAGTATCATTCTCAGGAATGGGAGCCTCCGTGTTGGGTCTAGGTAAGATTTCGGAAGGTTCGGAAGGTTCAGAAGTTTGGTTGAGAGACCAATGCTGTCCAGCAACCTTTCCCTGGACGGTGCTTTTATCAGGAGATCGTCCAGGTACGGAATTATGTTCACTCCCAGTTTGCGGAGTAGAAACATTTTCTCTGCCATCACTCTGGTGAACACCCTTGGTGCCGTGGAGAGACTGGTAGTGACAGTCCTGCAGTGCAAACCATAGATAAGCCTGATGAGGCGGCCAGATCGGAATGTGAAGGTACGCATCCTTGATATCCAGAGACACTAGGAATTCCCCATCCTCCAGACCTGAGATTACCGCTCTCAGAGACTCCATCGTGAATTTGAACACTCGTAAGTACGGGTTTACCGACTTGAGGTTCAGAATCGGTCTTAACGAACCGTCCGGCTTTGGTACTACAAACAAGTTGGAATAGTACCCCTTGTTTTGCAGATGAGGTGGAACTCGAACAATGACTTGAGTCTGTACCAGTTCTTGGATGGCATGCTGTAAAGTTATACTTGCCTCTTGTGAAACTGGTAAGCCTGATTTGAAGAATCTGTAAGGTGGGAGCTGTTGGAACTCCAGTCTGTAGCTCTGGGAAATAAGATCTATGACCCAGGGATCCTGGCACGAACTTGACCAGATCTGACTGAAGAATTGTAGTCGGGCTGCCACCTGACAGCCTTCCAGGCATTGTGGTCCACCGTCATGCTGAAGGCTTTGAGGAAACAGAGCGTTGAGCTCTGTTCCTGAGCACCTGCAGTTGCTGGTTTGCGTGGTTTACCTCTTGCGCCGCTGGAGGATGTAGAAGCACCTCTGGATTTACCTTTAAACTTGGCCGTCCAAAAGGACTGTAACTTAGAAGCTGAATAAGCCTTCTTGGCTGGGGAGCTGCGGAAGGAAGATACGTAGACTTACCCGTAGTAGCTGTAAGTTGCCCTTCTGCTCAACAGGAGGTTTCTGTCCTCCCTGAGCTCGCCTTATCTAGCTCGCCTTTATCTAGTTCATCTCCAAACAAGGCCTCTCCTGTGTATTGTAGGCTTTCCACGCCTTTCCTGGAGTCCGTGTCAGCAGTCCACTGGCGTAGCCACAAGACCTGCTTACTGACACTGCCATAGTGGTGGTGCGTGCATTAAGCAAGCCTATCTCTTTTATGGCTTCCACCATAAAGTTTGCAGAGTCCTGTATATGCTGCAGGAGTAAAACAACATCCCCCCTAGACAAGGAATCTAAGCCCTCAATTAGGTTACCTGACCATTTAGCAATGGCTTTTGTGATCCACGCACATGCAATAGTGGGTCTTTGGGCCACCCCAGCAGCTGTGTACAATGATTTGAGTGTAGTCTCAATTTCATGATCAGCCGTGTCTTTTAGGGAGGCTGCACCAGGAACAGGCAATACAATTTTTTGTGTCAGCCTAGAGACTGATGCGTCCACTATCAGTGGATTTTCCCATTTTTTCCTATCCTCCAGAGGAAAAGATGAGAGCAACCTTTTAGGGATTTGAAATTTCTTATCAGGATTAACCCACGGTTCTTCAAACAGGGTATTCAATTCCTTTGTTACTGAGGATTTCTTTTTTACATTAAAATAAGATTCCACACACTCCTCTGACACCTTATCAGGAATATGCAGAACATCTCTGATAGCCTCTATAAGAGACTCTATTCCCTGTGACAGAGCCGCGCCGCATCCCCCCCTCCAAATCCACCTCACCCTCCTCCATGTCTGACCTGTACTAATTTGGGGAAGGGGGGCATAATAATGCCTGTTTGTAAATTTCTTTGTAAATTTAAGTCACTTTGAAAAATGTGTTAAAAAACTCTGTAACTCCCACCTGCAATCTAAAAACACGTCCCATCAATACAACACCCCCATATACCTGTCCCACATCAATTAACCCATTATTCTGCATTTTGCAGAATATCACCTCCAAAATTACATTTAATTATTTGCCAAATTAAGGTAATTAAAAACTGCAAAGAGCATAATTAATCATTAGGGGGATCCCAGGGGTTCTGAACCATGTCTTGACAATTTTCCTTAAAATAGGGATTTTCCCAAAATGTGTTAAATTATCATAGTGTTTATTGTATTTTATTTCTTGCTTAATTTACGCAGCTATTTTGATAGAAAATAACTTGCAGCCAGTCGCATTAAGTTGCATTTAGCCACGATAACCCTTAAAAACAGGTTATGTGACTAACTGACTTTCCTCCTAAGTGGTAACCTGCTACATAGGTGACTTAAGTCTTCCCGCATGTCTCAATAACATCCAGCAACATTTTTAAGAATACAAATGGAATATTCATTATAAATAACCTAGTTACGAAGTGCTCTAAATACCAGTGCATCTAAATGGTTCAGCCAGTGCCCATAACAGTGCTGTTTCTAGGGCCAGGCAAGCCGTGCGATCGCACGGGGCACCACAGCCGTGGCAACGGCATGTAATAGTACTCTGTCTGGAATACGATTGAAAATGCCCCTCCCAAAATGGACAAAAGGTAATTTTCAATAGTTTGAGCTGGGGAAGGCACAATGTGGTTCCCTAGAGACCTGCAGCTGTGGCGGAGGCGGGGGGATCCCCTGACAACAAGCAGAACCCCTTGACAACGATCAGGTACAGTGGTAGCCTGTACTACAGTAGGAGCATAATATGGTGATAGGGGCATGTGGCTGCGGGGCAGTGGCGTCACAAGGCGAGTGCGGGGGGTGCGGCCCGCACCCGGGTGTGACACCAAATGTCAGCTCCTCCGCAGTGACAGGAGCCAGGTGCTGCAGTGTGAAATTCTGCTACAGCACCCGGCTCCTGTCATAGCAGAGGAGCCGACAGCGTACTGAGACCGTCTCTGGGGGAAGCCCAGCATCTCCGGAGATGCTGGGCACGCCCCCAGAGTGACGATTCCAGGATCCCGCGAAGTCACGCCCCCCTAACTGTAAGGCCACGCCCCCTTTTTGCCGCGATCGCGGCAGGAGATCAGGGGTGCGCACCGGGTGACACCTCTGCTGTGGGGGCATAATAATGTGTCAGTAGTATTACAGTAAGGGCATAATATGGTGACTGGGGCATTACTGTGGTGGCTACTGTTGCTTAATATGGTGCAAGGGGCATAATATGGTGTAAGGGACACTACTGTATGTCTGTGAAAAGTAGCCTTTTCTTGCAAGGCCACACCCATTGCAGCAAAACCACTCTCATTACAGAGGCGACTGAGAGGGGACATTATTAATATTTATAAATACATAAAGGGAGAATACAAGTATTTATCAGACAATTGTTTATCAAAAATATGCTACACAGGACACGGGGACACTGAGGTTAGAAGGAAAAAAAATTCATACACAACGGAGAAAAGGGTTCTTCACAGTAAGAGCAGTAAGGATTTGGAATTCTCTGCCAGATAAGGTAGTAATGGTGGAATCAAACAATAAGTTTAAAAATTGATTAGATAAATGGATATTTGTCTTTTTTTCAACCTCAACAACTATGTAACTATATGACAGTGAGGCCATGCCCCCTTTTGGGGGTGCACAAATACTAATTTTTTATAAATATATGGGAGGGGGGTGCATTTTTTTAGTGTTTGAACTGGGAGCCAAATTGTCTACAGTCGGCCCTGTGCAGACATATTCCCTGCTTCCAGGAGAACTTACACTTACTAGAAATAAGAAAGAGCCTAAAATGCAAACCAGGTGCTGATATATGTGATCACTCCAAATTGACGGCTGCTCTCTCACAAATTGGGGTGCTGAGTCTCAAAACTATGTGAACAGAAAATAATGGCAATTATAGTGAACGCAGACGGATGGCAGGAATACATTAAATCCTCTATTAATATTGACCATATAGGCAGTGGCGTCATGAGGGGGGTGCGGGGGGTGCGGCCCGCACCCAGGTGTCACCCTTCAATGGGGTGACACCAAAAAGAGTTGTACACCCACACTCTATTCACCGCCGCGGTGCCGCCTGATCTGTACTGCCGCAATCTATAGATGCCGGGTGCAGGACGTCACTCTCGTGACGTCACCACGCACGCCGGCACCGCAGGGCAGATCATTCTGTGAGGGAGAATGGGAGTCGAGTGCATGGTGCCCACGTGGGGTGCGCCCGGCTCCCGTCTTGCAGCTAGCGGGGTACCCGGCTCTCCTCCCTGCCTGCCACCGCCGGAGCACCGCCGGGCGCGCACAGGAGATGCGCCTGGATCTCATCCCTGCCGCTGAAGGAGCACCGCCGGGCGCGCACAGGAGATGCGCCTGGATCTCATCCCTGCCGCTGAAGGAGCACCGCCGGGCGCGCACAGGAGATGCGCCTGGATCTCGTCCCTGCCACTGAAGGAGCACCGCCGGGCGCTTGGTTCCTGTACCTATCGCTGCTGGAGCTGGTAGGCTTTAAAATTAAATGACAATCTCCAGTATGTTCCTCTCCAACCCAGCGTCCTAATCCCCACTCTGCATCCTCTCCCACCCAGCATCCCAATCCCCAGTATGTCCTCCTTCCACCCTGCTTCCTCTCCCACCCAGTGTCCCAATCCCCAGTATGTCCCCCTCCCACTCTGTGTCCTCTCCTACCCAGCGTCCTAATTCCCGGTATGTCCCCCTCCCACTCTGCATCCTCTCCAATCCCAGCGTTCCAATCCCCAGTATGTCCCCCTCCCACTCTGCATCCTCTCCCACCCAGTGTCTCAATCCCCAGTATGTCCCCCTCCCACTCTGCGTCCTCTCCTACCCAGCGTCCCAATTCCCGGTATGTCCCCCTCCCACTCTGCATCCTCTCCAATCCCAGCGTTCCAATCCCCAGTATGTCCCCCTCCCACTCTGCATCCTCTCCCACCCAGTGTCTCAATCCCCAGTATGTCCCCCTCCCACTCTGCGTCCTCTCCTACCCAGCGTCCCAATTCCCGGTATGTCCCACTCTGCATCCTCTCCAATCACAGCGTCCCAATCCCCAGTATGTCCCCCTCCCACTCTGCATCCTATCCCACCCAGCTTCCCAATCCCCAGTATGTCCCCCTCCCCACTCTGCGTCCTCTTCCACCCAGCGTCTCAATCCCCAGTATGTCCCCCTCCGACTCTGCATCCTCTCCCACCCAGCGTCCCAATCCCCAGTATGTCCCCCTCCCACTCTGCGTCCTCTCCCACCCAGCGTCCCAATTCCCGGTATGTCCCACTCTGCGTCCTCTCCCACCCAGCGTCTCAATCCCCAGTATGTCCTCCTCCCACTCTGCGTCCTCTCCCACCCAGTGTCCCAATCCCTAGTATGTCCCCCTCTCACTCTGCGTCCTCGCCCACCCTGCGTCCCAATCCCCAGTATGTCCCCCTCCCACTCTGCGTCCTCTCCCACCCAGCATCCCAATCCTCAGTATGTCCCCCTCCCACCCTGCGTCCTCTCCCACCCAGCGTCCCAATCCCTAGTATGTCCCCCTCCCACCCTGCGTCCTCTCCCACCCAGCGTCCCAATCCCCAGTATGTCCACCTCCCACTCTGCGTCCTCTCCAACCCAGCGTACCAATCCCCAGTATGTCCTCCTCCAACTCTGCGTCCTCTCCCACCCAGCGTCCCAATCCCCAGCATGTCCTCCTCCCACCCAGTGTCCCAATCTTCAGTATGTCCTCCTCCCACTCTGCGTCCTCTCCCACCCAGCCTCCCAATCCCCAGCATGTCCCCCTCCCACCCAGCATCCCAATCTTCAGTATGTCCCCCTCCCACTCTGCGTCCTCTCCCACCCAGCATCCCAATCTCCAGTATGCCCTTCTCCCACTCTCCGTCCTCTCCCACCCAGTGTCCCAGTCCCCAGTATGTCCTCCTCCCACTCTGCGTCCTCTCCCACCCAGTGTCCCAATCCCCAGTATGTCCACCTCCCACTCTGCGTCCTCTCCAACCCAGCGTACCAATCCCCAGTATGTCCTCCTCCAACTCTGCGTCCTCTCCCACCCAGCGTCCCAATCCCCAGCATGTCCCCCTCCCACCCAGTGTCCCAATCTTCAGTATGTCCTCCTCCCACTCTGCGTCCTCTCCCACCCAGCCTCCCAATCCCCAGCATGTCCCCCTCCCACCCAGCATCCCAATCTTCAGTATGTCCCCCTCCCACTCTGCGTCCTCTCCCACCCAGCATCCCAATCTCCAGTATGCCCTTCTCCCACTCTCCGTCCTCTCCCACCCAGTGTCCCAGTCCCCAGTATGTCCTCCTCCCACTCTGCGTCCTCTCCCACCCAGCGTCCCAATCCCCGGTATGTCCCCCTCCCTCTCTGCATCCTCTCCCACCCAGCATCTCCCCCTTCCTCTGTCCCTCTATCCTCTATCCATTATGTCTTTCTCCCACCCTGCGTCCCCCTCTCACCTAAAGCCCCCAACCTCCTCAGTCCCTTCCTCCATCATGTGTCCTCCCTCTCACCCAGTGCCTCTTAAGGACACCCGCCTACTGATTGGCCACACTCCTTTTTCGGTATCTGCCACAGTACACCCTCGAGTGGACACTACCCCTTTCAATTTTCCATACCCCCACTTCAAAATTCCCTCTTCGATTACCGTATGTGTGTGTGTATATATGTATATATATATATATGTATGTATATGTATATGTATGTATGTATATGTGTATATATATATATATATTTTATACACACACACTGATAAGAAACCGTGTGGTGTGCTACGGGAGAAGGTCCATGGGGGGTGACACCATGAGTTACCACACCCGGTGACACCAACCCTAGTGACGCCTCTGCATATAGGTCCAATAAAAGCTTTAATATATACAGTAAAACCTTAATCTATG
Source organism: Pseudophryne corroboree (assembly GCF_028390025.1). NCBI lineage: Eukaryota > Metazoa > Chordata > Amphibia > Anura > Myobatrachidae > Pseudophryne > Pseudophryne corroboree. The sequence continues at coordinate 354,585,724 of NC_086444.1, forward strand.
TGACCTAGAAAATTTGTACCAATACATATAAATAATATACAGTGCATCTGGAAAGCATTCACAGCACTTCACTTTTTCCACATTTTGTTATGTAACAGCTGTATACATTTTTTACCTCAAAATTCTACACACCATGGGGGGCGATTCCGAGTTGTTCGCTCGCTAGCTGCTTTTAGCAGCATTGCACACGCTAAGCCGCCGCCCTCTGGGAGTGTATCCTAGTTTAGCAGAATTGCGAACGAAAGATTTGCTAATTTTCTCATAACGATTACCCCGCAGTTTCTGAGTAGCTCCAGACTTACTCTGCCATTGCGACCAGCTCAGTCCTTTTCGTTCCTGGTTTGACGTCACAAACACACCCAGCGTTCGCCCAGCCACTCCCCCGTTTCTCCAGCCACTCCCGCGTTTTTCCCTGAAACGCCTGCGTTTTTCTGCACACTCGCAGAAAACGGCCAGTTTCCGCACAGAAACACCCACTTCCTGTCAATCACACTCCGATCAGCAGAACGATGAAAAAACTTTGTTACGCCGTGAGTAAAATACCAAACTTTTGTGCTAATTTACTTGGCGCAGGCGCGCTGTGTACATTGCGCATGCGCAGTTTGCGACCAATCGCTCCATAGCGGAAAAAAATAACGAGCGAACAATTCGGAATGACCCCCAATACCCCATAATGACAATGTGAAAAAAGTTTTGAGATTTTTGAAAATTTATGAAAGATAAAAAACTAAGAAATTAAATGTACACAAGTATTCACAGACTTTGCTCAATACTTTGTTGATGCACCTTTGGCAGCTATTACAGTCTCAAGTCTTTTTGAATATGATGCCACAAGCTTGGCACACCTATCTTTGGGCAGTTTCGCCCATTCCTCTTTACAGCACCTCTCAAACTCCATCAGGTTGGATGGGAAGCGTCGGTGCACAGCCATTTTCAGATCTCTCCAGAGATGTTCAATCAGATTCAAGTCTGGACTCTGGCTGGGCCACTCAAGGACATTCACAGAGTTGTCCTGAAGCCACTCCTTTGATATCTTGGCTGTGTTCTTAGGGTCGTTGTCCTGCTGAAAGATGAACCGTCGTCCCAGTCTGAGGACAAGAGTGCTCTGGAGCAGGTTTTCATCCAGGATACCTCTGTACATTGCTGCATTAATCTTTCCCTCTATCCTGACTAGTCTCCCAGTTCCTGCTGCTGAAAAACATTCCCACAGCATGATGCTACCACCACCATGCTTTACTGTAGGGATGGTATTGGCCTGGTGATGAGCGGTGCCTGGTTTCCTCCAAATATGACGCCTGGCATTCACACCAGAGAGTTCAATATTTCTCTCATCAGACCAGAGAATTTTGTTTCTCATGGTCTGAGTGTTGTGCTGTTTACTAAGGAGTGGCTTCTGTCTGGCCACTCTACCATACAGGCCTGATTGGTGGATTGCTGCAGAGATGGTTGTCCTTCTGGAAGGTTCTCCTCTCTCTACAGAGGAATGCTGTATGTCTGGCAGAGTGACCAGCAGGTTCTTGGTCACCTCCCTGACTAGAGCCCTTCTCTCCTGATCGCTCAGTTTAGATGGCCGGTCAGCTCTTAGAAGAGTCATGGTGGTTCCGAACTTCTTCCATTTATGGGTGATGGAGGCCACTGTGCTCATTGGGACCTTCAAAGCAGCAGATATTTTCCTATACCCTTCCCCAGATTTGTGCCTCGAGCCAATCCTGTCTCGGAGGTCTACAGACAATTCCATTGACTTCTTGCTTGGTTTGTGCTCAGACATGCACTGTCAAGTGTGGGACCTTATATAGACAGGTGTGTGCCTTTCTAAATCATGTCCAATCAACTGAATTTACCACAAGTGGACTCTAATTAAGCTGTAAGAACATCTCAAGGATGATCAGCAGAAACAGGATGCACCTGAGCTTCATGTCAAAGGCTGTGAATACTTATGTACATGTGATTTCTTAGTTTTATATTTTTAATAAATTTGCAAAAACCTAAAAAAAAAAAAAAAAAAAAAGAAGAAGCTTTTTTCATGTTGTCATTATGGGGTAATGTGTGTAGAATTTTGTGGGGGGAAAAATACATTTCTTCCATTTCAGAATAAGGCTGTAACATAACAAAATGTGGAAAAAGTGAAGCGCTGTGAATACTTTCCGGATGCACTGTACTTCAAGTTCAAGAAAACACAAAATAAACATATGAAATGGCTCTACTTTCAGGTCAGAAAGCCCTCCTGTGCCTGTGAGGGACAGACACCATGCTTATAACGGTGTCCTGCTGTTTTATATAACACAACACATATGTAAAAAGTAGGGACGTGCAATAAGGTAAATGGCTCAGGAGGCACTGTTTTGTACCAGAGCCAGATTTACACACAATATATGAGCCAAAGGGTTAATGTGGGAATTATGCAAAAGTGCAGAGGTATAAAAGCCTGGAAATTTGGCCATACCAATGATTTAAACAGTGGTAGGTTTACACTTTGATATCTTGTCTCAATTCGCCTTTTTATGCATGCTAATACCTTGTTTGACTTTGTTGCTGCACATTGACATTGGGTTCTGCTGCTAAGTCTTCTATCGATGAACACCCCCAAATCTTTTACTAATACCGTTCCCTCTACATTTTCCCCATTTAATTTGTAGGTTGCATGTTTATTTTTAGTCCCAAAGTGCATAGCGTTACATTTTTTAACATTAAGCCTCATACTCCATTTTGCAGCCCAAACTTTCAGTTTAAATAAATCACTCTGAAGAGACTCCACATCCATGTCTAAATTGATTACCCTACATATTTTAGTATCGTCTGCAAAAATGGACACTGTGCTTTCCAGTCCTTCTCCTAGATCATTAATAAATATGTTAAACAGTAATGGCCCCAGCACGGACCCTTGCAGTATTCCACTGATTACTTTAGCCCAGATGGAAACATCCCATTAACCACCACTCGCTGTTCCCTGTTATCCAGCCATTTACTTACCCAAGTACAAATAGTGTTTCTTAGACCAAGCTCTCTTAAGTTGAAAATCAGCCTCCTGTTATTTACTGTGACGAAAGCTTTTGCAAAATCCAGATAGACCACATCTGCTGCATTATCCTGGTCAAGATTGTCGCTTACTTTTTCATAGAAGCTAATTAAGTTAGTTGACATGACCTAGTTCTCACAAAACCATGCTGGTTATTATTAATAACCTGAGAGGTCTCCAAGTACTCCTGTATGCTATTTCTTAGTATACTTTCCAAAAGTTTCCCCACTATAGATGTCAGACTTACCAGTCTATAGTTACCAAAGTGTTACGTTCACTATACTCGGTACTCAGGGAACAGGGTGGACAAGCTCCGAGTACAGGAACGTAATGCTGCAGTAAGAACTGAGTTCAACAGCAACCCCTACGGAAGCCCTGACTCCGCTGTCTCACCCACGTGGTCAGTCTACGCCTGCGAGACTATGTTTGCTTGGGCCCACGGCAACCGCGTTTGAAGGGCGGATTAGGTCTGCCCAACTCCGATGCCCCCCAGTCTTAGTTGGAGACAAGGCGTAAACCGAGACGGGGCAAGAACAAGGGGAACCTCTAACTAAATCAGAAACACAAAGATAGGGGGAACTACTGAACACAACAGCAAAGGTAAGTGCGGCGCGGCCGCCAAGACAAACTGCAACAAAGGCAACGCTGTTCAAACGCCTAACACGATACCGTCGTATCTCAGTGAGGACATCGACAGCGGAAACCTCAGCAGAAAACGTCAAAGCAAATAGAGAGAATGATATGGCCAAGGCCGTATGGTGTGGCAAGACGCTACTCACAACACCGGTAAAGGTGCACGCAGGTGAACAGGAACCTTAAGGCCGCAGACACTGGCACGCAGGACAGGAAAGCTGGACAGATCTCAATGACGGGCTCCGGACACCAGGACTCAGCACTCTGGACTCAGGGCTACTGGATCACAGGAACACACCAGGGCAGGAAGCAGCTCACAAGAAGCTGACAAGTTCTCACTGAAGGTAGGAATGCAGGTGGAGAGTTGTAAACCCCTGGTTCTGCCAGAACTGAGTATGCAGGATTCCACTATCAAACAGGGCCTGGACACCGATACAATATTGGACATGAAACAAACCAGGAACACGCAGATATCTAAACAAACGTCTATCAACAGCACTAGACTGCAGAGGTAGCTGGGTAATAAGGGAACACGCCCCAATCAGGATGGCTGGAAGCCAGGCACAAGGTAATTGCACAAATACCTGCAGGTGAGTCTAAACACATAGAAAACAGGCTGCATTTACACAGACTCACCACCGGCGGCCAACAAGAGTCTTCTAAAACAAATACAATGGAAATCCTGGCATGCGAACAGAACTATAATACAAAATACATCAACGGAAAGCAAACAGGAATGAATCACTGCTTGTGGTTCATAACAGTACCCCCTCCTCAAGGGTGGACTCCGGACACGCCACAAAAGCCAAGGGGGACAGAAACAGAAGTATAACATAAAATACTTAACCAAAACGCAAAACAGGAATGAGCCACTGCCGTGGCTCATAACACAAAGTGAAGTTTAATATCCTTTTTAAATATTGGGACTACCTCTGCTATACGCCAGTCCTTTGGTAACATGCCTGATTTGATTGAATCAGTGAAAATCAAATACAGTGGCCTTGCTATTTCAACGTTTAGCTCCCTAAGAACCCTTGGTGAAGTCCATGTGGACCAGGAGATTTATTAGTCTTAATTTTTTTTAAATCACTCACAGACTACTTAAGGCTAGATGGATGAGGACACGTCTGTATTTCTTACTCATGGTCCAAACACTGAAATAATACACCTGCCCTAGAAAGCAAATCTCTACTTTTAAGCATGCCAGCCCCTGGGGCAACTTAAACCCACTGCTAACAGACACTAGTCAATACAAGATCTTAAGCTTGAATGTATCAGTGCACACTAATTGTTACTATATGTACTTTGAAAACCCAATATATAGTGTATACAGTAGCTATGCACAGGAAGCTTGAGTGTATTAAACTCCATACAAAAACCCCTGTGTGCTGAAGGCCATTAACACCAGTCTAAGCTCTGTAATGGAGACAGTCTTTATTACTTCTGGAATCAGGTTACACTATAGTTCATAACAAAAGCAAATTGTACAATGGGCTCCAGTGGCCATTCTAAATATGCAGTAAATTCATAATTTACTTTCTGGCTGCTCCCACTGGAACGGAGCAGCCAGGTCGGCTCACCAGGAGGCAGGGCTCTACAAAAGTGGGCGGACTAGGGTCATGGAAATGCAATTGCATCATTACAACCCCACTCCCCCCCCCCCCCCCAAATGCAATGTTCACATTACTGTTATTGCAAAGCAGAGGCGGGATATGAAATGTTATCACCTCACCCACTTTTCCTTTTGGTGTGGGCAGCTTCGGGGGTAAGCGAGAGGTTGCCGGAGGTGCAAGCAAATTGTGGGAGACTTGCCCACTTTTCTGGGTAGTCGGGAGTGCCACGCAATTTTTGGAAGCCACCCAGCCTTTCCAGGAAAGTAGGCAAGTGTGAGTAAATTGCAAATGCAAATGCTTTCTTCACTCCCCCTGTCACCCGGCTCCATAGCAGTGCATGCTAATATGGACAAGACTGTTTATATTGGCTTACATGCATAAGCGACCCGGCACCAACGATGAACAAGTTAATGAACGAGAACGTTCATATCGTTCAGTGAAATCTTTAAGTGTGTAGGGACCATTAGTATTACCTAACATAAACTATATACATTATATTCAACCACACCCCTTCCCCCTTCTCATACCCTAACTTACTTTTATGAGCTCCCTGGAGTGCAGTAGAACCACAAGTCACAGAGTATTGCATACCTCCCAACATGCCCAGGGACACAATGCTCTGCTCCTGGCCCTTTCTCTTAGTTTATGATTGCCGACACCTGTTTTGAGCAGGTTAATGTATAAGAAAGGTGTGTCAGCCATATTAGCTATATGCAGAGCTTGGGGCTCCATCTAGTGTCCGCTTTGATCTACTACATTTTCCCTTATGGGATAGTCTGCCCACACATGATGGTTTTGATCTGATTACTATTTTTTCCTCCACCGTCCCGGCCCGGGATATGCATTGATTGGTATCCTATTGTGTGGAATCTTCGCTCTCAACACTTGCAGTTTTGACCGTCTCCCCAGTGCGTCTCGAATTCTGTAATGCCTCCCAAACGTCAGAAATCCTCCAAGTCAGTGTCTCAAATCTCATTCTTTAAATCTTCCCCTCAACCTCCTAAAAAGATGGGAGATAAACCTCAGTTGAAGAAGGCTGACCCCCAACCTCTCCCTCCTGCCTCTGACTCGTCTTCCCCGAGACCGCCCTCCCTCTCCATGGATGTTGTCAGCGACTCTGACGCGTTAACTGTTGGTACAATGAAAATGCTCATGTCGCAATTCAAATCAAATATCGCAGCGTAATTCCGCTCCTCTCTCCAGGCGTGTCAGCAATCCATTGACGAGATTGGAGATCGTACCAATCATCTGGAAACAAAGATGGAGGAGGTTGTGGGATCTCATAACCATTTAATTGACTCTCATGACAATCTGGAGGCTGAAGTGCGTAAGCTTAGAGAGAAGCTCACGGATCTCGAGGACAGATCTAGATGAAGTAATATTAAATTGCGCGGAGTCCCTGAAGAGCTGTCAAACAGTAGCCTCCATGACTTTGCTGTCAATTTATTTGGAAAACTCTTACCGCGAGCGTCCTCAGCTGATCTTCTTATTGACAGAATCCACAGACTCCCTAAAGCCAAAGCGGCCCCGGACCATGCTCCTAGGGATGTTCTTATGAAGATGCATTATTTTCATATTAAAGAAGCGATTCTGAAGGCGTCAAGTCCCTCATCAGATACTGCAACAGCTCTCGGTGACCTGCAGTTATTCGGAGACCTATCCCAAGCTACCCTCCTCAAGAGACGTTCATTTCAGCCCATTACGTTGGCCTTGAGAAAAGCTAAAATTTCTTACCGCTGGGGATTTCCTACTAAACTTCTCATTGCGCGCGAAGGTTCCACGATCATGATTAACAACGTCGAAGAAGGATCGAAACTCCTAAATTCATGGAACATTGCGGGTCCGTCTAGTAGTGGCCCCTCTCCTCATCGTAGACTTCAGCAGGACTGGTCCACAGTGCAGTAGGGAGCTGGTTTAGGCTGTAGCTAATTCTTTTGTTGCTGCCTCTTACCCTACTCTAATGCTTTACCCAAAGCTGTGTTCATTGTATATATTTTTCTGTTATCTGCATTTTTTTATGATTCCTCCATATGTTTATACAACAAAAGATAGACACCAGACTGTGTCCTGGGCGCTTATAGAATAAATGATATATACAATACGTTCCTCTTAAAGATGGATGACTTCAGAATTGGTTCACTCCTTATGGAAGTATTGTGATCTCGTCCAGTTAAATTGAGTTGAAGTTATCCGTACATGTGGAGTAAAAAAATAACATGCAATGTGTAGTATTGCTAATAGTCCAGTAATAAAACAATTATAGAACAGTTGGAATGAATGATGATCCACAGTTGTCTCGCGTACCCCACTCACACTGAGATAGACATAGATGTGCCCATAAAGGTATCTTTCAATGCAGTGGTGTTAGCAGCATCCAAGTGACCAAACATTAGGTTGTGATGGATTAATCATACATAGGCGTACCCAAGACTCACACAGGGGATGTAGAGGACAGTCCTTAAAAGGTATCTTTGAACTTTCTATTTTTCATAAAAATGAGGCGTACCCCAACTCACACTGGAACTGGAGGTTCTGTTCCTATCAAGGTTTCTTTATTCCCGAGTAATGCTGTCAGCAAACTCTAATGCTCTGATTTAGTAGCTCACAAATATGCAGAAAGAGGGAAATAACAACAAACAGTGTGTGGTATTGTTTTAGAAAACAATGTGCACAAATAATGAGGCACTAATATTTGGTGAAGAACTAGTGTTTTTCGCGTACCCCACTCACATCAAAAGATAGATGGTAATGTGCCCATAAAGGTATCTTTTATATAGAAACTCTCCCAAACCATGAGATAAAAATTTAATCCAGAAGGGATTAGTACACAGGCGTACCCGAACTCACACAAGATGTATGACAGACGTTCCTATAACGGTATCTTTCACACCTTGGCACTCAAATGTGGGCGTACCCAGACTCACGTTGAAGTGGCATAGTGGAATCCTATCAGGGTATCTTTTCGGACTCAAATGGTTTATTCTGTCTATTCTGTCTTCCACAATTTCACCAATCAGTGTGTAATGGCGGGAAGGATCTTATAAAGTCTACTATTCACGCTTGGTGATGTGTAATATTTCCAAGAAAATTCCAAATGCGAATGGTACTCATTAAAACAAATAGTTCTTTAATCCATTTCAACAAAACAAAAGATTTTTCAAATAGAGTTGAAAAGTCTAAGCAACATGCATAAAAAATGTGAAAAAATAATTTCCTATTAAAAATTTTTTTTTGTTGGCCGTTAAAAGTACAAATTTAAAAAAATGTGGAATCTTGCTACTCACAGTCCAGATAATGTCGACGCGTTTCGGTCGTGTGACCTTTGTCTTGACAAAGGTCACACGACCGAAACGCGTCGACATTATCTGGACTGTGAGTAGCAAGATTCCACATTTTTTTAAATTTGTACTTTTAACGGCCAACAAAAAAAAATTTTTAATAGGAAATTATTTTTTCACATTTTTTATGCATGTTACTTAGACTTTTCAACTCTATTTGAAAAATCTTTTGTTTTGTTGAAATGGATTAAAGAACTATTTGTTTTTATGAGTACCATTCGCATTTGGAATTTTCTTGGAAATATTACACATCACCAAGCGTGAATAGTAGACTTTATAAGATCCTTCCCGCCATTACACACTGATTGGTGAAATTGTGGAAGACAGAATAGACAGAATAAACCATTTGAGTCCGAAAAGATACCCTGATAGGATTCCACTATGCCACTTCAACGTGAGTCTGGGTACGCCCACATTTGAGTGCCAAGGTGTGAAAGATACCGTTATAGGAACGTCTGTCATACATCTTGTGTGAGTTCGGGTACGCCTGTGTACTAATCCCTTCTGGATTAAATTTTTATCTCATGGTTTGGGAGAGTTTCTATATAAAAGATACCTTTATGGGCACATTACCATCTATCTTTTGATGTGAGTGGGGTACGCGAAAAACACTAGTTCTTCACCAAATATTAGTGCCTCATTATTTGTGCACATTGTTTTCTAAAACAATACCACACACTGTTTGTTGTTATTTCCCTCTTTCTGCATATGTGTGAGCTACTAAATCAGAGCATTGGAGTTTGCTGACAGCATTACTCGGGAATAAAGAAACCTTGATAGGAACAGAACCTCCAGTTCCAGTGTGAGTTGGGGTACGCCTCATTTTTATGAAAAATAGAAAGTTCAAAGATACCTTTTAAGGACTGTCCTCTACATCCCCTGTGTGAGTCTTGGGTACGCCTATGTATGATTAATCCATCACAACCTAATGTTTGGTCACTTGGATGCTGCTAACACCACTGCATTGAAAGATACCTTTATGGGCACATCTATGTCTATCTCAGTGTGAGTGGGGTACGCGAGACAACTGTGGATCATCATTCATTCCAACTGTTCTATAATTGTTTCATTACTGGACTATTAGCAATACTACACATTGCATGTTATTTTTTTACTCCACATGTACGGATAACTTCAACTCAATTTAACTGGACGAGATCACAATACTTCCATAAGGAGTGAACCAATTCTGAAGTCATCCATCTTTAAGAGGAACGTATTGTGTATATATCATTTATTCTATAAGCGCCCAGGACACAGTCTGGTGTCTATCTTTTGTTGTATATCTGTGTTCTATAAATGTGGTGACATTTATTTTGACACCAGAAGTGTACAGGCGGCTTTGCGCCCAGGGAACCTGTTTTACTGTTTTTATATTTTGCTATTCAATTTTCCCTCCATATGTTTATTTGTTAATTCATATTTGCTTTCTGAGAGATTTGAAAGCTAGATGAGGGTGAGGGCGGCCGGGAAATGCCTTTACGGTTGACCTGCCACTTTCAAAGTATTACCCTTCTTTCTTGTTGCCTGATTTGTTTATATCGTACCGTGTTTATTTGTTGCTGCTGGGCTGTCGTTCTGGCCTCCCCCCTGGGAGGCCCCCTCCCCCTCCTCAGTATCGTATGTAATTTCTTGATAGTATATTGACGTGGAGGTGGGGTGGGGGGGTCTTCGGGGGGCGGCTGGGCCAGTGGTTCATCTCTTTATCTCTGGGTGGGGATGGTGGATGGGTAACATGCCACTACCCCCCAACTGTTCTACACAGATGCCGAGACAGGGCGTCTGGCTTTGGTCTCAAAGGAGACCAGTTATGTTATTTAATGTCTTCTGTTTTTTTTCAGTTTTTCCCTCTTCTGAATGTTTTCTCTTTTGTTCCCTGTTTTGTAAGCCATTCTGTGATTCCCTTACTGTCAAGTAAGCCGTCTCTAGGTCCTCTGACTCGTTTGTACCACGCAGTTTTCTTTCTTGATCCATGGTGAATGTTATTTCAATTAATGCTAAGGGGCTGAACTCCCCCCTTAAGAGGAAATTGGCCCTTACCTACTTCTCTAAACAGAAAGCGCATATTGCAGCCGTACAGGAGATGCACTTCACGAATCCTAACCCCCCAGCGTTTCACTAATCCCAAATAACCCCAGTGTTTTACGGCTAATGGCCCTGTTAAAAAAGCTGGAGTAGCCATTCTTATTGCTCGGAAATTGCCCGTTTGTACTTTCGGCCCAACACTCGGACCCCGAAGGTAGATATTTAATATTAGTAGGTAATTTAGAAAAAGTGGAGGTAACCATTGCCTGCTGCTACGCGCCCAATACCAAGCAGGTTCCTTTCTGCAGAAAGCTCTTTCATATCCTTCAGGAAAAGTCTAGGGGTGCTGTTTTGCTTTTGGGTGATTTTAATTTAGCTCCGGATCCTAGCATAGATAGATCCAACCCGCCTATACTTCCTCGTCCGATAAAACCTCGTGTATCTTCAGGTCCTTTTAGAACCCTATTAGCTGAATACAGCTGGCATGATGCTTAGCGAGTCAAACACCCCTCGATGCGAGATTATACCTTTTACTCCCATGTGCATAGATCATATTCCCGAATTGATTTGGCCATTGTAGATAGACCAACTTTAGCCTCTTTACGCAAGATTGATATCTTGCCTATGACTTGGTCGGATCACGCCCCCCTATTTATGTGCTGGGATATTTTTTCCTATAATGCACCTCCGGGCCCCTGGAGACTAGGTTCTCACCTTTTAAACAGACCGGAAGGTCTCCAGGCGATACAGAAATCCTTGGAGCTGTACTTATACACTAATCAGCCATCGGATACCTCTACGTTCACCCACTGGTGCGCACTGAAGGCCGTGGTTCGAGGCTCAGCGACACAAATTGCGGCCAAATTAAAACGTGAATCACGACAGCAACTTGCCTCCTCTGAGCAGGACATTGCCTCTTTGGAGAAGGCCCATAAAGTAGACCCCTTAAATAAAGCCATTTTTACTATACTTTTAGCAGCCAGAGACAAAGTTAATTCTTTTGCGATTGCTGAAGTTCACCGTTACATTCAGCGGCTTAATCAAAAATATTACTCCTTAGGTAATAGGGCAGGTCGACTTTTAGCTCATAAGCTTCGTGGCCGCAGAGCTCGGGAACAAATACAGGCAGTACACAATTCTAAAGGCGCCAAGATTATGGACCCTTCAGATATAGCCAACACGTTTGCGGACTACTATTCCCAATTATATCATTTAAAGGACGACCGTAATACACCCCAACCTAAGCCTCTGGAAATCTCTGAGTTTCTTCGAAATCTTCCTCTACCATCTTTATTGACGCAAAACACCGAACTTATTAACTCCCCGTGGACTCTTGAGGAAGTTGAAGCTGCCATTAGCTCCCTCCCTCTGAATAAAGCCCATGGCCCCGACGGCTATCCATCCAACTTCTATAAGCAATTTAATAAACTGCTGGCTCCTATCTCACTAAATGTTTTTCTTGAAGCCTCTAACACTTCTTGTTTCCCTAAAGAAATGCTGGAATCCCAAATTATAACAATTCCGAAACCCGGTAAATCGCTCACTTCCGTCCAAAATTATCGTCCCATCGCTTTACTTAACGTTGATGTCAAATTATTTGCAAAATTAATAGCAAATAGACTTGCTCCCCTTTTACCCACTCTAATTGACCCGGATCAGGTTGGCTTTGTAGTAGGTAGACAGGCTTCTGATAACACTAGAAGAGTGATTAATATCATCGAACACTGCCAACAGTCAGATCAGCCTTTGTTGCTCCTGTCACTCGATGCTGAGAAAGCATTCGATAGGCTTCACTGGAAATATATGCAGCATACGCTGCGAAGGTTTGGTATTGGAGGTCACTTTCTTAGTTCTATCTTAGCCTTGTATTCCTGTCCGTCAGCTAGGGTGTTCGCTAATGGGTGCTACTCTGCGAGATTTGATGTTACCAACGGGACCCGCCAGGGTTGTCCCCTATCCCCGTTGATATTTGCCCTTGCGATTGAGCCGCTAGTGGAATGTATTAGAAGAGATACTCTAATTATGGGACCCCTCATAGGTGGGAAACAACACAAGATAAATCTCTTCGCAGACGACATTTTGTTGTGTATTCTACAACCAGGATCCTCCCTCCCCCACTTACATGCTGTGCTTGACCGTTATGCCAAATTATCATGCTACAGACTTAACACCACTAAAACCGAAGCTCTCCCATTGAACATAGGCACTGATGAGGTCCATTCCTTGAAAACTTTATATAAATATTCCTGGCAATCACTGTCCCTTCGATACCTGGGAGTTCACCTCTCTAGAGAGGCGGATCTCCTGTCATGTAATTTTAGCCCGCTTCTCGCAGCGTTCAGAACGCTTACCAAAGACTGGATGTTGCAGGATGTTTCGTGGATTGGGCGCGTGGCAGCAGCTAAAATGGTGCTTTTACCGAAACTGATGTTCCTCTTTAGAACTATACCTCGCCCCTTCCCAAAGAAGACTTGTAATGACTTTAACAAGATCCTTTCTAACTATATCTGGGGGGGAAAGAAACCGAAAATAGCTAGATCTACCCTTTCAGCTTCGAAAGTTAAGGGAGGGGTGGCTTACCCGGACTTAGAAAAATACCACATGGCGTTCATTCTGAGCCACATCAGAGATTGGGTTGACTTAGATTCAGTGAAGCCTTGGGTGCTTATAGAACAGACAACTATATTTCCTTACCGTCTCGCAGATCTGTTGTGGCTCCCAATGTCTGCTATTCCTGCGTCAGTTAATAAATGTAAAGCAATTCTATACACATTGACTGGCACAATCTCCTCTCCCCCGAAGCTAAACAATCACTCCCTTTTCTGCAGCTTCCACTGAGGACGATAGCTCTTACGATCCCCAACCTGTCCTTACTCTCTTGGTCTGAATGTGGTCTCCAGACCCTTCAAGACATCCATTTACAAGGTTCATTAGTCTCCTTTACACATCTAAAAACGCACTTCCACATCCCGAAACAAGACTTTTAAAAGTACCTCCAAATACGGAACTGGCTTTCCAAACACCGCCCCAATCCCTCAGCACCTATCTGCCTTCCCAAGATGCTCCCTCTCCTTATTCGCACTAAACATAGTCGAGGTAATGTCTCCAAATGGTATAGATATCTAGTTTCAGAAATGATGACTCATACTTTTGTTTCCCAAGGTAGATGGGAGGTAGATTTGCCCAATGTTTTTACTGAGGAGATCTGGTCGAGTATTTATCATTCATGTTTTAACATTTCAAGATGTGCTGGTCATTCAGAAATGTTTTTTAAATTGATCCATAGGGCATATCTCACCCCAGATCGTCTTCATAAATTATGGCCGGATGTCTCTCCCTAGTGTTGGAGATGGTGTGGCCATATAGGGAACATTGTGCATGTTTTTTGGTCTTGCCCGATATTACAACTCCTTTGGAGAGAGGTTTTTGTTTTAATCTCTGATGTGTTCGGATATGCTGTTCCCCTAGATCCCCTCCTAGCTCTATTTCACTACTCCCGATTACATGTGGCTGTTTCAGACAAGTATTTGCTGGGACATATTCTGAGAGCCTCGAAAGCTTCCATAGCCCAACTCTGGAAGTCAGCGAAGATCCCAGACATTGACACCATTAAAACTAAAATCCACAAACATCATATTTTTGAAACGACTGGAAGCCTATATTCCCCGTCCGGCTCTCTTACCTTTAATAAATGGCTGAAATGGTCTGATTATGTAACGTGGAGCAACTCCTCATGGGCACGTACTCAATACCTTACTATTGATAATCTTAACTCGCCTCCTTTACACACATACATTTTGGCTTTATAGGAGTTCACACACACTGGCCTTTTTTAATGGATTTCCTAATTTAACACACTTTAGTGAATGTGTTGAACTTGACTATGATGTTTGATATACATGTTGACATGTTTGGCTTCCCACCCCCTTTCTTTTATTTTATTTTACTTTTAATTGCTCAATTTCCTCACAGAAGTTATGTCTACTTTTCTGTTGTTCTTTTCTTGCTCTTTTATTATGATTGTTATTCATAAAATTCAATAAAAACTATTGAACAAAAAAAGAAAGGTGTGTCAGCACATGTGATGGCAATCACACAGTAAGAGGGAAGTCCAGGAGCAGATCACTGTGTCCCTCCTGCAATGGGTCATGTTGGGAGGTATGGTATTGTAGTGAATTCAGTATGATGTTTACTGTGGAAAATATAAAAGGCATGGGAGAGCAGAATAGCTTGATATGCATACAAATGCTTGATAAGGCAGATATACTTGAGATGCAGATTACTTTGACAATACAGATAGAAAATATTGCAAATAAACTGAAGCAGCTGCATATGAGCTTGCCAAGAAGTACCAGGATAAATGGATAGAGAAAAGGTGGTACCTGGTGAATTGCAGAGATACCGTGGGTTTGGCAAGATCAGAAGCTCACATGAGTTTACAGCACATACTGTAGGAGTACACAAAAACAGGGATCCAGAAATCATGCAAATATTAATCAAACATTAGAGGCAGGTTCCAGGCATGATATATCAGAACAGACATGAACTGTGGCAGAAAACATGAAAGATAACATTACTGGCAGACCCAGAAACCATGAACAGGCCACATTAATGACCCAGCTTAGAGTGCTTGGAACAGACATACTAAATAGGGAGCTGTGTAGGCCATGCTAGTAATTAAGGCATTAATTACCTGACCACTGGGCACAGGACATAGAGCACAACCCCTGGTAAGGACCAGTACTACAACTCACAAGACAGGAGCTCTGGTGACCCCTGGTGAAGGGGAATCATAATGCTGGGAACAATAACCCAGTCCTAACACTTCCGTGTTGTGGAATCTGTTCGTCTTCTGTTGCAGCCATACAGCAATGGCCAGGAAGCAGCTGGCGTTCAGGCAACACCTGCTGAGGCTGCTGGTGTAAGGAACAGGTGGGACCATGTACAGAGAGGCAAGGGAAAAGAGCTGTGCAGTCTACTGCTGCAGACTGAGAACAACCCATGGGAGGGGGTAACTGTGTGTACTAGATATGGTAGAAGGGGAAACAGTTTATGATTTTGCCCCAAGGTTAATTTTTTATGCAAAATTATTAACTTCATTCTGTATTTCATGTCTGCTTCACTGCTAGCTTTGAATTCCTGATCATTTCACACTTTGTGGAATAAAATCCGTTCTACACATATGCAGAACGGATTTCCTCCAGCCACTCTGACCCCCTGGATTGAATTCGCGCCCCAGAATGCCATGCGAATAGCACTTTGGGGTACATGATCCAGAATCAAAAGTGTGAAGAGGGGATCTTAGTTCCCCTCCAAGCACTCTCTGGCTGATCTCTGCGTTGATGGCTCTTTTTCATGGAAGTGCATTGTTACATACTATCTCTGTTGGTTTGTAGTGTTCTTATTCATTGTGCGGAATTCAATTGTTGAGGCGTGTCAGGAGTCACTGGATTGCGCCCAAAGGAACAATTGAATTGTTGCTCCGTTCGGGCACGATGGCCGCCAGTGCCTGCATTTCAGCTCACAGCCCCAGGGATGGCGAGCTAAAATGTGAGAAAAGCGACTAGTATGGGTGCCCAAACTGTACTTTTCTCGATCGTGCCCAGCACTTTGATCAAGTTTAGCTGCTTCATGCGGCTAAATCCAACCTTTATGGGCGCGATCAGCGCGAACCCTCTCCCCCCCCCCCCCCCCCCCCGATTAAATTACGTCCCATGATCTCCCAACACTTCAGACAGGAGATCGAGGGCGTAAAACAATTGAATATCGCCCTATGTCTTTGCTCAATAAAGATTTTTTTTTTTTTTAAATATCGATTTTGTAATGATCTGCAAACCTATGCTCACCTACTGCTTTAACTCTGCTGTCACTCTGCCCAATTCTCCAAGGTGTCTGGGGCAAACCTCTATTCCTTTCCCATCAGATCCATCTTCCGCCACAAATCTACCTATAATGAAAAAAATAAGAATTTACTCACCGGTAATTCTATTTCTCGTAGTCCGTAGTGGATGCTGGGAACTCTGTAAGGACCATGGGGAATAGCAGGCTCCGAAGGAGGCTGGGCACTCTAGAAAGATTTCAGACTACCTGGTGTGCACTGGCTCCTCCCACCATGACCCTCCTCCAAGCCTCAGTTAGGATACTGTGCCCGGACGAGCGTACACAATAAGGAAGGATTTTGAATCCCGGGTAAGACTCATACCAGCCACACCAATCACACCGTACAACTCGTGATATGAAACCCAGTTAACAGTATGAAACAACTGAGCCTCTCTACAGATGGCTCAACAATAACCCGATTTAGTTAACAATAACTATGTACAAGTATTGCAGATAAACCGCACTTGGGATGGGCGCCCAGCATCCACTACGGACTACGAGAAATAGAATTACCGGTGAGTAAATTCTTATTTTCTCTGACGTCCTAGTGGATGCTGGGAACTCCGTAAGGACCATGGGGATTATACCAAAGCTCCCAAACGGGCGGGAGAGTGCGGATGACTCTGCAACACCGAATGAGAGAACTCCAGGTCCTCCTCAGCCAGGGTATCAAATTTATAGAATTTTGCAAACGTGTTTGCCCCTGACCAAGTAGCAGCTCGGCAAAGTTGTAAAGCCGAGACCCCTCGGGCAGCCGCCCAAGATGAGCCCACCTTCCTTGTGGAATGGGCATTGACAGATTTTGGCTGTGGCAGGCCTGCCACAGAATGTGCAAGTTGAATTGTACTACAAATCCAACGAGCAATAGTCTGCTTAGAAGCAGGAGCACCCAGCTTGTTGGGTGCATATAGGATAAACAGCGAGTCAGATTTTCTGACTCCAGCCGTCCTGGAAACATATATTTTCAGGGCCCTGACCACGTCTAACAACTTGGAGTCCTCCAAGTCCCTAGTGGCCGCAGGCACCACAATAGGCTGGTTCAAATGAAACGCTGACACCACCTTAGGGAGAAACTGGGGACGAGTCCTCAATTCTGCCCTATCCATATGGAAAATCAGATAAGGGCTTTTATAAGACAAAGCCGCCAATTCTGATACTCGCCTGGCAGAAGCCAAGGCCAATAACATGACCACCTTCCACGTGAGATATTTCAGATCCACGGTTTTTAGTGGTTCAAACCAATGTGATTTTAAGAAACTCAACACCACGTTGAGATCCCAAGGTGCCACAGGAGGCACATATGGGGGCTGAATATGCAGCACTCCCTTTACAAATGTCTGAACTTCAGGTACTGAAGCTAGTTCTTTCTGAAAGAAAATCGATAGAGCCGAGATCTGTACCTTAATGGAACCCAGTTTTAGGCCCATATTCACTCCTGCTTGCAGGAAATGCAGAAATCGACCTAGTTGAAATTCCTCAGTTGGGGCCTTTTCGGCCTCACACCATGCAACATATTTCCGCCATATGCGGTGATAATGATTTGCTGTAACCTCTTTCCTGGCTTTAATAAGCATAGGAATGACTTCCTCCGGAATGCCCTTTTCTTTCAGGATCCGGCGTTCAACCGCCATGCCGTCAAACGCAGCCGCGGTAAGTCTTGGAACAGACAGGGCCCCTGCTGTAGCAGGTCTTGTCTTAGCGGCAGAGGCCACGGGTCCCCTGAGATCATCTCTTGAAGTTCCGGGTACCATGTTCTTTTTGGCCAATCCGGAACCACGAGAATTGTGTTTACTCCTCGCTTTCTTATTATTCTCAATACCTTTGGTATGAGAGGCAGCGGAGGGAACACATAAACTGACTGGTACACCCACGGTGTCACCAGAGCGTCCACAGCTATCGCTTGAGGGTCTCTTGACCTGGCGCAATACCTCTCTAGTTTTTTGTTTAGGCGGGACGCCATCATGTCCACCTGTGGACGACCCCACTGATGTACAATCATTTGGAAGACTTCTGGATGAAGTCCCCACTCTCCCGGGTGGAGGTCGTGTCTGCTGAGGAAGTCTGCTTCCCAGTTGTCCACTCCCGGAATGAACACTGCTGACAGTGCTAGTACATGATTTTCCGCCCATCGGAGAATTCTTGTGGCTTCTGTCATTGCCATCCTGCTTCTTGTGCCGCCCTGTCGATTTACATGGGCGACTGCCGTGATGTTGTCTGACTGGATCAGCACCGGCTGGTGTAGGAGCAGGGATTTTGCTTGACTTAGGGCATTGTAGATGGCCCTTAGTTCCAGAATATTTATGTGAAGGGAAGTCTCCTGACTTGTCCATAGTCCTTGGAAGTTTCTTCCCTTTGTGACTGCCCCCCAGCCTCGCAGGCTGGCATCCGTGGTCACCAGGACCCAGTCCTGAATGCCGAATCTGCGACCCTCCAGAAGATGAGCACTCTGCAGCCACCACAGAAGAGACACCCTGGTTCTTGCAGACAGGGTTATCAAGCGATGCATCTGAAGATGCGATCCGGACCACTTGTCCAACAGGTCCCACTGAAAGATTCTGGCATGGAACCTGCCGAATGGAATTGCTTCGTAAGAAGCTACCATCTTTTCCAAGACCCGCGTGCAGTGATGCACCGATACCTGTTTTGGTTTCAGGAGGTCTCTGACTAGAGAAGACAACTCCCTGGCTTTCTCCTCCGGGAGAAACACTTTTTTCTGGACTGTGTCCAGAATCATCCCCGGGAACAGTAGACGTGTCGTCGGGACCAGCTGTGACTTTGGGATATTCAGAATCCAGCCGTGCTGATTCAGCACTTCCTGAGATAGTGCTACTCCCACCAACAACTGTTCTTTGGACCGTGCCTTTATTAGGAGATCGTCCAAGTACGGGATAATTAAAACTCCCTTTCTTCGAAGGAGTATCATCACTTCCGCCATAACCTTGGTAAATACCCTTGGTGCCGTGGAGAGTTCAAACGGCAGCGTCTGGAATTGGTAATGGCAATCCTGTACCACAAATCTGAGGTACTCCTGGTGAGGATGGTAAATGGGGACATGCAGGTAAGCATCCTTGATGTCCAGGGAAACCATGTAATCCCCCTCGTCCAGGCTAGCAATAACCGCCCTGAGCGATTCCATCTTGAACTTGAATTTTTTTATGTACATGTTCAAGGATTTCAAATTTAAAATGGGTCTCACCGAACCGTCCGGCTTCGGTACCACAAATAGTGTGGAATAGTAACCCCGGCCTTGTTGAAGTAGGGGTACCTTGATTATCACCTGCTGGGAATACAGCTTGTGAATTGCCGCTAGCACCGCCCCCCTGTCTGAGGGAGCAATCGGCAAGGCAGATTTTAGGAACCGGTGGGGTGGAGCCGCCTCGAATTCCAGCATGTATCCCTGAGATACTACTTGAAGGATCCAGGGATCCACCTGTGAGCGAGACCACTGATCGCTGAAATTTCTGAGGCGGGCCCCCACCGTACCTGGCTCCACCTGTGGAGCCCCACCGTCATGCGGCGGACTTGGAAGAGGAAGCGGGGGAGGACTTTTGTTCCTGGGAACCTGCTGTCTGTTGCAGCCTTTTTCCCCTACCTCTGCCTCTAGACAGAAAAGACCCTCCTTTTCCACGCTTGCTTTTCTGGGTCCGAAAGGACTGAACCTGATAAAATGGCGCCTTCTTAGGCTGTGAGGGAACATGGGGTAAAAATGCTGACTTCCCAGACGTTGCTGTGGAAACTAGGTCAGAGAGACCATCCCCAAATAATTCCTCCCCTTTATAAGGCAAAACTTCCATGTGCCTCTTGGAATCTGCATCTCCCGTCCACTGACGAGTCCATAAGCATCTCCTAGCAGAGATAGACAATGCACTTACTTTAGATGCCAGCCGGCAAATTTCCCTCTGTGCATCTCTCATATATAAGACTGAATCTTTTATATGGTCAATCGTTAGCAGAATAGTGTCTCTGTCTAGTGTGTCAATATTTTCTGACAGTTTTTCGGACCATGCAGCGGCAGCACTGCACATCCAAGCTGACGCAATAGCTGGTCTAAGTATAATGCCTGAGTGTGTGTATACAGACTTCAGGATTGCCTCCTGTTTTCTATCAGCAGGCTCCTTAAGGGCGGCCGTATCCTGAGAGGGTAGTGCCACCTTTTTTGACAAACGTGTGAGCGCTTTATCCACCCTAGGTGGTGTTTCCCAACGTGACCTATCCTCTGGCGGGAAAGGGAACGCCATTAGTACCTTCTTAGGAATTACAAATTTTTTATCAGGGAAAAGCCACGCTTCTTCACACACTTCATTTAGTTCATCTGATGGGGGAAAAACTACGGGTAGTTTTTTCTCCCCAAACATAATACCCTTTTTTGTGGTACCTGGATGTAAATCAGAAATGTTTAACACCTCTTTCATTGCCTCAATCATGCAGTGAATGGCCCTGACAGGCATTAGGTTTGACTCATCGTCGTCGACACTGTTATCAGTATCCGTGTCGACATCCGGGTCTGCAAACTGAGGTAGCGGGCGTTTTAGAGCCCCTGACGACCCCTGAGGCACCTGGACAGGCACGAGCTGAGATCCCGGCTGTCCCACATTTGGCATGTCGTCAAATTTCTTATGTAAAGAATCTATACGTGCACTCATTTCTTTCCATAAGTTCATCCACTCGGGTGTCTGCCCCGCAGGGGGTGACGTACCTTCAAAATGCATCTGCTCCGCCTCCACCTCATTATCCTCATCAAACATGTCGACACAGCCGTACCGACACACCCCACACACACAGGGAATGCTCAACAGAGGACAGGACCCACAAAAAGCCCTTTGGGGGGACAGAGTGAGAGTATGCCAGCACACACCAGAGCGCTATATATATACAGGGACTAACTGAGTTATGTCCCTAATAGCTGCTTTTCATATAATATATGTATATATACTGCCAAATTTAATGCCCCCCCTCTCTTTTCCCTCTTACTGTTACTGTATATTGCAGGGAAGAGCCAGGGAGCTTCCTTCCAGCCGAGCTGTGAGGGAAAAATGGCGCCAGTGTGCTGAGGAGATAGGCTCCGCCCCTTTTTCGCGGCCTATTCTCCCGCTTTTTATGGAATTCTGGCAGGGGTATTTACCTCATATATAGCCTCTGGGGTTATATATTGAGGTATTTTAGCCAGCCAAGGTGTTATTATTGCTGCCTCAGGGCGCCCCCCCCCCAGCGCCCTGCACCCTCAGTGACCGGAGTGTGAAGTGTGAGAGGAGCAATGGCGCACAGCTGCAGTGCTGTGCGCTACCTTGGTGAAGACAGAGTCTTCATGCCGCCGATTTTCCGGACCATCTTCTTGCTTCTGGCTCTGTAAGGGGGACGGCGGCGCGGCTCCGGGACCGAACACCAAGGTGGTGTCCAGTAGCCTAAGAAGCCCAATCCGGCTGCAAGCAGGCGAGTTCGCTTCTTCTCCCCTTAGTCCCTCGCTGCAGTGAGCCTGTTGCCAGCAGGTCTCACTGAAAATAAAAAACCTAAGTCTATTCTTTCTAAGAGCTCAGGAGAGCCCCTAGTGTGCATCCAACCTCGGCCGGGCACGAATTCTAACTGAGGCTTGGAGGAGGGTCATAGTGGGAGGAGCCAGTGCACACCAGGTAGTCTGAAATCTTTCTAGAGTGCCCAGCCTCCTTCGGAGCCCGCTATTCCCCATGGTCCTTACGGAGTTCCCAGCATCCACTAGGACGTCAGAGAAAATATGTTTTATGCTGCAGCTTGGAAAATTTGTGCCTATTAAATAAGTGCCTTTTATGCATGTTACATAATATTAATTTAGCCTCAGCAATGTACTGTATTGAGGTCATTAGATTTACTGATCGACTTGTCCTGACAAAGGGGGTGATTCACACCTGATCGCTGGTCTGCTAATTTGTTGTGCTGCGTTCAGATAGTCGCCGCCCAAGGGGAGTGTATATTCGCCGTGCAAGTGTTCGATCGCATGTGTACGCCGAACTGCTAAAAAAATCCCTCAGTCAGCGGACAGCTGCAAATCCGTTTGCACCGCACTCACGAATGAATGATTTTTCCACTGTGTGCAGTCCAGGACTTACTCCTCCAGTGCGATGAGAACACGCTGATCGGGTCTGGAGCTGACGTCACACACCCTCCCTGAAAATGCCTGCGTTTTCCCTGACACGCCCAGAAAATGGTCAGTTACCACCCAGAAATGGCCTCTTCCTGTGAATCAGTATGCGATTGTAATTTTCGCACCAGCCTGTTGCTGTTCAGCGATGCCTGTTGTCGTTTGCCGACGCACGTGCATATTGCGGTGCATACGCATGTGCAGTCTATTGCTGATCGCCCACTGTGTGAAAACGCACAGGAGCGATCAGATCTGAATCACCCCCAAAGTATTGCACTGTACACTATTCTAATAACGTACTATTTTATTTCTTGAATAACCCTAGAATAATGCCTTTGTATGCCAGTCTGTCATAATTTACATGTCGTGGAGGAGGGCAGTTCTATAAATTGTAAGGAGCATTTCTCTTCATGTGACAAGTGTGGTTGGTGATAGGAAACCAGAAAATGTTCTGGACTTAGCTGATGATATGATTGTACTTAGACCTGTCACACTCATCTTCTGACCACATCCACCAGCAGATACCGCTCACTGCCAAAGGCATCCTTTCCAGGAACCCAGCACTTGTTAAGTAGAGGTTAAAATATTTTGAATAGTCTATAGTTGAAGCCTGATACAAGCGACCTATGTATTTATCTACCTATCTATCAAGTGGCATAATTCTATTTACAGATGTACGCCTACTGGAATGCAGTTACATTGCCGGCAGTCAGGATCCTGGCGGTCAGGATACCGACGCCGGAATCCTGACTACTGACAATGCCGCCAGCCGGAATCCCGGCTCACAGGGGCTACTCCCACTTGTGGGTGTCCATGCAGCGAGCCCTCAAGGGGCTTTCTAGCGCTCGCACCGCTCTGACATACTGATGGCCGGGATGCTGTTGTCTGTATACTGATGGCCGGCATCCCGACCGTCGCTAATACATACTGATCCCCCACTGTAACATATTCCTGAGAAATACATTTTTTAAAGAATTTAGCATGTACTGTATGTATATTTGGATCCATACTGCCTTGTATGAACTGTTCTGGCATGTGAGAACGTTTTCTTGACACACATTATATCCCTTAGTACCAAAGAGCATCATTTCAAAGCCACAGCCTAAGTATTGATGCTGACCATGTGCATCCCTTTACAGCCACAGTCTATCCACCATCTAATAGCCACTGCCAGCAGGATAACACATTACATACGATGCACACGTCATCTCAAGCTGTTTCCCCAAACATGACAATGAGTTCAGTATGTTCCAATAACCTATACACTAACCAGATCTCATTCCGATAGAGGAGCTTTGTAGTAGAACAGGAGATTGTGCAGCCGAGAAATCTGCAGTGATACTAAAGTTGGGTACACACTGAGCAGGCGGAACGGACCAACATATCGCCTACATCGCTCAGTGTGTACGAGCGTACTCTCAATATGCGCGCTCCCGCGATCACATGCGAAGTCAGGTTGGATGTGCTTCACATCCAACCTGACGATATCCCTAGTGTCCTGTAGTATGTTAATGAAGGTTCCTTCATTACGTCGCCCCAGTGTGTACGAGCAATCCGGGCTGACGGGGCTTTGTTCCAATGTCAGTGTGTACCCAGCTTAACAGGTCAGCAAGGAAGGCAGTGATGGGCAACGGGTGGCACTACCTGTCACTGCATAGATACTGTTATATAGTGGACAGAGCTTAGTAATTTTCAGTTTAGCAGCCCTCATAGAAACCTATTAATAAATATGTCCCTGTGTGAGATATCAAATAAGAGTGTCCAATCATAGGGACAGGGTCACATACTGTAAAAGTGGGTACACACTGATAGATATATCTGCAGATCAATTGATCTGCAGATGTATCTATGGACGGATCGGGCAGTGTGCTGTGCATACACACTGCCCGATCCGTCGGGGACTGATGTCATGAACTGGGCCCGTCCAGTTCAGCTGTCAATCACCGCCAGCCACCGCAGCATGTGTACGGGGGGGCCGGTAGATATATTGGCCATCGGCTGTGCTGCGGGGCCGACACGATATGTCTGTGAACGACGGAGTTGACAGACATATCACCCGTACACACTGGCCAACGGACCCGCGATATATCGGCCGTTCAATAGGACGGCCGATATATCGGGCCAGTGTGTACCCACCTTAAGTATTGTCTATTCATACCACTGTATGACTGTAAAAAATGTTTTTAGTGTTGTAATATATAGTCATTTTTAGGGGTCAGTCCTATTCCCAGAGTATCTCGCAGGTGCAACTAAGTGTGGTGCTATGCCGCACTTATGGTACCGCCAACTTCTGGATGCCGCACTTAGGGTACCACTGACCTTATGGGGATGCAAGCAAAAATCTGTGAGTAGTGCGCTAAAAGGGGCCGAGAGGGGTGCGAGTTTGGGTGGCGTTGCAGGCCTTTACACGCTGCGGCAACGGCACATTGTACCATTCGCAGGGAATAAGATTGATCCCTTAGTAGCAATATACCATTACTGTATTTCTGTAAGACTGACTACATTTAGAAATGATCCCACCATCTCTTGTTCCATAGGGATTAGAGGAAGCAGGGAGGGTTAAAGGAGGATTATAAATAGAGATAAAACTATATTTAACGAAAGCTGTACAATGAATTAATATTTTAATTTAGACCCATAGCTGTACTGGTGTTCAATAAAAAATAGATCTCTGCTTTCATACAGAGTATGACCAGCTGACAAATGTGTGTTTTCAATATAGGTGATCTAACTGAAGGTGCCTGTCCCACAATACATCAATAGAACATCGGCCTCTCTAATACCCCTTATTGCCGGGCCGACACGGGTCACTATGCGTTGTGAAAGGGGCCAGTGAGAATCCCAAGTCGCCTGACCGCGTCAGGGTGCAGTGTAAACAGGTTGCCGGATCGATGCGACCCAGGACCCATTCACTGCATAGGGAGAGGCGGCGCAGAGATGATCTCATCTCCCAGTGCTACCTCCGTCCCCACCCCCGATGCTGCCGCGGTCCCTGCCCCCAATAGCAACCCGACCCAGCATATTGCCAGGTTAGGAAGGCAATGTGTAAGGGTCTAATGCCGGGTCACACCCGGGAAGGACCCGTTTCCAATTCCCCGGTGTGACCCGGTATTGCGATGTGAAAGCAGTATTAGAGATTCTCAAGACAAAACAATCAGTCTATCAGGCTAGAAGGGTTTCTGGGAACTCAAGAAATCCCCCTGGCATGCGCCGTTGGGGTGCCAGTATGCACATTGGTACTGTAATACCATGTTGCACTGCAGGTGGGGCACATGTGATAATTATGCAGAGATTTATACTTGGGAATGGGCATGTCCTAGTTCAGGTCTAAATTTCAGTGTAAAATCAAAGCTGTCCAGGATTTGTTTGCTATATGCATAGGCAATTCAAAGAAAAAAGAAGAAGAAAGAATTCTGTATTGTCGACGCACAGGAAAAAACTAATTCTAAAATATAGCCTTTATTAGATATGTATTAAAATATGAATATGGTTAATTCATTCCCAACTACAGTGAAACATAGAATTAAAATCACAGACAAACAGGTAAGTGAATCTAGACAAAAGATTGAAAATTTGTGAATAAAGACTTTAAAAAGCGTGTCCACGTGTGTTTGTAAATATATCCTTGTATTCGGGGTTACTGTATTGGTGTAAATACCATCAATGTTTCTACATCCATCCAATATTATTCGACTACTATCAACATCAATAGTGTCGGTACATACATATAATGTCGACCACTATTAGTATCTATGATGTCTATAGCAAATATTCTGAGTTCAAATACTTAGGGATCGTATATAATATGAAGCTTCGGGTTACTCAATTTTATTGATTATAGTGACTATAAATCATCTATAGATGTATTCACAGATCTGATTCCCTCTAAATTTATTTCTCATATATTGAGAGCCTCTCACACTGGCTATCAATATTATTGGAGTATCAATTTCTGCATGGAAACACGTTGCTTCAGAGGGTGTAGTATTCCCTGCTTACATGGAAAGCAACTATCTTATACAGTGATGTTGTTTAAATATATGGTGTCCAACTGTATTGTACAGATTACTGTTAAAGCAGTGTATGAGAAGCTCACAAATTCTATCAATATATATTAAACATATTGTGATGCAATAACTACCTGCAACAACAGATACCTTAGAATCTGGGGAACAGTGTAAACCCAAAACTCTATCCAATAATAAATATCTGTAACAAAACACACACTATTCTGAGTCTAATAAATTTGGATTTAATGAACATGTATATGGGTTACTATATCTTTTGACTACTTTCTGATAATTTTCGATTACTCTTTGACCCACATGGGTAAATAGGATCTATCCCTCACTGTTAATTGAGAGTACTATGCATGTGGATCACCTTATTTAAAAATTGAGATCATTATACAGTACAAATAACATTATTAGCCAACTAAGTAAGCAATTCATTATGATATATATAAATCTATGTTTTGTAGGAGTACATAGCATAGATGAACCTATTCTGTTGCCATAGATGGGAGATAAACTATGGCAACTAATGGTATGGCTAATATTTGATGTATAAGGAATAAACCGTATTGATAAACGGTCTGCTTTGGAAGTATAATTGGGGCTGCAATACCCCTAATATAAGCAGTATCTTTGAAATCTGTACAATACAGTTGGACACAATATATTTAAACAACATCACTGTATAAGATAGTTGCTTTCCATGTAAGCAGGGAATACTACACCCTCTGAAGCAACGTGTTTCCATGCAGAAATTGATACTCCAATAATATTGATAGCCAGTGTGAGAGGCTCTCAATATATGAGAAATAAATTTAGAGGGAATCAGATCTGTGAATACATCTATAGATGATTTATAGTCACTATAATCAATAAAATTGAGTAACCCGAAGCTTCATATTATATACGATCCCTAAGTATTTGAACTCAGAATATTTGCTATAGACATCATAGATACTAATAGTGGTCGACATTATATGTATGTACCGACACTATTGATGTTGATAGTAGTCGAATAATATTGGATGGATGTAGAAACATTGATGGTATTTACACCAATACAGTAACCCCGAATACAAGGATATATTTACAAACACACGTGGACATGCTTTTTAAAGTCTTTATTCACAAATTTTCAATCTTTTGTCTAGATTCACTTACCTGTTTGTCTGTGATTTTAATTCTATGTTTCACTGTAGTTGGGAATGAATTAACCATATTCATATTTTAATACATATCTAATAAAGGCTATATTTTAGAATTAGTTTTTTCCTGTGCGTCGACAATACAGAATTCTTTCTTCTTCTTTTTTCTTTGAATAGTCTTGACATACTGTAGTTGACTGCACCCCCTAATTAAATTAACACTGTGTACAACATTAAATAGGGGTCATATAAGTGAATGTATGGTAATGAATCATATACATTCACCTAAGATCATTACAATACTGATTTTCCGAGTGTGCAGATATCCAGTTCTGTGTATATGCATAGGCAGCCAGGATCAGGATGCTGTTCAACATGATTTGCTCCAGGAGCAAATGGCTTCTTATTTTTATTTGCTCCTCTCAATCAGGAAAAAGATGTCTTTACTCCATCAACTCTATGTTATTTAATCAACACTATACTAAAGGCAGATGTAACGATTTTTAAATAAATCTCTCGGACATCAAGATACAGGAAACGTAAACTTATTTGAAGACTGGGAAAAATGTACTTGTGCCCATGAACCAACTTTGTTTATTGGTGCTCTCAGTAACTTACTGTTGGCACGGAGAAAATAGTGATGCAACACGTGTAACTATGGTTATGGTCTATGAAATTTGCTGATCAGTGGGTTGGGTTGCTACATAGTATGACACAAATGTAGTCTGTACCAAGGGCCTAATTCAGACCCGATCGCTGTGCTGCAAATTTGCAGAGGTATGCGACCAGGTAGTCGCTACTCAGGAAGAGTGAAAACCCGCCCCGTGCAAGTGTGCGAATGCATGTGTACGCCGTGCGAAAATTCCGCCAGACAGCAGACATCTGCAAATCCGTTCGCAACTCACTCACCATCTAATGATTTTTCAAATCTGTGCAGTCTGTGCGTAGCCCAAGACTTACCCCTACAGTGTGATACAAACAGGCTGATCGTGCCGGAGTGGACGTCACCCTGAAAACGCTTGGGAACGCCTGCGTTTTTCCTGACACTCTCAGTAAACGGCCAGTTACCACCCACAAACATCTGCTCTCTGTCAATAACCTTGCGTACGCCCGTGCAATCAAAATTTTCACACCATCCTGTTGCTGTTTGGCTATGCGCCTGTGTATTGCAGTGCATGCGCAGTCATTCGATAATCGTCCGCTATGCGATTAGGGCCAATTTTCTGAACAAAATGTGTGAATACTGTCCCATGACACTTTTGTTTTGATCATACTTACTGAACATTACTCCACCCTGTTAAAGATATTATTCTCAGACTGATAACGTGTCCGTCATTTCTCCACCTCTATTTTGTACGGATTGGATGTGTGTAACAAAGGGGTCGTGACCCTAAATGAGAACTGAATAACAAGATTCATGAACAATGTATTATAAAGTATAACATCTGTCTCCCACAGTAGCACATAAGATAATCCAGGTCATTAGAATCACTATAGAAGTATGGAACTATAATAAATCACAGTTCAATAATAAGAAAGGGAACCCAGAATCTTGCCTTACGGGTCCTACTAATATTAACCAATATGCTCCAATAATCAGAATTCAAAGAAAACAAAGCAGTTGTAAAAGCTGATCTTCTTTAGGGACAATGGAAGCACTACCCATAGTCAGTAACATCTATTGCCATGCTTGCATTAACCGGATAATGGGGGTCATTCCGAGTTGTTCGCTCGTTGCCGATTTTCGCAACGGAGCGATTAAGGCAAAAATGCGCATGCGCATGGTACGCAGTGCGCATGCGCTAAGTATTTTAGCACAAAACTTTAGATTTACTCACGTCCGAACGAAGAATTTTCATCGCTGAAGTGATCGGAGTGTGATTGACAGGAAGTGGGTGTTTCTGGGCGGAAACTGTCCGTTTTCTGGGAGTGTGCGGAAAAACGCAGGCGTGTCAGGGAAAAACGCGGGAGTGTCTGGAGAAACGGGGGAGTGGCTGGCCGAACGCTGGGTGTGTGTGTGACATCAAACCAGGAACGAAACGGCCTGAGCTGATCGCAATCTGTGAGTAGGTCTGGAGCTACTCAGAAACTGCTAAGAAATTTCTAATCGCAATTCTGCTAATCTTTCGTTCGCTATTCTGCTAAGCTAAGATACACTCCCAGAGGGCGGCGGCCTAGCGTGTGCAATGCTGCTAAAATCTGCTAG
The DNA here is from genome assembly GCF_028390025.1 of Pseudophryne corroboree. NCBI lineage: Eukaryota > Metazoa > Chordata > Amphibia > Anura > Myobatrachidae > Pseudophryne > Pseudophryne corroboree. The sequence goes on from NC_086444.1 coordinate 354,615,705, forward strand.
CGAGCGAACAACTCGGAATCACCCCCAATATGGGTTAGGGTAGGGCCACACATAGCGGCCATGCCTGGCTGGAAGGAGACTGCATATGGGCACCTATGCAGGCGCCCACACATGTGCGACAGTCCCGCCGCCACCGGGTCCATCCGCAGCATGCCTCTGTTGGGCCGGACGGCAGGATGACAGGATTTCAGTGTGAACACATACATTTCAATACATGTGCCGTACTGTGGGGGTCATTCAGGCCTGATCGCATGCTAGTTTTTTTCGCTGCGCTGCGATCAGGTCAGAACAGAGCAGGAGCGTCGCACAGGTACAAAGTGGATCATTGCTGTGCGATGGGTTTTATGAAGAATCCATTCGCACAGCTGATCGCAAGGTGATTGACAGGAAGAAGGCGTTTGTGGGTGGCAACTGACCGTTTTCTGGGAGTGTTTGGAAAAACGCAGAGCGGGTGTCTGACGTCAATTCCGGGCCCAGACAGGCTGAAGTGATCGCAGCGGGTGAGTAAGTTCTGGGAAACTCAGAAACTGCACAAAACTTTTTTGTACTGCTCGGCTGCACATGCGTTCGCACACTTGCAAAGCAAAAATACACTCCCCTATGGGCGGCAACTATCTGCTCGCAGCAGTGCAAAAAACCCTAGCGAGCGAGCATGTCTGAATGACCCCCCCGTGTTCTATGAAATCCCGTGTGTTACTGACCAGATCCTGTTCTGCGGCATCCCGCAGAACAGGATCCGCGTGCACACAAACCCCCCCTCCTGGCAAAGCGGGTCCCATTCAGCAGGACACGCTTGGCCGCTATGTGTGGCCCTAGCCTGAGACTGCTGAAGGATCCGCCTGTTGAGTGTTTTGAGCTGCTGTTTGGGGCTGGTGGCGGAGAGTCCACTCATAGGGCTAAATGTATGTAACAGTGATAAGAGTGGACAAGTGAACCAGTGGAAAAGTTGCCCATGGCAACCAATCAGCATTGAAGTAACATTTATAATTTGCATACTATAAAATTATAGGTAGCAGCTGATTGGTTGCCATGGGCAACTTCTCCACTGGCTCACTTCTCCACTCTTATCCCTGCTTCATACATTTACCCCATAGTTCAGCTTAATCAGTTCTTAGGTTTACTGAACCAGGTAGAAACAGCAGGTAGCATAAGACACTGGGATATCACAGGTGTAGCAATAATAGTATGTACAGCCTTGGGATATTGCTAGGAGTTGTAGTGCATCTAAGAAGCTGTCCCTAAATATTAGAATATTATTATAAAAAGAGCACAATATAATTTTTTAAAGTTTATTAGGATTCTCAGGTTGTAAACATTAATTACAGCAACGATCAGTATAACAAAATAATCACTGGGTGGATATGCACTGTAGGAGGTGGGTTACCATTAGACAGTGGGGCATAAGGTTCCACCTTACATATAAGGTAACAGAGGCACCGGATTAACAGGCAGTAGGTTTGCTTGCCCCTTCATTCCCTACAGATCTATAAGCTAAAGCCCGAGGTGATTAACCACGGCATAAACTATTCAGGGTTATCAATTAAGGACATTTACACACAAGAAAAACTGCGGAGGAACAGCAAAAAGCTGTTTCTTATTATTACAGCTCCAAGGTGTACAGAGTGCAATAAGGAGGTATATAACTGGTCCAGTCTACTACTTACAAGTCCTCTGAGTTATAGGCCCTACACACTGGCCGATATTCCTCAAAGATATGAACGATCTCGTTCATTATTGAACGAGATACCGTTCATATCTTTGAGTGTGGAGTCACCAGCGATGAATGATGCGCGGCCCCGCGCTCGTTCATCGCTGATCTCCCGTCGGCTGTGCATGCAGGCCGATATGGACGATCTCGTCCATATTTGCCTGCACTTCAATGGAGCCGGGTGACAGGGGGAGTGAAGAAACTTCACTCCCCCCGTCACTGCCCCCCATGCCGTCGGGTCGCCCGTCGGGCGTATCCGCCGTCAGGCAGCTCGGCGGCGGATCTATTAATTTGTAGGGCCCTTTAGAGGTAATCACTCATCAATCATTACATTCACTTGGTTACTTTTGTGCCATCTAGGTGTAATTTATATGGGAAACTGCATTAACACCCGCAATGTAAAGAAGACACCAAAAAGTAGGATTGTGACACCTGAAGAAACCGCCAGTGTCCCATTACTCTCGTTACATAAGTAAACACAATCCCAGTAGACAAGTCGCTTCATTTTCACCTCTGCAATTTTTTGAGTTGGTAAATGTCTCTCACTAAAGCACTGCATTGGTTAACATTTGCCCTTAGGTAACTTTAATGTGAAATGCATTCTCTCATAAATGGCACAAAACAACTAATTCCCATTCAGTAGAGATGAGCAGAGATATTAATGATCTTACAGTCCGTCAGTCAGACTAGGATAAATATAGGATGTGCACTAAGAACCTGGTGCATGGCAGAGCAGCATGTCTATATACACCCAGCAGAGTACAGCTATGGCCTGTATCTGCATAGTATACAGAGACACTTGTATGTGCAGGAAGGCATATATGGACATGTGCAGCTATAAGTGTGTACAAGTCCCACAGGACATTGCACTGAAGTGTGAATGTGAGGTAAATAGTGTGCAGATAATGGTAATGTAAGAAGTAATACACTGAGCTCACCAGTGAAATGATGGGTTATCACCTTAAATAACTCTCTTACCTCCTTCCCATTAACCATTTCACCTCTGAATGGCAGGTGGCTCTCTAAGTCTTATGCTGAATTTCTATGCACAGTTTTGTTACAGGGATATACTGTATGGCAACCAGGACTGCAGTGTTCATATACCTTACACTCCCACATTCAGGAGAATGGGTAACACCTAGAGATGGTGGTTACTGACATGGGACCTCTTAGACCGGCAGAGATGAGTTTCTCCCCTTACCAGGGATCCACACTGCTCTGCAAGTTGGGAGGGGCAGTTACTGCAAAGATAAAAATGCCCCATACAATTCTTGTTTAATCCACTCACGACTAACCAGGTTCTTCTATTACACCTAACCTGTTAGTGGCATGCAGGGCATTAACTGTCTTCTCCTGATCAATGTCTATGTAGCTGTAGAAGAGTGCCAACCACAGTGAAGAGCTGTAGTAATTGGGTCAGCCCCAGTCTGTTAGTGATATATTTGGTCCCTTCCTTATCATCACAGTATAGTCCATGTTATGTTCACTGCTAGCGTGCAAAGGATTGTTGGAATTGGGACTAGAGAATGCCTTTGTCTGCTTGCACTTGAGACTATATCTATATGTATTTAAGTAAGGCAAACACCTGGATATATATTCAGTGCTAACACGCTAGACTTGCTCCAACTGCCGAATGAAGCAAACACTGCGTGGTATCCGTGACGTGATGGACAGGGACTGATCGTATGCTGAATGTCAGCATGGGCAAAGAGCTTAGGCATCCAATGTCAGCTCTGTACATCCCTCTGCGCTGTTCTGCAGGCAGTACCTCCTCTCTGGTGCTCTCTTAATGATTAGCACGTTACTCCTCAAGTCATTTTACTGTGAGTAAACATTGATACAGCAAAAAAGAAACAAGTCCTGAGTCCAAGAAACTGCAACACTGTACAAATAAAAATAACACAAGCTTCTTTTAGAGCAGGGGTATTGTGTAGGTAGAAAACAATTACTGAGCTGCCTCCCTTCCCCAGAAACACCCCGTCTGTGTTATAGGACAGAGCACGTGGAAGATACAGGATATGTTGGCTTACAACTTGATAATTTATCACCCAATATGTCCAAGGGTGCAGTTTCCCAGAAGGGTTTGCAGTTGTCCTGATTTCTTCTCAAATGTGCTGCAGAAAACGAGGATTTGCTGCAACTCCTCAATGCATAAAGGACATAAGTGGAATGCACAGTGGACATTAGCCTTTTTGTTAAGTGCTTGGCTCCATTGTAGGGATGTTCTAGAGACACGGGAGAGGTCAACAGAGGGAGGAGTTCATATTGGACGGGTATTTGAGAACAATAAATAAGATACTGCAATGAGTCCATGGTACCACATCCATCTCCAAACTGGTCCTTGAAGTGAGGGGCTGGGGGAGCAGGAAATCTGAGGGGGCTATCCTTATGGAGTGCTCACTGTTCCTGTATCTGCTGCTGCATTTTCTGCAACATTTCCTGCATTCGCCGCAGCTGGAAGAGAATGAGATTGGGTTAGGAGAATATCACACAATGACTAGACATATTACAAACATACAAGTCTGCACACAGTGGGCCTGATTCAGAGTTCCACACAAATCATAAGCAAACATGGACAAACCTCTAACAGTGTGCACATGCACCAGCCCTATACCTGATATCAGATGGATCTCTGCAAAAGCCACAGTTTCTCCTACATGCTCACAACATGCCATCAGTCAGGACACTGTGTGTGTGTGTGTGTGTGTGTGTGTGTGTGTGTGTGTGTGTGTGTGTGTGTGTGTGTGTGTGTGTGTGTGTGTGTGTATAATCCTTTATTTCTCTAACGTCCTAGTGGATGCTGGGAACTCCGTAAGGACCATGGGGAATAGCGGGCTCCGAAGGAGGCTGGGCACTCTAGAAAGATCTTAGACTACCTGGTGTGCACTGGCCCCTCCCACCATGACCCTCCTCCAAGCCTCAGTTAGATTTCGTGCCCGGCCGAGGTTGGATGCACACTAGGGGCTCTCCTGAGCCCTTAGAAAGAAAGTATAGATTTAGGTTTTTTATTTTCAGTGAGACCTGCTGGCAACAGGCTCACTGCAGCGAGGGACTAAGGGGAGAAGAAGCGAACTCGCCTGCTTGCAGCCGGATTGGGCTTCTTAGGCTACTGGACACCATTAGCTCCAGAGGGATCGACCGCAGGCCCAGCCTTGATGTTCGGTCCCGGAGCCGCGCCGCCGTCCCCCTTACAGAGCCAGAAGCAAGAAGATGGTCCGGAAAATCGGCGGCATGAAGACTCAGTCTTCACCAAGGTAGCGCACAGCACTGCAGCTGTGCGCCATTGCTCCTCTCACACACTTCATACTTCGGTCACTGAGGGTGCAGGGCGCTGGGGGGGGGCGCCCTGAGGCAGCAATAAAAACACCTTGGCTGGCAAAAATACCTCAATATATAGCCCCAGGGGCTATATATGAGGTAAATACCCCTGCCAGAAGTCCATAAAAAACGGGAGAATAGGCCGCGAAAAAGGGGCGGAGCCTATCTCCTCAGCACACTGGCGCCATTTTCCCTCACAGCTCCGTTGGAGGGAAGCTCCCTGGCTCTCCCCTGCAGTCTACAAGGGTTAAAAAAAGAGAGAGGGGGCACTAAATTTAGGCGCAGTATACATTATATATATAGATATAAAGCTATAGGGGACATAACTCAGTTAGTCCCTGCAGTATATAGCGCTCTGGTGTGTGCTGGCATACTCTCACTCTGTCCCCCCAAAGGGCTTTTGTGGGTCCTGTCCTCGTTTAGAGCATTCCCTGTGTCGGTACGGCTGTGTCGACATGTTGAATGAGGAGGCTTATATGGTGACGGAACAGAGGCCGATATATGTGATGTCGCCCCCTGTGGGGCCGACACCAGAGTGGATAGAGAGGTAAAAGGTATTAACCGACATTGTCAACTCCTTACATAAAAGGGTGGATGACGTAACAGCTGTGGGACAGCCGGCTTCGCAGCCCGCGCCTGCCCAGGCGTCTCAAAGGCCATCAGGGGCTCAAAAACGCCCGCTCTCTCAGATGGCAGACACAGATGTCGACACGGAGTCTGACTCCAGTGTCGACAAGGTGGAGACATATACACAATCCAATCCGTGACTTGATCCCGGCAATAAAAAATGTGTTATACATTTCTGACTTTAACCCAAGCACCTCTATAAATGGGTTTTAGGTTTGGGGAGAAAAAACAGGCAGTGTTTTGTTCCCCCATCAGATGAATAAATGAAGTGTGTGAAAAGCGTGGGTTCCCCCGTTAAGAAACTGGTAATTTATAAAAAGTTACTGATGGCGTACCCTTTCCCGCCAGGAGGATAAGTTACGCTGGGAGATATCCCCTAGGGTGGATAAGGCGCTCACACGTTTGTCAAAAAAGGTGGCACTGCCGTCTTAGGATACGGCCACTTTAATAGGTACCTGTTGATAAAAAACAGGAGGCTATCCTGAAGTCTGTATTTACACACTCAGGTACTAGACTGAGACCTGCAGATAGTGCTGCTGCAGCGTGGTTGGTGACCCTGTCAAACAGGGATAATAGTTGGCAAACATAAAAACATATTAAAGACGTTGTCTTATATATGGGGGATGCACAGAGGGATATTTTGCCGGCTGGCATCCAAAATAAATGTAATGTCCATTCTGTCAGGAGGGTATTAGAGACCTGTCACTGGACAGGTGATGCTGACTTAAAAAGCGCATAGAGAACCTTATAAAGGTGAGGAATTATTTGGGGATGGTCTCTGGGACCTCGTATCCACAGCAACTGCTGGGAAGAAATAATTTTACCTCAGGTTTCCTCACAGACAAAGGTACAGTCCTTTCGGCTTCAGAAAAGCAAGCGGGTCAAATTACGCTTCCTTTCTGTACAGAGACAAGGGTAGAGGGAAAAAGCTGCACCAGTCAGCCTGTTCCCAGAATCATGATTCTTCCCCCGCCTCCTGTGAGTACACACCATGACGCGGGTGCTCCACAGGTGTAGCCAGGTACGGTGGGGGGCCGCCTCAAAAATTTCAGCAATTAGTGGGCTCGCTCACAGGTGGATCCCTGTTTCTTCCAAGTAGTATTTCAGGGGTACAAGCTGGAATTCGAGATGTCTCCCCCCAGCCGTTTCCTAAAATATGCCTTGCTGACAACTCCCTCAGGCAGGGAGGCTGTGCTAGAGGCAATTAATAAGCGGTATTCCCAGCAGGTAATACTCAAGGTGCCCCTACTTCAACAAGGACGGGGTTACTATTCCACACGGGTTGGGGTACCGAAACCGCATGGTTTGGTGTGACCCATTTTATATTTAAAATCCTTGAACATAAAAAAATTCAAGTTCAAGATGGAATCGCTCAGGGCGGTAATTGCAAGCCTGGACGAGGGGGATTACATGGTATCCCGGGACATCAAGGATGCTTACCTGCATGTCCCCATTTACCATCCTCGCCAGGAGTACCTCAGATTTGTGGTACAGGATTACCATTACCAAGTCCAGACACTGCCGTTTGGACTGTACATGGCACCGAGGGTGTTTTATCAAGGTAATGGCCGAAATGATGATACTCCTTCGAAAAAAGGGAGTTGTAATTATCCCGTACTTGGACAATCTCGTTATAAGGGCGAGGTCCAAGGAGCAGTTGGTAGTCGGGGTAGCACTATTTTGGAAAGTGCTACAACAGCATAGGTGGATTCTAAACAGTCCAAAGTCACAGCTGGTTCCTATGACACGTCTACTGTTCCTGGGGATGGTTCTGGACATAAACCAGAAATAGTGTTTCTCCCGGAGGAGAAAGCCAAGGAGTTGTCATCTCTAGTCAGAGACCTCCTGAAACCAAAATAGGTAGCGGTGCATCATTGCACGCGAGTCCTGGGAAAAATGGTAGCTTCTTACGAAGCAATCCCATTAGGCAGGTTCCATACAAGAACTTTTCAGAGGGACCTGTTGGACAAGTGGTCCGGATCACATCTTCCGATGCATAGGCTGATAACCCTGTCTCCAAGGACCAGGGTATCTCTACTGTGGTGGCTGCAGAGTGCCCATCTTCAAGAGGGCCGCAGGTTCGGCATACAGGACTAGGTCCTAGTGACCATGGATTCCAGCCTTTGAGGCTGGGGGGCAGTCACACAGGGAAGAAACTTCCAGGGACTTTGGTCAAGTCAGGTTATTTCCCTACACATAAATATTCTGGATCTGAGGGCCATTTACAATGCCCTGAGGCCAGCAAGGCCTCTGCTTCAAAACCAGCCGGTACTGATCCAATCAGACAACATCACGGCAGTCGCCCATGTAAACCAACAGGGCGGCACAAGAAGCAGGATGGCGATGGCAGAAGCCACAAGGATTCTCCGATAGGCGGAAAATCATGTGTTAGCACTGTCAGCAGTGTTCATTCCCGGAGTGGACAACTGGGAAGCAGATCTTCTCAACAGACACGACCTCCACCCGGGAGAATGGGGACTTCCTCCAGAAGTCTTCCAATAGGATTGTACACCATTGGGAAAGGCCACAGGTGGACATGATGGCGTCCCGCCTTAACAAAAAGCTATAAAAGATATTGCACCAGGTCAAGGGACCCTCAGGCGATAGCTATGGACGCTCTGGTAACACCGTGGGTGTACCAGTCGGTTTAGGTGTTCTCCCCTCTGCCTCTCATACCAAAGGTACTGAGATTAATAAGAAGGCGAGGAGTAAGAACGATACTCGTGGATGGCCAAGAAGAGCTTGGTACCCAGAACTTCAAGAATTTATATCAGAGGACCCATGGCCTCTGCCACTCAGACAGGACCTGCGGCAGCAGGGGCCCTGTCTGTTCCAAGACTTACCGCGGCTGCGTTTGACGGCATGGCGGTTGAACGCCGGATCCTGAAGGAAAAGGGCATTCCGGAGGAAGTAATTCCTACGCTTACTAAAGCCAGGAAAGAGGTTACAGCAACTCATTATCACCGCATATGGCGAAAATATGTTGCATGGTGTGAGGCCGAAAGGGCCCCAACAGAGGAATTTCAACTAGGTCGATTTCTGCATTTCCTGCAAGCAGGAGTGATTATGGGCCTTAAATTGGGTTCCATTAAGGTACAGATCTCGGCTCTGTCGATTTTCTTTCAAAAAAGAACTAGCTTCAGTACCTGAAGTTCAGACATTTATAAAAGGAGTGCTGCATAGTCAGCCCCCGTTTGTGCTTCCTGTGGCACCTTGGGATCTCAACGTGGTGTTGAGTTTCTTAAAATCACATTGGTTTGAACCACTAAAAACCGTGGATCTGAAATATCTCACGTGGAAGGTGGTTACGTTATTGGCCTTGGCTTCTGCCAGGCGAGTATCAGAATTGGCGGCTTTGTCTTGTAAAAGCCCTTATTTGATTTTCCATATGGATAGGGCAGAATTGAGGACTCGTCCCCAGTTTCTCCCAAAGGTGGTGTCAGCGTTTCACCTGAACCAGCCTATTGTGGTGCCTACGGCTACTAGGGACTTGGAGGACTCCAAGTTGCTAGACGTTGTCAGGGCACTGAAAATATATGTTTCCAGAACGGCTAGAGTCAGAAAATCTGACTCGCTGTTTATCCTATATGCACCTAACAAGCTGGGTGCTCCTGCTTCTAAGCAGACTATTGCTCGTTGGATTTGTAGTACAATTCAGCTTGCACATACTGTGGCAGGCCTGCCACAGCCAAAATCTGTCAATGCCCATTCCACATGGAAGGTGGGCTCATCTTGGGCGGCTGCCCGAGGGGTCTCGGCTTTACAACTTTGCCGAGCAGCTACTTGGTCAGGGGCAAACACGTTTGCAAAATTCTACAAATTTGATACCCTGGCTGAGGAGGACCTGGAGTTCTCTTATTCGGTGCTGCAGAGTCATCCGCACTCTCCCGCCCGTTTGGGAGCTTTGGTATAATCCCCATGGTCCTTACGGAGTTCCCAGCATCCACTAGGACGTTAGAGAAAATAAGAATTTACTCACCGGTAATTCTATTTCTCGTAGTCCGTAGTGGATGCTGGGCGCCCATCCCAAGTGCGGTTTATCTGCATTACTTGTACATAGTTATTGTTAACTAAATCGGGTTATTGTTGAGCCATCTGTTGAGAGGCTCTATTGTTTCATACTGTTAACTGTGTTTCATATCACGAGTTGTACGGTGTGATTGGTGTGGCTGGTATGAGTCTTACCCGGGATTCAAAATCCTTCCTTATTGTGTACGCTCGTCCGGGCACAGTACCTAACTGAGGCTTGGAGGAGGGTCATGGTGGGAGGGGCCAGTGCACACCAGGTAGTCTAAGATCTTTCTAGAGTGCCCAGCCTCCTTCGGAGCCCGCTATTCCCCATGGTCCTTACGGAGTTCCCAGCATCCACTACGGACTACGAGAAATAGAATTACCGGTGAGTAAATTCTTATTTTAAGTGGCCACAAAGTGTCCATACAGAGTGAATTAGACATGACGTTGGATATAATGTGTAGCATTCGTGTTGAACAGTGTAAGGGGGAAATTGAATTAGCCACGGTAAATTACCACAGCTAATTGATCCCCTGGGGTAATTCAATTACCCCCAATAATCGGATTCAAGAGAAACAAAATCCCCAATTACTGATGTTTTTCAAAGTCACGATCACGATAAACACATGGATTCAGGATAAATTTCTGGATACGCATGTTTTTGAGCAAAATGGCAGCAAAAAACGGGGTAATTGAATTTACCAGAGAAATAAAATTGCGGCAAATTGGGTATTTATCCCAATTTTTTTACCAAGAAAACGGGATTATGGGCAATTGAATATATATAGGTCCAGAGAAGTTGCACTCGCATACTGAATTGTCACAACTGCTGGGGTGCAATAGCCAGAGATCAGTCCCCTCCAGAAGCTGCCTCAAACATAGAAAAAGTGACAAGGAACGCACTCACCAGTCTTCTTCAATAGTGAAAATAAGATTTCTTTAATTCAGCTCACATAGTTTACAGGGTCAGGGTCATCGTTTCGGTCCTCTATGGAACCTTTGTCAAGACCAAAATTTTAGGCTGCCATCTCCCCTGGCAGCCTAAAATTTTGGTCTTGACAAAGGTTCCATAGAGGACCGAAACGTTGACCCTGTAAACTATGTGAGCTGAATAAAAGAAATCTTATTTTCACTATTGAAGAAGACTGGTGAGTGCATTCCTTGTCACTATATATATATATATATATATATATATATATATATATATATAACAGGCAGAGATAGATATATCTATTTGTCGCCAGCGCGCATAACACTGGAATTCCCCCCATAGAGATGAGGAGTTTTAGCCTTTTATTATATAAGATTGTATTTTTATAACTCTGATTAGATGTAAGCATGTCTATAGATGAGATTTATACCTTTTACAGCTATAATATTTATTGCTTATTATCTACATAGTTTATATTTCATATGTTGTACGATACTATTATGGTATGCATTACCTGTTTGGTATTAATAGCAATGTTGCTTATGATGAACAGCATTTTTCTCTTACGTCCTAGAGGATGCTGGGGTCCATTTTAGTACCATGGGGTATCGACGGTTCCGCAGGAGCCTTCAGCACTTTAAGACTTTTTAACAGTGTGAACTGGCTCCTCCCTCTATGCCCCTCCTCCAGACCTCAGTTTAGAAAATGTGCCTGGGAGACTGGATGCACACCAGTGGAGCTCTACAGAGTTCTGCTGGAAAATACTTTGTTAGGTTTTTTATTTTACAGGGAAGCTGCTGGCAACAGCTTCCCTGCTTCGTGGGACTTAGGGGGGGAAGTAGGAACCAACTTCTCCATTAGTTCAATGGCTCTGCTTCCGCTGACAGGACACCATTAGCTCCTGAAGGGTACTGAACACAGCCCTTGCCTGGCTGCTGCTCACTCCCACAGCACTGCCGCAACGCCCTAACAGAGCCAGAAGTCAGAAGGCTGGTGAGTATTCACCGGAGACCTGCAGAGAGGGGTTCTCCGGTCATCATGGCTGCATAAAGGTACCAGCGCAGCGCGGGACGCTGCACACAAACATGTCTCTCAGCACAGGGTGTAAAGCGCGTGGGGGGCGCTCTGGGGGACATGTAAAAATCCTTACTCTCACTGGCATAACAGTACACACATGGGAGCCGCTGGTGTACATACCCCTGCCAGTATAAATATTGTATTTACTGAGGCTGAACCACGCCATTACAGGGGGCGGGGCTTCTCCTCAGATTTGCTAGTAACACTCAATTGGCGCCATTTTCTCCTCACAGAGACGCCGGAGCGCTGATCCTGAACGCTGCTTCTCCTCACACATCGCTGATACAAGTACCAGGGTGTTATAGAAGGGGAGGGGAGCACATAGTTGGAGGTCTGCGGACTTCATATTGGATAAAAGCGCTGTGGTTGTATATATGTATATATAATTATTGTATGCAATACATATAGGGCGCATGGTGTGGACTGGCAATTCCCTCTGTGTCCCTCTGACAGACATTAGGTTGATCTGTCCCCAATAGCTCCCCTGTGTGTGAGTGGTGTGACTGTACATGCGTGTACCATGTCTAGATAAAGTTCTTCCCCGGAGGAACCCATTTTGGAGGCACAAGAGTGTTCGGAGCCGGTGTGGGTGAGAAAGTTGCAGAATAATATGGCTACACTGGCAAAGAAATTCTCAAGAGTCTGAACAGCAGACAAAGTATTGGAGACAGTCTGTGGAGGATGCACTGTTTGCTGATTCCTCCACTTCATCCACCCGGGACCCCTCCAGTTCCCAGAAAAGGTCTCTGGCTCAAATTATGCAAAGAGACACCGACACAGATTCCGACACTGAGGTCGACACTGGGGATTTGAGGGAGGTAGACCCCAAACTGGTTAAGAGCATTCAATGTATGATAGTCACTATAAAAGAGGTGTTAGAAATTACTGACACAACACCTGCACCCGAGAAAAAAGATTATTTTAAATTAAATAAAAAACAGGTGGTGACTTTTCCTCTGTCTAAGGACTTAAATGCATTCTTTGAGGAATCCTGGGTTAACCCGGAAAAGAAGTTTGCTATTCCTAGAAGGTTGTTGTAGCGTACCCTTTCCCTGAGGAGGACAGGCATAAGTGGGAGTCACCCCCAATGGTAGACACCTTGGTTTCTAGGTTGTCGAAGAAAATCATTTTACCTGCCCCAGGGTCAGCTTCATTAAAAGAACCTGCTGACCGCAAATTGTGAGACGACTCTAAAGTCCATCTATATTGCTACGGGTACATTACTCAGGCCCACAATTGCTTCTGCGTGGGTAGGTAACGCAGTGGAAAAGTGGGCAGACAACTTGATTGTTAATATTGACACGGTCGATAAAGATGATATGCTTCTAATTCTAGTTCATATCAAAGATTCTGCAGGTTACTTAGTTGAGGTTATGAAGGACGTTGGCTTACTGGGCTCAAGGGCCTCTGCTATGGCGATTTCAGCCCGCAGGGCACTATGGATCTGCCAATGGAATGCTGACGCAGAATCCAAAAGAAATATTGAGGCGCTCCCCTACAATAGTGAGGCCCTCTTTGGTGAAAAGCTGGATGCCATGATATCAACTACTACATCTGGCAGGTCAGCATTTCTGCCGTCGGCAGCTGCACCGGCTAAAAAAGTATATCATTCTCATACTATGCAGTCCTTTCGGCCCAACAAGTACAAAAAGGCTAAGAGTACCCATTTTTTCACAGGAAAAGGGAGAGGAAGAGATAGAAAACCTACAACACCATCAGGCTTCCAGGAGCAGAAGTCAGCTACTACTTCTGCAAAAGCCACAGCATGACACTGGGGCTCCTCTGCGGGAGTGCGATCGGGTGGGGGCATGTCTACTATTTTTCAGCCAGGTCTGGGTTCGCTCAGATCTGGATCCTTGGATATTACAGATAGTATCCCAAGGTTACAGGTTGGAATTTCAAGACCTTCCCCCATGCCGATTTTTCAAATCAGCCTTGCGAGTTTCTGTTCAGGACAGCGCAAATGTCCTGAACGCAATACACAAATTATGTCAAGACAAAGTAATTTCCTTGGTTCCTGCCGAACAGAAGAACCAAGGCTTTTATTCAAGCCTGTTTGTGGTGCCGAAGCCGGATCGCTCGGTCAGACCGATTTTAAACCTAAAATCTCTGAATCTTTTTTTGAAAGATGGAGTCCCTGAGAGCGGTGATCTCCAACTTGGAAGAAAAGGGGAATTTCTGGTGTCAGTGGACATCAAGGATGCTTACTTGCATATCCCCATTTACCCGCCACATCAAACATACCTGAGGTTTGCGGTTCAGGATTGCCACTACCAATTTCAAACATTACCGTTCGGGCTCTCCACGGCTCCGAGAATATTCAACAAGGTGATGGTGGAGATGATGGTTCTCCTTCGCAAGCAAGGAGTCAACATAATTCCATACTTTGACGATCTCCTCATAAAAGTGAGATCCAGGGACAAGCTACTTCAGAACATAGCATTATCTCTGTCGGTGCTTCAACAACACGGTTGGATCATCAACTTTCTAAAATCTCAGTTGGAACTGACGATGAGATTATCATTTTTGGGAATGATACTGGACACAGAGGTACAGAGAGTATTTCTACCGGTAGAAAAGGCTCAGGAGATCCAGAGCATGGTCAAACAAATTTTGAGACCACGAAGAGTACCAGTTCATCAGTGCATTCGCCTGCTGGGGAAAATGGTAGCAGCTTACGAGGCGCTACAATATGGCCGATTCCATGCCAGGGTCTTCCAGTGGGACCTACTGGACAAGTGGTCAGAGTCGCATCTCCACATGCATCAAAGGATAATCTTGTCAGCGAAAGCCAGAATTTCGCTCCTGTGGTGGCTACAAATTTCTCACCTCCTGGAGGGACGCAGGTTCGGGATTCAGGCCTGGATCCTGGTGACCACAGATGCAAGTCTCCGAGGATGGGGAGCAGTCACGCAAGGCGAAAGCTTCCAAGGAAGATGGTCAAGTCAAGAAACTCTCCTTCACATAAACATTCTGGAATTGAGAGCTGTGTACAACAGTCTTCATCAAGCGGCACACCTTCTTCAAGGTCGTCCCATACAGATCCAGTCAGACAATGTGACGGCAGTAGCTTACACAAACTGTCAAGGCGGAACGAAAAGCAGAGCGGCAATGGCAGAGGTGACAAAGATACTCCTCTGGGCAGAAAGACATGCAAAAGCTCTGTCGGCAATTTTCATTCCGGGAGTGGACAACTGGGAAGCAGACTTCCTCAGCAGACACGATCTCCATCCAGGAGAATGGGGCTTCCACCCAGAAGTCTTTGCGGAGGTGGCAAGTCGTTGGGGCGTTCCTCAAGTGGATATGATGGCATCACGCCTCAACAAGAAGCTTCAGAAATATTTTTCCAGGTCGAGAGACCCACAAGCAATAGCAGTAGATGCACTGGT
Source organism: Pseudophryne corroboree (assembly GCF_028390025.1). Lineage (NCBI taxonomy): Eukaryota > Metazoa > Chordata > Amphibia > Anura > Myobatrachidae > Pseudophryne > Pseudophryne corroboree. The sequence continues at coordinate 354,630,766 of NC_086444.1, forward strand.
GACCCAGTGGGTGTTTCAGTTGGTGTATCTATTCCCTCCACTTCCACCTATTCCAAAAGTTCTCAAGATCATCAGAAGAACAGGAGTTTGAGCAATCCTCATTGCTCCAGACTGGCCAAGGAGGGCTTGGCATCCAGATCTTCAAGAGTTATTACTGGAAGATCCTCTGCCTCTTCACGAGGACCTGCTTCAGCAGGGGCCGTTAGTTTATCAGGACTTACCGCGGCTGCGTTTGACGGCATGGCTGTTGAGCGCCAGATCCTAGCCCGAAAGGGTATTCCCAATGAAGTCATTCCCACACTTATTCTGGCCAGGAAAGGCGTAACGTTTAAACATTACCATCGGATATGGAGAAAATATGTATCTTGCTGTGAATCCAAGAAATCTCCTGCGGTGGAGTTTCAATTAGGACGTCTTCTCCTATTTCTACAGGCGGGTGTGGATGCTGGATTGAGATTAGGGTCTATCAAAGTCCAAATTTCGGCCTTGTCCGTTTTCTTTCAGAAACAGTTGGCTTCCCTTCCTGAGGTCCAGACGTTCGTAAAGGGGGTTCTGCGCATCCAACCTCCCTTTGTGCCTCCTACGGCGCCATGGGATCTGAATGTGGTGCTACAGTTTCTTAAATCGGACTGGTTTGAGCCTCTGCAAGAGGTGGAGTTAAAGTTTCTCACTTGGAAAGTGGTCATGCTGTTGGCCTTGGCTTCAGGTAGACGAGTGTCTGAGTTAGGAGCTCTGTCACACAAGAGTCCTTACTTAATATTTCATGAAGATAGGGCTGAACTGAGAACTCGTCAGCACTTTCTTTCGAAGGTTGTGTCCTCTTTTCATATCAATCAACCAGTGGTGGTGCCAGTGGCTTCTGACACCTCAGCCGTTTCAAAGTCCTTGGATGTCGTCAGAGCGTTGAGGACTTATGTTGCTAGAACGGCTCTGATAAGGAAAAAAGAATCTTTGTTTGTCCTTTATGACCCCGACAAGACTGGGTGTCCTGCTTCTAAGCAGACTATTGCACGCTGGATCAGGGGTACCATTCAGCACATTCATTCCACGGCAGGATTACCGTTACTGACTTCGGTAAAAGCCCACTCTACAAGGAAAGTGGGTTCGTCCTGGGCGACTGCCCGGGGTGTCTCGGCATTGCAAATTTGACGAGCAGCTACCTGGTCAGGTACAAACACGTTTGCTAAGTTTTATAAGTTTTACACCTTGGCTGCTGACGACCTTAAATTTGGTCAGTCAGTTCTGCAGGGACATTAGCACTTTCCCACCCGTACTGGGAGCTTTGGTATATCCCCATGGTACTAAAATGGACCCCAGCATCCTCACAAACCCATGGGCAAAGTAGTGAATAGACTAATAATAGGATTTTAATTACCTGCCGGTAAATCCTTTTATCCTAGTCCGTAGAGGATGCTGGGCTCCCGCCCAGTGCTAATTTTTTCCTGCAGATTACGTTTTCTCTTTTTGCACAGTTTCATGTGTTCAGATTTTAACAGCTGTTGCTGTTGCTTTATGCATGCTGGTTAACATGAGTTATGTTAAGGCCATGTTAGCCGACATGTTTTTTGTGTATGGTGTGAGCTGGTGTGAATCTCGCCACAAGTTTAATAGTAATTCCTCTCTCGTAAATGTCCGTCTCCTCGGGCACAGTTCCTATACTGAGGTCTGCAGGAGGGGCATTGAGGGAGGAGCCAGTTCACACTGTTAAAAAGTCTTAACGTGCCGAAGGCTCCTGCGGAACCGTCTATACCCCATGGTACTAAAATGGACCCCAGCATCCTCTATTCACTACTTTGCCCATGGATTTGTGATCCAATCCAGTGCCCTATCTGTGTTGCATGTTCTCCCCATGTTTGTATGGGTTGCATGCAGATACGCTGGTCTCTCCCTCATTATCCAAGTACATATAGGGATTGAATGGAAAGACTTCTAGGATTTCAGTGTGATACATTTCATCTTTCAGAGGAGCAAGCTACAACTTAGTCCTGTTCTATTCTCTGTTTTAAGGCATTCTACAGTGTATGTGGTAATCCAAGAAAGATCCCATACAGACATCATTGTTTAACAGAGGAGTGAGGAAGTGAGGTACACCACTATTTTTATTATCACGTGGATGATTACCACTTTTAGGTACGAGAGGTGTGTTCTTTCTAATGATCCACAAGGTGGCAACATAATCTTTGTAATAAGCACTTTTTATTGCATGGAAGCACAGTCACTTTAAAGAAGCGCACTTTATTTATACTTTTTTCCTCAATCTCAATCCATGTGCAAACTTCATCCATCAAACATGACGGTGTTGAGGAGAGAGGCATAAGAAGGAGACTGGGAGAAAGAAACCATTACATGAGTTTTTTTCACTATCTATTTGGTACGCACCAGAGGCGTAATTAAGGAAGGGGGGAGTGGGGGCTAGGGTCGAATAGGGCAAGTGCCCTAGCCGCCTTGGCAGGCCCATCAGAGGGGGGCGCCGGTCAGGGCATCATGCCCACCCGCCCCCGCTATTGCTCTGCCCCCGTCCCGCTGCAATGTGAGGGGAGGAGAGTGAAGCGCCTCTCCTGCCCCTTAATGGGCTCAGTGTCTGTGTGGTCTCCGGCGGCGGGGCGAGTCTCATTGGCTTACAAACCAATCAGAGCTCGCGGACCGGCTCCTGGCTGCCGGTCCGCGAGATCTGATTGGCTAATGAACCGGTGCCTCATTTAAGTTAGCTGCAGCCAGAGACCGGACTTCATGGAGCATTGAGGGGCAGCAGAGGCGCTGCGCTGCAGTCTCCTCCCCTCACATAGCAGAGGCCGGAGGCAATGGTGAGCGGGAGGGGGAGGTGTCATGTATCTGGCACTGTGGGCATTTGTGTACCTGGCACTGTGGGGCATTTGTGTACCTGGCACTGTGGGGCATTTGTGTACCTGGCACTGTGGGGCATTTGTGTACCTGGCACGGTGGGGCAATGTGTACCTGGCACTCTGGGGCAATGTGTACCTGGCACTCTGGGGTAATGTGTATCTGGCACTGTGTGCTGTGTAAAAAGGGGACTCTGCCTGCGGACTGTGTAAAAAGGGGACTCTGCCTGCGTACTGTGTTAAACGGGGACTCTACTGCCGTAATGTGCAAAAATTGAATGAAGGTGTGCTAAGAGACGATACAAGGGGTAGGTGATAGTGTGCTGAGAGACAACACAGGGGGTAGGTGATAGTCATGTTGGCACGCCCCATTTTCAGTAGCCATGCCCCTTCTGGTATGTGACCATGCCCCTTCTGATGCGTGGCCATATTTTCTTTTGGGGGGGGGGGGGGCACTCTTCATCTTCCCCTGGCTCCGAAAACCTTAGTTACGCCTCTGGTATGCACATATGTATTTTTCACGAAGGAGTGTGATTTATTCTGTGAAACACTGAAGGCACGGAAGTTTTACTATTATTGGACATTTCTTTTGGGGGCCTACGTGGAAAATTAGGCCTATTTGGAATCTTTGCAGTTGCCACTACAGTTATCCCTTATCCAAAATGCTTGGGACCAGAGGTATTTTGGATATCGTATTTTTCCATATTTTGAGATAATTGCATACCATAATGAGATATCATGACGATGGGACCTACTGTAAGTCTAAGCACAGAATGCATTTTTGTTTCATTTACACCTTATACACACAGCCTGAAGGTCATTTTAGCCAATATTTTTTATAACTTTGTACATTAAACAAAGTGTGTGTACATTCACACAATTCATTTATGCTTCATATACACCTTATACACACAGCCTGAAGGTCATTTAATACAATATTTTTAATAACTTTGTGTATTAAACAAAGTTTGTGTACATTGAGTCATCAAAAAACAAAGGTTTCACTATCTCACTCTCACTCAAAAAAGTCCGTATTTCGGAATATTCCATATTTCGGAATATTTGGATATGGGATACTCAACCTGTATTTGATTTTGGAGTGTTTTTTAAGAGTTTTAAGGAATTTGTATTCTTTTTGTAATGTTTTTATGATCACTGTATTTATTGTAAATATTGGGAAGGTGTAGCACAATTTACACAGATTATATATATATTATTCACCTTGACAAAGGGACTTGTGTGTCCCGAAACGTTGGGATTCATGCTGTGATTTTTAATACACTTGATTATTACCTAAGACCCTGAGTGCCGCTGATTGCTTCATCGCCTTCGCTTTATATATATATATATATATATATATAGAACCGGAATTCCACAAAGGTGGAAGGGGCACTCACAATCTCAAAAATTCATACAAAAAATCACATTTCATAAAATGTCATAGTTTAATTGTTGGATCTTCTGTTACACCAACTCGCCCTTAATCGACGTTTCGACCCTAATCCTGGGTCTTTTTCAAGATAGGCAGATTCGGTGAAGATTCCATTATCTCTCTGTCTATTTTTGATGTTTATAGATCGGTAGGTGCACCCACTTATATGTCTAGAAGGGTAGAAGTGGTCCTTATGATAGTGAATCATCAACCAAGTATCATGACCCTATTTGGAGACGCATGTCCTTATGGCATATGTCTCTGGTTTCACCTTCTGTTCCATTTTTTTTTTTTTTTTTTTTTTAATTTTGAATATTGTATAAAAACGAACTGAAATGTATGGAATGATCTTTTTATATTTTCATGTTCTATGCAACATTAAATGTATGACTCATGTGTCACACCTTGCGGAAATGTACATGGATTGTGATATATTACTATTGTATGTATATTCTGTCTACTATGAATTTGTGTTTTGACAATGTATTTTCCGTGTAAGTTTCTGGGAGGTGTGAGATCCTCTTCTGGGATCTATGGTCAGTGGATTATCTGTATGATTTTATATTGTTGCATGGAATATTGATTATTGTATACATAATATTGATTTGAACTGTTAAATCTTTAGGCCTGGGTCCAGAGGGCGGGATAGGCGGGAGGTACGCCCCACACTAAGTCCTCAGGTCCTATTGTTGCATTATTTTATATGAATATCAAATAATTTTTTCATATACATTTATATTTTATATAAAAATCTATAAAACTAATAAAAATACAAAAAATTATAATAAAATATAAAAACTATGCATGGTTATTAAGTATGCACTCCCTTTGGGAATGCAATACTTACTCTATTGGTACAGCATTTTTTAAGCCCAGTTAGTATATCTTGAGTTTCTCAGTATTGATCTACATTCTATTTTGTTATATTGATCCCGGTATTGGGGTTGCTTTGTTGGTAATAAGGTGTAGATGATGGGCGGTAAAACCCCTGTGAGCATCTTTTGCCTTAGGCTTTAGTTAAGTGATGACTGAGTAGGAAGCGATGCGTCTCACCTTGTTTCGGTGGAACGCATGATCTACTTCCGGGAGGCGGTACGCATGACGCGTCCCGGACCGCGTTGAGGGTGGTACTTCCGGTCCGTGGAACGCAAAGTGCGTCTCGGACCGTGACACTGTTGGACCCGGTGAAAAGGTTAGCTATACTGGAGGGATTTAAGTCGTAAAAGCTAGCAACATTGTCCAAGAGGTGGGGAGTTGGCCCAGTGGATATTCGGTGGTTTAAATGTGAGTTTTTGAGAGATCGAATGATCGGAAGTGATGTTGTTTCCACTTCCGGGTGCCCGGGTTTAAAACTCCTGGCGCTGAGACAGTGTTTGTGTAGCCATGTGCAGGAGGACAGTTTGACTTCAGCTGTGTGAGTATTTATTTCAGTGGTGGTGTTTATTATTTATCGCTTTGTCTCTGGTATTTAAAGGCTAATATATAGTGTTTTATATTTTAGTGTTCCTTATGACCTATTTGAAGACCCACTAAGTGACCAGCTTGGACTTATGCAAATTTGGTCTGATAAGGCCATGTTGATATAGTGAGTGGTTGGAGTGATTAACATTAGCATTTATGTTTATTATGTGTATATATTTAGTGATCGGCTAATGTTACCCTCTTCTTTGTCTTTAGAGAGAGCCTATAGTATTAATTAGAGGAATAACAGGTTGACTGATGAGGAAGCACGGCTATCACAGTAGGTGGTCTGTCGTGTCTTTTTGGGATTTAATTTAATTTGGTGATGTCCTCTTTCTATATAGCTGATGCTTTATACACATTGATTGTAGATGTCTGCGGACTGCCTACCTTTTGATTGGACAGGCGCTGTTTAGACTTCTCCCAGAGAGAGTTATGTTCATGTAAGCCTTTGGTATATTGATTCCTTATGGGTGGCCACGACAGTATGTTTGTGTATACTCACTGGGCTTCAGGTGTTATGGATGACTGTGCCTATAGTTGTAATTAAGTGTTTGTTTTGCAACAATGGGGCCTGGGAGGCACTGAGTGTGTCTTTTTATGTTCTATGTCTTTTCTAGATCTCTACTGATGTTGTAACATTAATGTCTGTGAACTCTTTGAATCTTCACCGAATCTGCCTATCTTGAAAAAGACCCAGGATTTCTGAAATGTGATTTTTTTGTATGATTTTTTGAGATTGTGAGTGCCCCTTCCACCTTTGTGGAATTCCGGTTCTGTATTTGTGGCTGACTTAGTCAGTTCCACTGGGTGCACCCAAGCATGTGTTTTTTTATTTTTGATGTGAGTGCGGATTTCCAATTTTATATATATATATATATATATATATATATATATATAGGGAGCAATGGAGTCCAGCACTCTCCGTGGGTACTGCAGATTACTTGCTGCGGTGCCCTCTGTAGAACACTGGTGTGATCTCATTTAAGGTAACAAAAATCAGCGGCACGCAACAGTCTGAGGCAGTGAAAAAGAGTTACTTTAATCAGTCCTACACCGTTTCGGGGACTAGTCCTGATGGCGGTGCTAGTCCCCGAAACGGTGTAGGACCGATTAAAGTAACTCTTTCACTGCCTCAGACTGTGGAGTGCCGCTGATTTTTGCTACACTATATATATATATATATATATATATATATATATATATATATATATCTATCACTATTATGTGTTTTTTTTTTTATTGTACATTTGTTGAATTTTGTAAATAAGAACTATTTAACCCTTAGAAATGTTTTATGATTTTGGGGACATTTTTGTACAAAAATATTAGGCAGTTACGAAGCTAAGGGATCTATGTATGTGGTGTTCGTTCAGACCTGGGTGCTTTCACCAAGAGTTCGGCTATGCCATCACTTCACAACATTTATGAAGAGGATAACCAGGGTCCGTGATCAATGGGGAACAGTGACTGGGGAGGGGGCGTGGCCAAAATTTAGGATTACCATTCCCGCTACAAAAAACCCTCTGAAAAACACTATGCACTTCGCCCTGGCTCCATCAACAAGCCACAGGCTGGGAAATCAGTAACCGCTGGGCAGTATTCCCTGTCAGACCGCAAACACAGGTACAAATTGAGTTTCTGCAGCAGTAACCAAATCCAGGATGTGGACATGCACCTATGAATGCACTAAGAGATTTTGTAAGTTCTGCAGACCATGGTAATCATCGCTATCCTCTGACATTCATGCTGCTAGAGAGTAACACAATCAACATAATGATCATAACGCATTACTGATAAGTGTAGACCAGAAGCACGTATTACTGACCTCTTCGTCCTTCATCTTTATGAGTTTCTCTGTTTCAGCATCAGGGGTTGGCAGAGGCAGGATGGGGATGGGACTCTCTATCCTGTTATCCTGATTCAGTTTGCTGTGAGTAAAGCAGGAGAATACATTGTGTGTTAATTTCATGTGTAGTGTCTTTGTCATTCTAATTCCCTGCTGTGCCCAGCAGTCAAATGTATTGACTTTCTCCTTGAAGATACATAATAGTTGAAGAAGTCTTATATCTGTGATATCTGAGAAAATATCGACGTGAAACAGAAGTGCAGAAAGTGGTGATGCAAAACACAACACTGTGTATATTGCTTTGAAGAGTAGTGCAGCTCTATATTTTATCTATTGATGGCACAACTATCTCCTCTCCTCCCTCTCCTTCAAACTACACATTCAGCACCTCTCACAAACTTGTCATTTTCATCTCAAAAATATTTCCAGGATCAGACCCTTTCTGACCCAGGATGCTACTAAGCCCCTTATCCACTCACTAGTCATCTCCAGGCTGTACTACTGTAACCTCCTCCTGACTGGCATCCCTGACAATTACCTCTCTCCACTCCAATCTATCCGCAATGCTGCTGCCCAGCTCATCTTCCTAACCAAACGCACTACGTCCACCTCCCCTCTCCTACAAGCCCTTCACTGGCTTCCCTTCCAGAATCCAATTCAAGCTTCTCGCACTTGCCTACAAAGCACTCACCCACTCCCCTTCCATTTACATCTCTGACCTTATCTCCCTTTACATTCCCACCCTTCCTCTACGTTCTGCTAATGCACAGCAGCTCTCCTGCCAATTGATTACTTTCTCCCACTCCTACCTTCAAGATTTTTCACATGCTGCTCCCTTTCTCTGGAATTCCCTACCTCTCCCCCTCAGACTCTCCACATCTCTACAAAACTTCAAACGGGCTCTCAAGCCCCACCTCTTCACCAAACCCAGCAAAATATCATCCTGACCCTCTGTTCCACGCTCTCTGCCTACCCCATTTCTGTCACCCCTGTCTGTCTGCCCGTCCCCTTTAGAATGTAAGCTCTCACGAGTTGGAACAGAGTTCTCTCATGTGCTTATCCTTTTCTTACTTTAATAATCTTCGACTGCACCAAATACCACGGATTTCTGCCACCTGATACTTATTTCAACGTCATCTGCTGATGTAGCTGTGTTTATTTACCCTGTACTTGTCCTACATTGTCTTCATCTGTAAGTCGCTGTTTTCCTGTTTTGATTATTTATGTACTCTGTAATTGGGCGCTGTGGAACCTTTGTGGCACCATATAAATAAAGGATAATAATAATAACAACATATACATATATATATATCAGTATATATGTTTAAACACACACACGCGTGTATATATATATATATATATACATATATATGGATGTAGAAATATGTAAATATATTTATTTTACAAAAAAGATACATATGAGTGTGTCTGAACAAAACAATGGGCACTGTCCTTTGAAGAAATAAGCCAGGTTCCACAGTCAACAAAATATTACAAAGAAAATATCAAATGACACTCTTGATTTGCAAGAAAGGAAAGAACCTGGCTTGAACAAGAGGCTGCATAGGTGTTGGAACGCTTCCTTTACAGAGGAATAAAGCTTCTTCATTATTTTTTTTCACAGGCCAAAAAGTGTCACCTAACAGTCTATCTCACTCGCCATATTCTCTCTCTCTCTGGGCGTAATACAATTGTGGGCAAAGGGTGCAAACTGCCACTGGAGCGGTGTTTAAACATCGGCAACGGCAGTCCAACTTGCACCCTTCGCCCGGGCAATTCGCTAAGTGGTAGTGAACACTTTTGAGCAAGATCCCATTGTCGTACATATTCAGCAGGATGAATCTCTTCGCCCTCAAATGAATTCGACCTTTTTTTCTCTCTCTCTCTTTATATGTCAATTTTACATTGATTGACAGTCCCAACTGTTTAGCAGGTATTATTAAAATAAAAAATTGCCCAGACAAGCAGCAGGAAAGATGTAAATCTAGAGATAGGGTGAAGAAGAAAGGGTTGTACTATTAAAGAACCTAAATATGACAAACATATATTAACATTAAAATGGATATTCAGGTTTATGTCACATTAATTAAAAAAATGTTTATTGCTGACGAATCTTCATCAGGTTATAGGAAACATGTTCAAAACCTAGAATCCTGGGAACATATAAGAAACCTTATAATGTAAAAAAGTTATAAAATGTGACTTAATTTTAACCCTAACCTTTGTGCAGTGTTCTCATTTTCTTCATGCCTTTAAAAGACAAAAAGTGATATCACTGGATTATTCAGGACTGCAATGCTCATCACACTAAAAGGTTAATAAAATTAGGTCTGGTATGGTATTGCTGGGTTTTTAGATGTGCTGAGGTTACAAGCAAATTTATTATGAAATAAATTATAACATTAAGCTACAACGTATAATATTTCTGATTTTCAAGTTGCTGTCACCTCATTGCATGTGATCTGTAGAACCAAACTGAGTGACCAGAATTTATGGTTTGCATATCCAGTATGGTCAATGGAGAAATTACAATAAAGTAGTAGGATACACACAGTGGTAGAACTTGTGAGTGGTGGGCCCAGGTGCAAAAATATAATTTGGTCCTCCCACCTCTACCCCAACCCAAGTTCAAAGTATTCCACACGGCAATGGGTAACAGGGAGAGGCAGAGGGTGATGACGAAGGCTAGGGGAGGCAGATGGTAACAACAGAAGGCAGAGAGAGGCAGATGGTGGGAGGTAGAGGCAGTGACTGACAGGAGGAGGCAGGGGGTGACAGGGAGAAGCAGTGGGTGACAGGGGTACAAGCACAATGTCCTGCATGGTGCTGAGAATAGGGGGCATATACCTTGGTGGGTGCAGGAACACAGCGACCTCTGCTCTGTCTGTGATAGGAGTCCCCACCCCTTGTGCTTTCCTCAGTTTGGCACTAGGTCAGGCCACTCTGACAGTGCCAGTTACACTGGTTGTGAGCTGTCTTTAATTCTCAGACAGCAGTGAATAAACAAAATAAAAAATACAGCTATCTGGTCATTAGAGACAGTATGTAGTTGTGATTAATAGGGTGCTTATAAGGGATGGACTCGTCTATGAGTCTGGCACACACAAGGTCAGCCCTGCCTCCCTAAGCATTGGGGCCCACCATGCTCTCTGTACTCGGCCATTCATTTGACATTGCTGAAAATGGTCTATGGAGGGTCAGGGGATAAGTCATTGCTGGTCTGGGCAGCAGTGGGCCACTTAGTTCTCAGGGCCCCGGTTCAATGTACCTGCTGTACCAACAGTAGTTCTGCCTCTGGATACACATACGTACATACTGTATGCTGCATGGATCCACTGTGCACAGTAACCATTGCAGGAATCTAAATGAAGGCCAATACAGTTCTTTATATTTCATATATGTTTATGTGTCTGAAGCTAAATTATCACTTAAAATGGTAACTTTTTTTTCTTCTTAAAAATTGGCTGCAGAAAGGGTATGTTAGAGGGGGGACTAATCTTCTCATTGACCTCCCACTAACACATCCCCATGTGCATCCCCAAACCATAAAGCCCTGGAGAAAACTGCCACGTGGAACAGCTTCTGTGGCTCCAGGGATAGGGTGGAGCTAAAAAGCTGCAGGTGGTAGTACAGATTTAATTACTGCACGTGGTGGACCTACAAAGACTGACGTCAATATAATCTTGTTAATCTATTTGCCGTCAGTGTCCAATCACTTTTGTCTACATAGTGTTGCGTGAAACGTGTGTCGGAATACTGCATGACCTACAGTAAGTGGCTCAGTACTAGCCCTTGCTTTGAATTGTACGGGTTGTACATTTATCTCTGTAAAACATTTTCTTTAATGTTTAATGTTTCTGTTTATTCTTTGTGATTTTACACCAGTGGACCGAATGTTCTTTCATTCTACTGTACAGTGATGATTTTTAGAGTGCTTGCTGTTAATTTTTTCACCTGTTTATTACTTTGTATTAATTTGTTCTAGTCTATATACTCTACCTGTACTTTTACATTTGTTTATCTCTCATGGCAAAAGCTTTTACAGTTTTTAATGTATTGGCTGGGTGGGTGTTGTTGGTGGTGGGTGGTTTAGGCTAATAAACTATACCAGATTTGTTTAAAAAAAAAAAATTCTGAATAATGATCTGATTTGATACATCAATATTTTAGGATTAAAAATATCCAGGTATTTGTCAGCAAATGTTGAGCACTGCAACAATCCAATGATAACTACTGGGAACATCTGAGTTAATTTATATACTATATTAATATATTAGGGCTATGTCCCGTGGACCACCATTTTGTAATCTCAGAAAGAAGGTAAGTATGAGTTAAAGTAAATGTAGTGTGTTTATGAAATTAACTAACAGGGCCAGATTAAGCCTTGAGAGGGCCCGGGGCATTTAAGACAGAGAGGCCTGGGGAAGGGGGGGGTGTATATTAGATTGTGCATACTTCCCAAAATGACCCATTTCAAGAGGGACAAAATGCTCTCTACCTGGATTTCCTTCTTAATATATTATCACCTATGTTGAACTATTTAATTGATAAGAAAGGTATTTCAACACAAGTGATTTTAATAATAAATTAAGAGGGAAGATCAGGTGGAGAACATTTTGTCTCTCCTGGAATGGGTCATGTTGGGAGATATGCATTGTGTATATTAAATGTAAACCAATGATGTATATTAGATTAAAACTAATAGTTTAATAATGCCTGGGTACTGTTTATATCTTCACCTAATTGAGAAACAACTATTTTATAAAGGTTTCTTGTAGTGGAACAAAAACAACTTAAACAACCTTAAAATACACATAGAAAAATAAAATGTGTAATTTATCTTGTCATATGCAGCCACTGTACTGCTTACACACTGGGACAGGACTCAGAAGGACTCTCTGTGTGTGTCTCTAGACCGGAATGCTGTCATCAGATAACAGGTTCCAAAGGACCCAGACACCCAGGTGGGAAGGAGAATCTGAGATGATCCCTGGGTCACTTACAGTTCTCTCCCCCTCCTATCTCTCCTTTGGTCAGAAAGCTCCATTGGTAGCTTATGAAACCATATACTCCTGTGTTTCTGCCTGCACTGCATATTGTCTTGTTCACATTCTGGCTGTCTGGTTCTGCTGCTGCACAAGAGGAAGAGCTAATGATATCCGGGGGGGGCCCCCTATCAGAGGGGGGCCCAGGCTACAGCATCCCCTGGCTCCCCACCCCATCCTCCAATTTGGCTATGACTGTTAATCAGATACAAATACTGTAATAATGTAATTATATATTTACTCGGAAGAGGGGGGGTGGGGGCTACTTTCTTGGGAGTCTGAAGGGACTTCCCAAATTTCAGGAGAATTCCAGACATTCCAGGAGAGTAGACAAATATTTTTAAAATAGACACTAAATCTAAAATAATATTTAACTTTAGGGCTGTAACTTGTGACAAACAGCTGAAGCAGTGGCATGGAAATGTTCTGGAATGGGCAAAAACTGGATAAGGGGTTCCTGGAACAAAGAATTTGCCTTGGCTCTGGACCCAGTCTGGAGCCAGAGGAAAGAAAATACAAAAAATAAGAATTTACTTACCGATAATTCTATTTCTCGGAGTCCGTAGTGGATGCTGGGGTTCCTGAAAGGACCATGGGGAATAGCGGCTCCGCAGGAGACAGGGCACAAAAAAGTAAAGCTTTTACCAGATCAGGTGGTGTGCACTGGCTCCTCCCCCTATGACCCTCCTCCAGACTCCAGTTAGGTACTGTGCCCGGACGAGTGTACACAATAAGGGAGGCAATTTGAATCCCGGGTAAGACTCATACCAGCCACACCAATCACACCGTACAACTTGTGATCTAAACCCAGTTAACAGTATGATAACAGAAAGAGCCTCTTAAAGATGGCTCCTTAACAATATAACCCGAATTTGTTAACAATAACTATGTACAGTATTGCAGATAATCCGCACTTGGGATGGGCGCCCAGCATCCACTACGGACTCCGAGAAATAGAATTATCGGTAAGTAAATTCTTATTTTCTCTATCGTCCTAAGTGGATGCTGGGGTTCCTGAAAGGACCATGGGGATTATACCAAAGCTCCCAAACGGGCGGGAGAGTGCGGATGACTCTGCAGCACCGAATGAGAGAATTCCAAGTCCTCTTTTGCCAGGGTATCAAATTTGTAGAATTTTACAAACGTGTTTTCCCCCGACCACGTAGCTGCTCGGCAGAATTGTAATGCCGAGACCCCTCGGGCAGCCGCCCAAGATGAGCCCACCTTCCTTGTGGAATGGGCCTTAACAGATTTAGGCTGTGGCAGGCCTGCCACAGAATGAGCAAGTTGAATTGTGTTACAAATCCAACGAGCAATCGTCTGCTTAGAAGCAGGGGCACCCAACTTGTTGGGTGCATATAGTATCAACAGCGAGTCAGATTTTCTGACTTCAGCCGTCCTTGAAATGTATATTTTTAAGGCTCTGACAACGTCCAACAACTTGGAGTCCTCCAAGTCGCCAGTGGCCGCAGGCACCACAATAGGTTGGTTCAGGTGAAACGCTGATACCACCTTAGGGAGAAAATGCGGACGAGTCCTCAGTTCTGCCCTATCCGAATGGAAGATCAGATAAGGGCTTTTATAAGATAAAGCCGCCAATTCAGATACTCTCCTGGCGGAAGCCAGGGCCAGTAACATAGTCACTTTCCATGTGAGATATTTAAAATCCACCTTTTTCAATGGTTCAAACCAATGGGATTTGAGGAAATCTAAAACTACATTTAGATCCCACGGTGCCACCGGAGGCACCACAGGAGGCTGTATATGCAGTACTCCTTTAACAAAAGTCTGTACCTCAGGAACTGAGGCCAATTCTTTTTGGAAAAACATTGACAGGGCCGAAATTTGAACCTTAATAGATCTCAATTTGAGACCCATAGACAATCCTGATTGTAGGAAATGTAGGAAACGACCCAGTTGAAATTCCTCCGTCGGAACACTCCGACCTCGCACCACGCGACATATTTTCGCCAAATGCGGTGATAATGTTTCGCGGTGACTTCCTTCCTTGCCTTAATCAAGGTAGGAATGACTTCTTCTGGAATGCCTTTCCCTTTTAGGATCTGGCGTTCAACCGCCATGCCGTCAAACGCAGCCGCGGTAAGTCTTGAAAGAGACAGGGACCCTGTTGTAGCAGGTCCCTTCTCAGAAGTAGAGGGCACGGGTCGTCCGTGACCAACTCTTGAAGTTCCGGGTACCAAGTCCTTCTTGGCCAATCCGGAGCCACTAGTATTGTTCTTACTCCTCCTCACCGTATAATCTTCAATACCTTTGGTATGAGAGGCAGAGGAGGAAACACATATACTGATTTGTACACCCAAGGTGTTACCAGTGCGTCCACAGCTATTGCCTGTGGATCTCTTGACCTGGCGCAATACTTGTCCAGTTTCTTGTTGAGGCGAGACGCCATCATGTCTACCATTGGTCTTTCCCAACAGTTTACTAGCATGTGGAAGACTTCTGGATGAAGACCCCCCTCTCCCGGGTGAATATCGTGTCTGCTGAGGAAGTCTGCTTCCCAGTTGTCCACGCCCGGGAAGAACACTGCTGACAGTGCTATTACGTGATTCTCCGCCCAGCGAAGAATCTTGGTAGCTTCTGCCATTGCACTCCTGCTTCTTGTGCCGCCCTGTCTGTTTACATGGGCGACCGCCGTGATGTTGTCCGACTGAATCAACACCGGTTTTCCTTGCAGGAGTGGTTCCGCCTGGCTTAGAGCATTTTAGATTGCTCTTAGTACCAGAATGTTTATGTGAAGAGACTTTTCCAGGTTCGTCCATACCCCCTGGAAGTTTCTTCCTTGTGTGACTGCTCCCCAACCTCTCAGGCTGGCGTCCGTGGTCACCAGGATCAAATCCTGTATGCCGAATCTGCGGCCCTCCAATAGATGAGCCTTTTGCAACCACCACAGAAGATATACCCTTGTCCTTGGCGACAGGGTTATTCGCAGGTGCATCTGAGGATGCGACCCTGACCATTTGTCCAACAGATCCCTTTGGAAAATTCTTGCATGGAATCTGCCGAATGGAATTGCTTCGTAAAAAGCCACCATTTTTCCCAGGACTCTTGTGCATTGATGTACAGACACCTTTCCTGGTTTTAGGAGGTTCCTGACAGGTCGGATAACTCCTTGGCTTTTTCCTCGGGAAGAAAAACCTTTTTCTGAACCGTGTCCAGAATCATCCCTAGGAACAGCAGACGTATCGTCGGAAAACAGCTGCGATTCTTGGAATATTTAGAATCCAGTCGTGCCGTCGAAGAACTACTTTAGATAGTGCTCTTCCGACCTCCAACTGTTCTCTGGAACTTGCCCTTTTTAGGTCGTGCAAGTAAGGGATAATTTAGATGCCTTTTTTCTTTGAAGAAACATCTTTTCGGCCATTACCTTGGTAAAAAGGCCCGGGGTGCCGTGGATAATTCAAACGGCATCGTCTGAAACTGATATTGACAGTTCTGTACCACGAACCAGAGGTACCCTTGATGAGAAGGACAAAATTTGGACATGGAGGTAATCCTTGATGTCCAGGGACACCATATAGTCCCCTTTTTTCCGGTTCGCTATCACTGCTCTGAGTGACTTTATCTCGATTTGAACCTTTTATGTAAGTGTTCAAAACATTTTAGATTTAGACTATGTGTCACCAAGCCGTCTGGCTTCAGTACCACAATATAGTGTGGAAAAATAATACCCTTTTCCTTGTCGTAGGAGGGGTACTTTGATCATCACCTGCTGGATATACAGCTTGTGAATTGTTTCCAATGCTGCCTCCCTGTCGGAGGGAGCCGTTGGTAAAGCAGACTTCAGGAACCTGCGAGGAGAAGATGTCTCGACTCTCCAATCTTTACCCCTGGGATAATACTCGTACGATCTAGGGGTCAACTTGCGAGTGATCCCACTGCGCCCTGAGACTCTTGAGACTACCCCCCCACCTTGAGTCCGCTTGCACGGCCCCAGCGTCATGCTGAGGACTTGGCAGACGCGGTGGAGGGCTTCTTTTCCTGGGAAAGGGCTGCCTGCTGCAGTCTACTTCCCTTACCTCTATGTCTGGGCAGATATGACTGGCCTTTTGCCTGCATGCCCTCATGGGAAAGGAAAGATTGAGGCTGAAAAGACGGTGTCTTTTTTAGCTGAGATGTAACTTGGGGTAAAAAAGGTTGGATTTCCCAGCTGTTGCTGTGGTCCCCAGGTCCGATGGACCGACCCCCAAATAACTCCTTCCCTTTATACAGCAATACTTCCATCTGCCGTATGGGATCTGTATCACCTGACCACTGTCGTGTCCCTGACATCTTCTGGGAGATATGGACAACGCACTTATCTTGATGCCAGAGAGCAAATATCCCTCTGTGCATCTCACATACATATATATAGAATGCATCCTATTAAATGCTGTACATGAATAAAATATTTTCAGTCAGGGAATCCGACCAAGCCAACCCAGCACTGCATCTCCAGGCTGATGGCGATCGCTGGTCGCAGTATAACCACCGTATGTGTGTATATACTTTTTAGGATATTTTTCCAGCTTCCTATCAGCTGGCTCCTTGAGGGCGGCCGTATCTGGAGACGGTAACGCCACTTGATAAGCGTGTGAGCGCCTTATCACCCTAAGGGGTGTTTCCCAACGTACCCTAATTTCTGGCGGGAAAGGGTATAACGCCAATATTTGCTATCGGGGTAACCCTACGCATCATCACACACTTCATTTTATTTTATCTGATTCAGGAAAAACTACAGGTAGTTTTTTCACTCCCACATAATACCCTTTCTTGTGGTACTTGTAGTATCAGAAACACGTAACACCTCCTTCATTGCCCTTAACGTGTGGCCCTAATGAGAAATACGTTTGTTTATTCACCGTCGACACTGTATTCAGTGTCCGTGTCTGTGTCTGTGTCGACCGACTGAGGTAAATGGGCGTTTTTTTAAAAACCCCTGACGGTGTTTCTGAGACGCCTGGACCGGTCCTAATAGATTGTCGGCCGTCTCATGTCGTCAACCGACCTTGCAGCGTGTTGACATTCTCACGTAATTCTCTAAATAAGCCATCCATTCCGGTGTCGACTCCCTAGAGAGTGACATCACCATTACAGGCAATTTCTCCGCCTCCTCACCAACATCGTCCTCATACATGTCGACACACACGTACCGACACACAGCACACACACCGGGAATGCTCTGACAGAGGACAGGACCCACTAGCCCTTTGGGGAGACAGAGGGAGAGTCTGCCAGCACACACCAAAAACGCTATAATTATATAGGGACAACCTTATATAAGTGTTTCTCCCTTATAGCATCTTTTATATATATACAATATCGCCAAAATCAGTGCCCCCCCTCTCTGTTTTAACCCTGTTTCTGTAGTGCAGTGCAGGGGAGAGCCTGGGAGCCTTCTCTCCAGCTTTTCTGTGAGAGAAAATGGCGCTGTGTGCTGAGGAGATAGGCCCCGCCCCTTTTTCGGCGGGCTCGTCTCCCGCTATTTTTGAAGTTAGGCAGGGGTTAAATATCTCCATATAGCCTCTGTGGGCTATATGTGAGGTATTTTTTGCCTCTAATAAGGTTTTTATTTGCCTCTCAGAGCGCCCCCCCCAGCGCTCTGCACCCTCAGTGACTGTTGTGTGAAGTGTGCTGAGAGGAAAATGGCGCACAGCTGCAGTGCTGTGCGCTACCTTTATGAAGACTCAGGAGTCTTCAGCCGCCGATTTTGGACCTCTTCTCTCTTCAGCGTCTGCAAGGGGGCCGGCGGCGCGGCTCCGGTGACCATCCAGGCTGTACCTGTGATCGTCCCTCTGGAGCTAGTGTCCAGTAGCCAAGCAGCAAATCCACTCTGCACGCAGGTGAGTTCACTACTTCTCCCCTAA
The DNA here is from genome assembly GCF_028390025.1 of Pseudophryne corroboree. Taxonomy (NCBI): domain Eukaryota; kingdom Metazoa; phylum Chordata; class Amphibia; order Anura; family Myobatrachidae; genus Pseudophryne; species Pseudophryne corroboree. The sequence continues at coordinate 354,649,257 of NC_086444.1, forward strand.
GTCCCTCGTTGCAGTGATCCTGTTGCCAGCAGGACTCACTGTAAAGTAAAAAACCTAAGCTAAACTTTCTCTAAGCAGCTCTTTAGGAGAGCCACCTAGATTGCACCCTTCTCGTTCGGGCACAAAATCTAACTGGAGTCTGGAGGAGGGTCATAGGGGGAGGAGCCAGTGCACACCACCTGATCTGGTAAAAGCTTTACTTTTTTGTGCCCTGTCTCCTGCGGAGCCGCTATTCCCCATGGTCCTTTCAGGAACCCCAGCATCCACTTAGGACGATAGAGAAATAGAAAATAAGAATTTACTCACCGGTAATTCTATTTCTCGTAGTCCGTAGTGGATGCTGGGGACTCCGTAAGGACCATGGGGAATAGACGGCTCCGCAGGAGACTGGGCACATCTAAAGAAAGATTTAGGACTATCTGGTGTGCACTGGCCCCTCCCCCTATGACCCTCCTCCAAGCCTCAGTAAGGAACTGTGCCCGGAAGAGCTGACACAATAAGGAAGGATTTTTGAATCCCGGGTAAGACTCATACCAGCCACACCAATCACACCATATAACACGTGATAGGAACCCCGGTTAACAGTATGATAACAAATGGAGCCTCTGAAGAGATGGCTCACAACAAAACCCGATTTTTGTAACAATAACTATGTACAGGTATTGCAGACAATCCGCACTTGGGATGGGCGCCCAGCATCCACTACGGACTACGAGAAATAGAATTACCGGTGAGTAAATTCTTATTTTCTCTGACGTCCTAGTGGATGCTGGGGACTCCGTAAGGACCATGGGGATTATACCAAAGCTCCCAAACGGGCGGGAGAGTGCGGATGACTCTGCAGCACCGAATGAGAGAATTCCAGGTCCTCCTCAGCCAGGGTATCAAATTTGTAGAATTTTGCAAACGTGTTTGCCCCCGACCAAGTAGCTGCTCTGCAAAGTTGTAAAGCCGAGACCCCTCGGGCAGCCGCCCAAGATGAGCCCACCTTCCGTGTGGAATGGGCTTTTACAGATTTAGGCTGCGGTAAGCCTACCGCAGAATGCGCCAGCTGAATAGTGCTACAAATCCAGCGCGCAATAGACTGCTTAGAAGCAGGAGCACCCAGCTTGGTGGGTGCATACAGAATAAACAGCGAGTCAGTCTTTCTGACTCCAGCCGTCCTGGAAATATAAATTTTTAGGGCCCTGACTACGTCCAGCAACTTGGAATCCTCCAAGTCCCTAGTAGCCGCAGGCACCACAATAGGTTGGTTCAAGTGAAAAGCTGAGACCACCTTTGGGAGAAACTGAGGACGAGTCCTCAATTCCGCCCTATCCATATGGAAAATCAGATAAGGGCTTTTACAAGACAAAGCCGCCAATTCTGAAACCCGCCTGGCCGACGCCAAGGCCAACAGCATGACCACTTTCCACGTGAGATATTTTAAATCCACAGTCTTAAGTGGTTCGAACCAATGTGATTTCAGGAATGCCAAAACCACATTGAGATCCCAAGGTGCCACTGGGGGCACAAAAGGAGGCTGAATATGCAGTACTCCTTTGACAAAAGTCTGAACTTCGGGCAGTGAAGCCAGTTCTTTTTGGAAGAAAATCGACAGAGCCGAAATCTGGACCTTTATGGACCCCAATTTGAGGCCCAACGTCACCCCTGCTTGCAGGAAGTTCAGGAATCGACCCAGTTGAAATTCCTCCGTCGGGGCCTTCATGGCCTCACACCAAGCAACATATTTTCGCCAAATGCGGTGATAATGTCTTGCGGTGACATCCTTCCTGGCTTTGATCAGGGTAGGGATGACTTCCTCCGGAATACCCTTTTCCTTCAGGATCCGGTGTTCAACCGCCATGCCGTCAAACGCAGCCGCGGTAAGTCTTGGAACAGACAGGGTCCCTGCTGCAGCAGGTCTTGTCTGAGCGGCAGAGGCCAAGGGTCCTCTGTAAGCATCTCTTGAAGTTCCGGGTACCAAGCTCTTCTTGGCCAATCCGGAACCACGAGTATGGTTTTCACTCCTCGCCTTCTTATTATTCTCAGTACCTTGGGTATGAGAGGTAGAGGAGGAAACACATAAACCGACTGGTACACCAATGGTGTCACTAGAGCGTCCACCGCTATCGCCTGAGGGTCTCTTGACCGGGCGCAATATCTTTTCAACTTCTTGTTGAGGCGGGACGCCATCATGTCTACCTGTGGCTTTTCCCACCGGTTGACCAGCATTTGGAAAACTTCTGGATGAAGTCCCCATTCTCCCGGGTGGAGGCCGTGCCTGCTGAGGAAGTCTGCTTCCCAGTTGTCCACTCCCGGAATGAACACTGCCGTCAGTGCTAACACATGATTCTCTGCCCATCTGAGAATCCTTGTGTGCCTGGCTTAGGGCATTGTAAATGGCCCTTAGCTCCAGGATATTTATGTGAAGAGAAATCTCCTGATTTGACCACAGTCCTTGGAAATTTCTTCCCTTTGTGACTGCCCCCCAGCCCCGAAGGCTGGCATCCGTGGTCACCAGGACCCAGTCCTATATTCCGAATCTGCGGCCCTCTAGTAGATGAGCCCTCTGCAGCCACCACAGCAGCGACACCCTGGTTCTGGCCGATAGGGTTATCCGCTGTTGCATCTGGAGATGGGACCCGGACCATTTGTCCAACAGGTCCCACTGGAACGTCCTTGCGTGGAACCTGCCGAATGGAATTGCTTCGTACGAAGCTACCATTTTTCCCAGGACTCGTGTGCATTGATGTACCGACACTTTTCCTGGTTTTAGGATGTCTCTGACCAGAGATGACAATTCCTCGGCTTTTTCCAGTGGAAGAAACACTCTTTTCTGGTCTGTGTCCAGAATCATTCCCAGGAACAGAAGACGTGTCGTCGGGACCAGCTGTGACTTTGGAATATTGAGAATCCAGCCGTGCTGTTGTAGCACTTCCTGAGAAAGTGCCACCCCCACTATCAACTGTTCTTTGGACCTCGCCTTTATCAGGAGATCGTCCAAGTACGGGATAATTAAAACTCCCTTCTTGCGAAGGAGTATCATCATTTCGGCCATTACCTTGGTAAAGACCCTCGGTACCGTGGATAACCCAAACGGCAGCGTCTGGAACTGATAGTGACAGTCCTGTACCACAAATCTGAGGTACTCCTGGTGCGGAGGGTAAATGGGGACATGCAGGTACGCATCCTTGATGTCCAGGGATACCATGTAATCCCCCTCCTCCAGGCTCGCAATAACCGCCCTGAGCGATTCCATCTTGAACTTGAACCTTTTGATATAAGTGTTCAAGGCTTTTAAATTTAAGATGGGTCTCACCGAACCGTCCGGTTTCGGTACCACAAACATTGTGGAGTAGTAACCCTTTCCTTGCTGAAGGAGGGGTACCTTGACGATCACTTTCTGTGAATACAGTTTTTGAATAGCCACCAACACTGCCTCCCTGGCAGAGGGAGTTGCCGGCAAGGCAGATTTTAGGAAACGGCGGGGGGGAGACGTCTCGAATTCCAGCCTGTACCCCTGAGATACTACTTGAAGGACCCAGGGATCCACTTGTGAGAGAGCCCACTGTGTGCTGAAAAACCTGAGACGTGCCCCCACCATTCCCGATTCCGCCTGAGCAGCCCCAGCGTCATGCTGTGGACTTACCGGACGCAGGGGAGGACTTCTGCTCCTGGGAACTAGCTGTGTGCTGCAGCTTTTTCCCCCTTCCTCTGCCCCTCGGCAGAAAGGATGAGCCTCTAGCCCGCTTATTTTTCTGGGGCCGAAAGGACTGTACCTGATAATACGGTGCTTTCTTTTGCTGTGGGGTAGCCTGTGGCAAAAAAGTCGATTTCCCAGCAGTAGCTGTGGAAACGAGGTCTGAAAGACCTTCCCCAAAAAGTTCCACCCCTTTATAGGGTAAAACTTCCATGTGCCGCTTGGAGTCGGCATCACCTGACCATTGCCTAGTCCATAACCCCCGTCTGGCGGCAATGGACATAGCGCTTATTTTTGATGCCAGCCGGCAAATATCCCTCTGTGCATCACGCATGTATAAGACCGCGTCTTTTATATGGTCAATCGTTAGCAAAATATTGTCCCTATCCATGGTATCAATGTTTTCCGACAGGGAGTCTGACCACGCCGCAGCAGCACTGCACATCCAAGCTGATGCAATAGCGGGTCTCAATATAATGCCAGTGTGTGTGTATATAGCTTTTAGGGTACTTTCCAGCTTTCTATCAGCAGGTTCTTTTAGGGCGGCCGTATCCGGAGACGGTAGTGCCACCTTCTTTGATAAGCGTGTCAGCGCTTTATCTACCCTAGGGGGTGTTTCCCAGCGTGACCTATCCTCTGGCGGGAAAGGGTACGCAGCCATTAACCGTTTAGAAATGTTCAATTTCTTATCTGGGGAAGTCCACGCTTCCTCACACACCTCGTTTAATTCGTCTGATGCAGGAAAAACTACTGGTAGTTTTTTCTCACCAAACATAATACCCTTTTTTTTGTGGTACCTGGGGTATCATCAGAAATATGTAATACATTTTTCATAGCCTCAATCATATAACGGGTGGATCTATTGGAGGGTACACTCGTCTCATCATCGTCGACACTGGAGTCGGTATCCGTGTCGACATCTGTATCTGTCATCTGAGGTAGCGGGCGTTTTATAGCCCCTGATGACATTTGAGACGCTTGGACAGGCACAAGCTGAGTAGCCGGCTGTCCTATGTCGTCAAACCTTTTATGTAAGGAGCTGACACTGTCACGTAATTCCTTCCATAAGTCCATCCACACTGGTGTCGACCCCGCAGGGGGTGACATCACATTCACAGGCATTTGCTCCGCCTCCACATCATTATCCTCATCATACATGTCGACACAGCAGTACCGACACACAGCAGACACACAGGGAATGCTCTTACAGAGGACAGGACCCCACAAAGCCCTTTGGGGAGACAGAGGGAGAGTATGCCAGCACACACCAGGGCGCTATATAACACAGGGATATCACTATACAGAGTGTTTTCCCCTATAGCTGCCTATAATATATATAAACTGCGCCTTAAATTGTGCCCCCCCTCTCTTTTTTACCCTTTCTGTAGTGCAGTACTGCAGGGGAGAGCCGGGGAGCTTCCTTTCAGCGAAGCTGTGAGGGAATAATGGCGCCAGTGTGCTGAGGGAGTTGGCTCCGCCCCTTTTTCGGCGGGCTTTCTCCCGCTATTTTATCGTTTCTGGCAGGGGTTAATATACACCTATATAGCCTCTGGGGCTATATATGGTGTTAGTTTTGCCAGCCAAGGTGTTATTATTGCTGCTCAGGGCGCCCCCCCCCCAGCGCCCTGCACCCATCAGTGACCGCAGTGTGTGGTGTGCATGAGGAGCAATGGCGCACAGCTGCAGTGCTGTGCGCTACCTTGGAGAAGAAAAAATATGAGTAAAGGAGACTTATCCTGCGCTCCACTGTCTGTTGCTGTCTCAAGAGGTTCCCAGATATGTTATGGAAATTCATATGGATGACATACGGGAAATGAGAAGAAATTTTGCATACATAGTGAAATACCGTTTAGTATTAAGGTAAAACATGAGCATTTATTTAATACAAATGATAAAAAGCCATATACATTACAATATATGGATGCAAAAGAAGATACACACTGGATGATTGTACAGTGGTGATATAATAATTATAGCAGCAAATAGGGCTGGGGTGGGGAGTAATGAGGGAAATTACCAGATGTTGCGAACTGAATAAACAGTTCTGAGCCAGCTTGCGGGTTAATTTAGTGCAGGGAAACCCGGGAATCCCCTGAACCTTGCCGTACTGGAACAGATAATCTCTCTCCTGCTTCCCTCCTCAGTGTCCTGTGAACACCGACGCGTTTCTACCTCTGACTGAGGTCTTTTTCAAGGTGTATTGGTTTAGGCTGCTAACATGCATATTTAAATTATCCCTGACCAATCGTACCATAGACGCAGCAGCTGTGTCCTATACAGAGTAATCACCTAATCATGTCCCGTGATCTGCTGCTACGCCCTATGGTTTCCGGATTGGTCCCTGTTGCCATGGTAGTGTTTGTCAACTACCGGCGAACATTTCCGGAAAATCCACTTGTCTCCATGGTGATCGGTGCGTCCTTCCCAGTGGTGATTCCTCCCGTTATCTTGTTAATATTGTCCACATTCTTCTATCCGCTCCGGACCCACTCCTCTCATGTGTGGTCGTCTGCCGTCAAAAGGACATCCACGTCGGGATATCTAGTGGAGATGTCCGTGGTCCGGTTGGCGGAGTAGCGTCACGTCACTTCCTGTGACGTTCACCCTTGCTTGTTCTGTCTTTCTAATCGTGTGGCGGAACTTCCCTTGGCAAACCTAAACAAAGGGGATGATCTCATATTTCTCTGTGTCCTCAGTGATCGGGGGAATTGGAGGAAAATATGCATAGTTTTAGGAACATTAAAATGTTAAACAAATTGTCTCAATAAAATTCATATAGAACTTTTTTTATAAAAGTTTTGCCATATAAAACAATGCTTGTTCCTATATAAAGAATATTTCATATAAAACCCTCCATTGAAGCACTAAGTAATAAATAGCCCAGTGGTAAAACAAAGGGAGAACGATATATAAAGCTAGAATTCCCATATCTTTCCATAATTCTTTCCCTCTCTTGTTTTAAAATGTAACTCTGTATGTGCCTCAAAAGAATTTTTCTATTTTTTTATAAAAACCATTTGATCTCGAAGTCGCAATTAATACCCCCAGGTTTTAATGTCCCCAGTTGGTATATTGCCTTCATTTCGGCTCTAGCCAACTGTGCGGCGATGTCCTTGCGTCTCCAATCACCCTTAATGTGTCGTATGCCGCAAAACTGCTTGATTTCACTGCATTTGCTCTGGTGCACCATGCGGAAGTGTTCTGATAGGGCATGGGTAGTAAGTGATTTCCTTATATTCCTCAGATGTTCCCCTATCCTTACTTTGAGTGGGCGGGAGGTCCTGCCATATCCTAGCATCAGGATATGATCCAGGAAAAGTATGTGTTTCACGTGTTGGAGCATCAGACCTGAATAGGAAAGATCTATTAACCAGCAAAGAAAAAATTCAAAATAGTAAGAATTACGACTGGTCTTTCATTACTACATTTAGCAGTCAGTACAGGTCTTTGGAGAGTACGCTAAAGAGACACTGGAACATTCTCCGTAAGGACCCAGTAATAGGCAGCTTACTACCAGCAAAGCCAAAATGTATTTTTAAAAAAGCCCCGAGCATCAAAACTAGTGTGGTAAAAAGTGCTCAGACTACCGTCAAGAAAATGAATACCATAAAATCGAAAGGTTTCTTTCGCTGTGGAAGTTGTTTAGGATGCAGAGGAATTACTGGGTCCGGAAGCAAAATTACAGAAGTTTCTATTAATAAAACTAACTTCAAAATCTTGGATTTTGTTACATGTAATACAAACAATGTCATCTATGCCATTGAGTGCAGTTGTGGGCTATGGTATATTGGCAGGACCTCCCGCCCACTCAAAGTAAGGATAGGGGAACATCTGAGGAATATAAGGAAATCACTTACTACCCATGCCCTATCAGAACACTTCCGCATGGTGCACCAGAGCAAATGCAGTGAAATCAAGCAGTTTTGCGGCATACGACACATTAAGGGTGATTGGAGACGCAAGGACATCGCCGCACAGTTGGCTAGAGCCGAAATGAAGGCAATATACCAACTGGGGACATTAAAACCTGGGGGTATTAATTGCGACTTCGAGATCAAATGGTTTTTATAAAAAAATAGAAAAATTCTTTTGAGGCACATACAGAGTTACATTTTAAAACAAGAGAGGGAAAGAATTATGGAAAGATATGGGAATTCTAGCTTTATATATCGTTCTCCCTTTGTTTTACCACTGGGCTATTTATTACTTAGTGCTTCAATGGAGGGTTTTATATGAAATATTCTTTATATAGGAACAAGCATTGTTTTATATGGCAAAACTTTTATAAAAAAAGTTCTATATGAATTTTATTGAGACAATTTGTTTAACATTTTAATGTTCCTAAAACTATGCATATTTTCCTCCAATTCCCCCGATCACTGAGGACACAGAGAAATATGAGATCATCCCCTTTGTTTAGGTTTGCCAAGGGAAGTTCCGCCACACGATTAGAAAGACAGAACAAGCAAGGGTGAACGTCACAGGAAGTGACGTGACGCTACTCCGCCAACCGGACCACGGACATCTCCACTAGATATCCCGACGTGGATGTCCTTTTGACGGCAGACGACCACACATGAGAGGAGTGGGTCCGGAGCGGATAGAAGAATGTGGACAATATTAACAAGATAACGGGAGGAATCACCACTGGGAAGGACGCACCGATCACCATGGAGACAAGTGGATTTTCCGGAAATGTTCGCCGGTAGTTTACAAACACTACCATGGCAACAGGGACCAATCCGGAAACCATAGGGCGTAGCAGCAGATCACGGGACATGATTAGGTGATTACTCTGTATAGGACACAGCTGCTGCGTCTATGGTACGATTGGTCAGGGATAATTTAAATATGCATGTTAGCAGCCTAAACCAATACACCTTGAAAAAGACCTCAGTCAGAGGTAGAAACGCGTCGGTGTTCACAGGACACTGAGGAGGGAAGCAGGAGAGAGATTATCTGTTCCAGTACGGCAAGGTTCAGGGGATTCCCGGGTTTCCCTGCACTAAATTAACCCGCAAGCTGGCTCAGAACTGTTTATTCAGTTCGCAACATCTGGTAATTTCCCTCATTACTCCCCACCCCAGCCCTATTTGCTGCTATAATTATTATATCACCACTGTACAATCATCCAGTGTGTATCTTCTTTTGCATCCATATATTGTAATGTATATGGCTTTTTATCATTTGTATTAAATAAATGCTCATGTTTTACCTTAATACTAAACGGTATTTCACTATGTATGCAAAATTTCTTCTCATTTCCCGTATGTCATCCATATGAATTTCCATAACATATCTGGGAACCTCTTGAGACAGCAACAGACAGTGGAGCGCAGGATAAGTCTCCTTTACTCATATTTTTTCTTTGGCACATGTGTTGAAGGGTTGGGAACCTTCTTAGTAGTAAAGGGGTACTATCCAGCAGCTCTATCTTTGCGCACTAAGATCTTCCTTGCACTCTATTTTTTGCTACCTTGGAGAAGACAGAAGTCTTCAGCCGCCGATTTTCCGGACCACCTTCTTGTTTCTGGCTCTGTAAGGGGGACGGCGGCGCGGCTCCGGGAACGGACGACGAGGTCGGGTCCTGTGTTCGATCCCTCTGGAGCTAATGGTGTCCAGTAGCCTAAGAAGCCCAAGCTACCACCACTTAGGTAGGTTCGCTTCTTCTCCCCTTAGTCCCTCGTTGCAGTGAGCCTGTTGCCAGCAGGTCTCACTGAAAATAAAAAACCTAAACTATACTTTCTTCTAGGAGCTCAGGAGAGCCCCTAGTGTGCATCCAGCTCAGCCGGGCACAGAAATCTAACTGAGGCTTGGAGGAGGGTCATAGGGGGAGGAGCCAGTGCACACCAGATAGCCCTAAATCTTTCTTTAGATGTGCCCAGTCTCCTGCGGAGCCGTCTATTCCCCATGGTCCTTACGGAGTCCCCAGCATCCACTAGGACGTCAGAGAAAATACAAAATAAAAAAAAAATACAAGAAATCTAGAAATCTAATGAAAATCACAATTTAATTTTAATAGGATCATTACAGTCTTTATTTATCTTATTGATCTTATTTGATTTGATTGTGGAGTACAATTTTTGCCATGCTGGACTGATATTAACCAAAGGTCTCCTATCTTTAAGTAAACACTGGCATTGATTTGAACAACCTTGTTCAGTCATACTTTCAGTGGTCTTGGTGGATGTTGGGGGAAGGGAGGGAGTATGGGGTGGATTTGCACCATGAATGACATCTTCATGGCCTTGCCCTCTGCTCTAAATGTCTAGTTTGCGGCACTCACTGGGCGGATACTGGAAGACTGGTTTACTCTCACGGGAATGTGGAGAAACCCTGAAATTCTTAAACTACTCAGACATTCCAGAATAGTAAGCATTAATGCAGTGGTTTCCAAACTTTTTGGAATCACGGCGCCCTAGAATATCAGAATTTTTTTCACGGCACCCCTAGGCCAAAGATTTCTTATTGAGAAATTTAGAAAGAAATATTACATTAAGTAGATTGCGTTTATGTGTCATCCTTAGGGTCAGTTGTGTGGTTACTCTGTTTGGCCACATATTTTATGACTGGCAGCCACCAGCACTGGTTTTACCTATTATATTGACCATGAATAATTTGAATTGGTCCTGGACCACCAACCCAGGGCAACCCTGCAAGTGTCCCGAGGCACCCCAGGGAGCCATGGCACACAGTTTGGGAACCTCTGCATTAATTTGTTTAACACACTAGTATGTCTACCTTATTATCACCCCCCTAGATTCCCCCCAGGAATCTTTCTACACATCCCACACCAGCAGAGGTGCCAAGAGGGCGGGAGCAGATATTTTTTTACCCGGGCCAAGGCCTGATGGAGGGGCCCAAGTCGTCGTCGTCCCTTACCTGGCAGCAACAGCTCTTCTCCTCAGCCCATGGTGGGGCAGACCATGATACTGAACTTGCCAGGGAAGTGGTTAAACAACTGAAAACATTCACTTTATAAGTTCTCTTTATTTGAAGCGGATATTCCATTGAGAAAACCTCATCTCAGTTTTAGATCCAGTTATTTTCGTCCAGTTAGCTAAAGCTACAAACACATGAGAGAAGAAGGGGAGTGTGACACAGCCCTTCAGCAACTTCTCACTCCTGCTTTAGTGGAAAGCTACCACACTTGTCCCTCATGTGCTGCTAAGGACAAGAGGCCTGATTATTTGGGAATAAAGTAAGAAAGAGCAAGCAACTTTGCACCTGGACAACCCATGTTGCAATGCAAAGGTTGCATATACTGTACATACATTTTTTTTGCAAGCAGGGTAAATACTGAACAGCTTATTTTTAGATATTATACACAATTTCCTCAACTCTAAATCTCTCTACCCCACCTGATGCAACATGTTCTTACCCAGGAGCACAGTTACTTGCTCTTTCTTTATTCCCAACTCTGCAGGTGAGATCCATTATGGCGTACCTGAGTAACAACGGGGTGGCAACGGTAGAAGAAGAAAGATCTCCAATAGTACCATATTGTTCTCTCCCCTGAACAAACAACATTTGCAAACCACAGATTCTGGCATTATGTTTTATCAATGCTGTTACATTTTGTGAGTTACATTATAAAGTTTTAGTATTGTTAGTTATATATGAAAGTTCAGGGACCACTAAAGCCAAAATACAAATTGGTTTGGATTAAAGAGTTTCTAATACACATAAAACTTTTGGGAGCCTTTCAGAAGCGATATGTGATCCTGGGGATGAGAAGGGGTTATTGGGTCGATGGGATGTAGTTACTATCCCGGCAGTCAGAATACCGATGCTGGGAACCCAACCGCCGTGACTGCCAACCAAGGCTATTCCCACTCGTGGGTGTCCACGACAACCACAGAGTGGGAATAGAACCTGTGGCAAGCACAGTGAGCCGCCGAGCCTGCAGTGTGGCGAGCACAGCGAGCCCGCAAGGGGCTTTCTAGCGCTCTCCCCGCTGCCGGCATTCTGGCAGCTGGGATTCTGGGGTCGGTATCCTGACCTCCAGGATCCCGACCGCCAAGATTCCATACCCGACACGGGCCAATAATGTAGTCTATGCCCAATAATAATCTGACTAAAATCTAACAGATACTTATCAGAAATGTTGGTAAATATGGTGAGAAGATGACCACGGCTGATCTCTGTGACCAAACTGGACAATAACCCCCGCAATATTGAGCCTGTGAGTGGCCAGCTTTAGCCACCTTCCCCACAATACGGCTAATAACAGAGAACAATTGAATAATATTTAAGCCAACTTGTAGTCTAGGCTTAGTGGCCCGTTATTAATGCTGGTGGACATTAGCCGAGTTAGATATGTGCATAAAATACGGAAAACATAGCACAGCAGAAAAGCAAAGTTCAACGAAAAATATTGTATTAACATAATTTTTTTTTTAATGTACTTACCTAGTCATCTGCTGGATACACTGGGCTCTGTAGTTCTCATAATGCACGTCACATGTAACATCTTTAAGATCGTGCATGTGAGTCCGGATTAACATATTTCGTAGCTTCACAAAGTCACAGTGTGCCTGGTTCTCCACTGTATACAGATAGGGGGCGCATGTGAGTGAGAACAGTACTGTACAACATGATGCTCAGTCACTGCACATCTACATAAAGGGTAACACAGGATTTGACTTCACTGTGCAAAATGCTGTGGTGGCAGGCAGTACACCAGTCATCACTATAATCAGCTTTGCAGTCAGTGCTTTCTTTGTAGAAATAATCTAAACCAATTTATACATCAAACAGATCAAAGGAAAGCAACACACATTCTTCCTTCACTATTGTTTTTACTATTTTTACGTATAGCCTTCTTACATGTTGCTTCATACTTACTGTCTTTAAGGTTTTTCTACCTCAAAGATTAAAATGGTGCAGAACAGTACTTCCAAGCATAATACATTTATTATTAGAAAGGATTACAGAGACCCAAGTGTAAAGCTATTTTGTTTTAATTTTGTTGTGGTTACAATGGCACTATGAAAGTACCATCCGCAATACAATGAATATCAGTTCCATAGGGGGCAAGCTGTGACTGCCGGCTATTGTAGAAAACGCTGCCCCCTCATTACAAGGAAGATGTTGTCTTTCATCCACCCTTAACATAAATGAAATATTCTGATAATATAACTGATGCTGTTGGGACTACTCTTAGCTGAATAAAAGCCCAAAACTAAACATAACTGTACCAAAAGACACACATGGAATTAGACAGTATGTGGGGCAAGGCTTGGCTCTCCGTTTCCCTCCATAGATGTTACAGTATGGGTGTAGAGAGCATGCTTTATCTGTATACATAGACATACATCGGTGGGAGCTGTCATCTTATAAATAATTAAAAGTATATAAGATATGTTTCCAGGTGTTTGCTTTAAAACAAAGGTTTTTTGGTTATGTCACACCAGACCCCTATGTGACTAGAGTACATATGCATTCACCTGGGCATATTACATCCTGCAATGGCATGGGAATATAAACTAGCCTGTGCCAGAGACAGATTAAGACCCTTTGGAGTCATAGGTAACAGGCTGGTTTGGGCCGCTTCCCACCAAAAGATATAAATGGGTAAGAGTAATTCAATCTCCTCAGAGCCCACAGGGCCCTATGCAGGATGACGTAGCTATGGCGTATGCACATCCCATTGCATTCTGGGTGCTACATAAACCCTTTGCTTTTTATAGGTTCAGTTTGTGTTCCAGATTGCTGTGACATCTCCTCTTCATACTGATCCTGGGCTAGTTCCCCAACTCCCCTAACCTCTGCATGTCTCTGACCTCATATCAGTTACTGGCTGCAAATTCTGCATCTCTAATACCAAGTGGCTCAGGATTGCTGACTTCAAATGAATTTTGCTTCTTGCTGCTGTATCTGGCTCCATGTTACAGTATATCTGACATCTAGAGATAAAATGCTCATGGACAAAATACAACTGTGGTCCTGCTTCTGTACTAAAAGTCTATAGAATGAACATGTTCCCTGCCACTGCAGCTTGAAGAAGCTTTAGTAAGACAATCCGGCTTTATTTCATAAGTTAATTTCTGTTTTGAAGAGGTCTAGCTAAATGTGTTATGTTTTGGAAGTGATGGTGCTTCATTACTGTAGACCACAGGTTCTCAAACTGGGTCCTCAGAATCCCACACAGTGCATGTTTTGCAGGTAACCCAGCAGGTGCACAGGTGTATTCATTATTCACTGACACATTTTAAAAGGTCCACAGGTGGAACTGATTATTTCACTTGTGATTCTGTGAGGAGACCTGCAAAACATGCACTGTGTGGGGTCCTGAGGACTGAGTTTGAGAAACTGTGCTGTAGACCACAGGTTCTCAAACTCGGTCCTCAGGACCCCACACAGTGCATGTTTTGCAGGTCTTCTCACAGAATCACAAGTAAAATAATTTGCTCCACCTGTGGACCTTTTAAAATGTGTCAGTGAATAATGAATACACCTGTGCACCTGCTGGGTTACCTGCAAAACATGCACTGTATGGGGTCCTGAGGACCGAGTTTGAGAACCACTGCTGTAGACATTAGAAAAAGTACCTAGAAATATCTACAACCAACCTCAAAGGCAACATAACCTAGATCACTGTAACGATCAGCGCTGTCCAGAGACACAGTGCTCTGAATGTGGCCTGTATGCAAGCTACATATGATGTCATGTAGGCAATCTCTACGCACTACAACCCCCAGCATGACTTTTTCATTCAATTGTTAAAATGTGTTGTTTGTATTATAATTACATTTTGTTTATTAAATATCAACTTATGAACGCCAGAAGTTGCATACAATATACAGAATGAAACAGTCAGCACTGTTAATAAAAACAAAAACTTCCAAGGACAAAACTTTATAATAGCTGGCAAAACTACAGCCATGTCTCCAATCTGAAGAATGGTCACATGAGGATAGTGCGTTTAGGCCAGAGTTCCTCAAACGCGGTCCTCAAGGCACCCCAACGGTACAGGTTTTAAGTATATCCACGCTTGGCCACAGGTGACTTATTAGCACCTCAGTCAATTTGATTTAACCATCTGTACTGAGTGATGGATATACTTAAAACCTGATCCTTGAGGACTGTATTTGAGAACCTCTGTTTTAGGCATATACCTATAACATAATTATGTCAGTGACATTTACAGACGCACTTATATAACTTACCCTCCACAATTCCCCATGGATAGAGACGACCTCGTACCCGCTGGCCTTTGGCCTCTACCACTGTATTGCTTCCAATTACAGCAAAAGGTGCACTCTCCTGCAGCACAGAATTGAGTGAATTATGGACAGAGATGGACAGGAATCCTAAATATGAGGGAAATGCGTTCTATGTCAGGAAGCACGCTTTACCTTCAGCTCCTTGTCCTGCTGTTTGAAGTCATCATCTTCATCGGAGTCACATTCTGGGAACTGATAGACTTTTATCCCAAACTTCTCAATCTCCTCTCTGACCTGAGAAAAATGGGAAAAGATAGAAAGGTCAGCAGAGGTGAAAAGCAAAGAAAATGTTTTATAATGGTGAAAATGGGAACACAGTGCAAGACAGGTATGTACCGAGTATTGGGAAAGGTAATAAATGTTTATCACAGAATTTGGATCATGTACAGTCAGTCACATCTACACCTCAAACATAACAAGGAAAGGATGGACACATGAAAAAGTGCATTTATGTGTGTATGTTCAGCTGGACAAACCTCAAGATGCATCTAAGTGTACATCACTAGTGTATGTGGCAGGAGTGACAGGTGTGTGTAGAGACAGCATAGTGTTAGTGTCTGTTTATCACAGAATTTGGATCATGTACAGTCAGTCACATCTACACCTCAAACATAACAAGGAAAGGATGGACACATGAAAAAGTGCATTTATGTGTGTATGTTCAGCTGGACAAACCTCAAGATGCATCTAAGTGTACATCACTAGTGTATGTGGCAGGAGTGACAGGTGTGTGTAGAGACAGCATAGTGTTAGTGTCTGTTTATCACAGAATTTGGATCATGTACAGTCAGTCACATCTACACCTCAAACATAACAAGGAAAGGATGGACACATGAAAAAGTGCATTTATGTGTGTATGTTCAGCTGGACAAACCTCAAGATGCATCTAAGTGTACATCACTAGTGTATGTGGCAGGAGTGACAGGTGTGTGTAGAGACAGCATAGTGTTAGTAGTTGATACTAAGGACGCAGGAGTACCAAACTCAAACCGATGTGGCTTAACAAGAAGGTCAAGGCAGAAATCGCTAAAAAGAAGCGTGCTTTCAAAGCATTTAAATCTAATGGAAAGGAGGATTCATTCCAGAACTACAAGGAATGCAATAAAAGCAGAAAAAAAGCAATAAGAGCAGCTAAAAAAACGAAAAGCAAATCGCTATAGAGAGTAAAACCAATCCTAAAAAGTTTTTAAATACATAAACAGTAAAAGGTTAAAAAAGGAGAACATAGGTCCAATAAAAGATGAATTTGGAGTATTGATAAATGATAACGAAATAAAAGCGGAAATACTGAACAAATTTTTTTCATCAGTGTTCACCAGAGAAGAACTGACGGTGGGAGTAGTGCATAGCGATAGTGACAGTAATGATTCGTGGTTAGATACTTGTTTAAGTGAAGAAATAGTCAGGGAGATATTATGCAAAATAAAGATTAATAAATCACCTGGCCCGGATGGACTTCACCCGAGGGTTCTTATGGAGCTTAGGTCACAACTAGCAAGACCCCTATACTTGACTTTCAATAGTTCAATTAGATCAGGCATGGTACCAAAGGATTGGCATATAGCTGAGGTAGTGCCATTATTTAAAAAGGGATCCAAAAATCATCCGGGTAACTACAGACCGGTTAGTTTGACATCTATAGTGGGGAAAATATTGGAAGGGATTCTAAGGGATAACATACAGGAGTATCTGCAGACCACTAAGATTATTAGCAAGAACCAGCATGGGTTTGTGAGGGACAGATCTTGTCAAACTAACTTAGTTAACTTCTACGAGGAAGTGAGCGACAATCTTGACCAGGGAAAAGCAGTGGATGTAGTCTACTTAGATTTTGCAAAAGCCTTCGATACAGTGCCTCACAGGAGACTAATAATCAAATTAAATGAGCTTGGCCTAGGAAAAACTGTTTGTACATGGATAACTAACTGGCTGATAACAGGGTATAGCGAGTAGTGGTCAACGGGAAGTTCTCAAGCTGGACACCAGTAGTCAGCGGAATACCACAAGGGTCCGTACTCGGGCCACTACTGTTCAACATATTTATCAATGACCTAGAAATAGGCCTAGAAAGTACAATGTCAATCTTTGCAGATGATACTAAACTGTGTAGGGTAATTCAGAAATAGATGTGGAGTCTCTGCAGAATGACTTATCTAAACTTGAAATCTTGGTGTCGAAATGGAGAAAGAGGTTCAATATAGAAAAATGCAAGGTTATGCATTTTGGGACTAAAAACAAACTTGCATTCTACATATTAAACGGGGAAAGTCTAGGGGTAATAGTTTTGGAAAAAGATTTGGGGGTACTCATTGATAATAGGCTTATTAACCGTATACAATGTCAAAGCGCGGTAAAGAAGGCAAGTAAGGTGCTAGCGTGCATAAAACTGGGAATTCAGACAAGGGATGAGAATGTAATCCTGCCAGTGTACAAATCATTGGTACACCCACACCTGGAATATTGTTGTCAGTTTTGGGCACCACTGTATAAAATAGATATTGATGAACTCGAAAGGGTTCAAAGGCGAGCTACTAAATTGATTAAAGGGCTAGAGGGACTGGATTATGAGGAAAGGCTTACTAAGTTGAATATATATACACTGGAAAAGAGGCGTCTAAGGAGACATTATTAATGTCTTCAAATATGTAAAGGGGCGTTACAAATAGTTATCAGAGGAATTATTTATTAAAAGAACTCTGTTTAGGACACGTGGGCACTTGCTAAGGCTGGAGGAGAGAAAATTCTGTAAGCAACGGAGGAAAGGGTTCTTCACTGTTAGGGCAATAAGGATTTGGAATTCCTTACCAGGGAGGGTGGTAATGGCGGACTCTGTAAATGCATTTAAAAAAGGATTGGATGAATTTCTGATTGAAAAGGATATCCAAGGTTATAACATTTAAAATATTGACGTTGATAATCCGGGTGTAACATGATTTATAGTTAACTAGTCATAAAACATTCTTCAGCAGGTACTGTACATTATAATTAATTCAATTTAATCCAGAATACAGGTTGAACACGATGGGCATTTTGCTTCTTTTCAACCTAAATTACTATGTTACTATATTACTTATTATCCTATGTTATTATGTAATGAAGTGTCCTATACATAAAAGAGAATAGATTCTTTGCATTGTTATTAATAAGTAGAAACATCTGCTGTTTTACGCTTTAAAAATCAAATGGAAATCTTTCCTGATTCAGTTCAAATGGAAATATCAATTGAGAAACACAAATAGACCGCTGCAGCTTTGTACAATAAAGCAGCCACACTAAGGAAGGGTGGTCTTCAGTATGCCGACTGTCGGGATCCCGGCGCACAGTATACCGGCGCCGGAATCCCGACAGCCGGTATACCGACACTATTTCTCTGACGTCCTAGTGGATGCTGGGAACTCCGAAAGGACCATGGGGAATAGCGGCTCCGCAGGAGACTGGGCACAACTAAAGAAAGCTTTTAGGTCACCTGGTGTGCACTGGCCCCTCCCACTATGACCCTCCTCCAAGCCTCAGTTAGATTTTGTGCCCGGCCGAGGTTGGATGCACACTAGGGGCTCTCCTGAGCTCCTAGAAAGAAAGTATATAATTAGGTTTTTTATTTTACAGTGAGACCTGCTGGCAACAGGCTCACTGCAGCGAGGGACTAAGGGGAGAAGAAGCGAACCTACCTGCTTGCAGCTAGCTTGGGCTTCTTAGGCTACTGGACACCATTAGCTCCAGAGGGATCGACCGCATGGAACTGGCCTTGGTGTTCGGTCCCGGAGCCGCGCCGCCGTCCCCCTTACAGAGCCAGAAGCAAGAAGAAGTCCGGAAAATCGGCGGCAGAAGACATCAGTCTTCACCAAGGTAGCGCACAGCACTGCAGCTGTGCGCCATTGCTCCTCATACACACTTCACACTCCGGTCACTGAGGGTGCAGGGCGCTAGGGGGGGGGGCGCCCTGAGCAGCAATAAAAACACCTTGGCTGGCAAAAATACCACAATATATAGCCCCAGAGGCTATATATGTGATAATTACCCCTGCCAGAATCCATAAAAAAGCGGGAGAAAAGTCTGTGAAAAAGGGGCGGAGCTATCTCCTTCAGCACACTGGCGCCATTTCTCCTTCACAGATCCGCTGGAAGGAAGCTCCCTGGCTCTCCCCTGCAGTCTACACTACAGAAAAGGGTAAAAAAGAGAGGGGGGGGCACTAAATTTGGGCGCAGTATATATATATATATAACAGCAGCTATAGGGGACATAACTCAGTTAGTCCCTGCATTATATAGCGCTCTGGTGTGTGCTGGCATACTCTCACTCTGTCTCCCCAAAGGGCTTTTGTGGGTCCTGTCCTCTGTTAGAGCATTCCCTGTGTGTGTGCGGTGTGTCGGTACGGCTGTGTCGACATGTTTGATGAGGATAATGATGTGGAGGCGGAGCAGATGCCTATAGAAGGGATGTCACCCCCTGCGGGGCAGACACCTGAGTGGATGGACTTATGGAAGGAATTGCGTGCACGTGTCGACTCCTTACACAAAAAATTTGACGACATGCCAAATGCGGGACAGCCGGCTTCTCAGCTCGTGCCTATCCAGGCGTCTCAAAGGCCATCGGGGGCTCTAAAACGGCCGCTACCTCAGATGGCAGACGCGGATGTCGACACGGATACTGACACCAGTGTCGACGACGATGAGTCTAGTCTAATGTCCACTAAGGCCATTCGTTGCATGATTGAAGCAATGAAAGAGGTGTTACAAATTTCTGATATAAACCCAGGTACCACTAAAAAGGGTATTATGTTTGGGAAGAAAAAACTACCCGTAGTTTTTCCCCCATCAGAAGAATTAAATGAAGTGTGTGAAGAAGCGTGGGCTTTCCCTGATAAAAGATTGGTAATCTCTAAGAAGTTACTAATGGCGTTCCCTTTCCCGCCAGAGGATAGGTCACGTTGGGAGACACCCCCTAGGGTGGATAAAGCGCTCACACGTTTGTCTAAAAAGGTGGCACTACCGTCTCCGGATACGGCCGCCCTCAAGGAACCTGCTGATAGAAAGCAGGAGGCGATCCTGAAGTCTGTATATACACACTCAGGCATTATACTTAGACCAGCTATTGCGTCAGCATGGATGTGCAGTGCTGCCGCTGCGTGGTCAGATTCCCTGTCAGAAAATATTGACACCCTAGACAGGGACACTATTCTGCTAACCATAGAGCATATAAAAGACTCAGTCTTATACATGAGAGATGCACAGAGGGAGATCTGCCGGCTGGCATCTAAAATAAGTGCATTGTCCATTTCTGCTAGGAGAGGCTTATGGACTCGCCAGTGGACAGGGGATGCAGATTCAAAAAGGCACATGGAAGTTTTGCCTTATAAGGGTGAGGAGTTATTTGGGGATGGTCTCTCGGACCTAGTTTCCACAGCAACTGCTGGGAAGTCAGCATTTTTACCCCATGTTCCCTCACAGCCTAAAAAGGCGCCGTTTTATCAGATACAGTCCTTTCGGACTCAGAAAAACAGGCGTGGAAAAGGCGGGTCCTTTCTGTCCAGAGGCAGAGGTAGGGGAAAAAGGCTGCAACAAACAGCAGGTTCCCAGGAGCAAAAGTCCTCCCCCGCTTCTTCCGAGTCCGCCGCATGACGGTGGGGCTCCACAGGCGGAGCCAGGTACGGTGGGGGGCCGCCTCAAAAATTTCAGCGATCAGTGGGCTCGCTCACAGGTGGATCCCTGGATCCTGCAAATAGTATCTCAAGGGTACAAACTGGAATTCGAGGCGTCTCCACCCAACCGGTTCCTAAAATCTGCCTTGCCAATTACTCCTTCAGACAGGGAGGCTGTGCTAGCGGCAGTTCACAAGCTGTATTCCCAGCAGGTGATAATCAAGGTGCCCCTACTTCAACAAGGACGGGGTTACTATTCCACACTGTTTGTGGTACCGAAACCGGACGGTTCGGTGAGACCCATTTTAAATTTGAAATCCTTGAACACATACATAAAAAAATTCAAGTTCAAGATGGAATCGCTCAGGGCGGTTATTGCAAGCCTGGACGAGGGGGATTACATGGTATCCCTGGACATCAAGGATGCTTACCTGCATGTCCCCATTTACTATCCTCACCAGGAGTACCTCAGATTTGTGGTACAGGATTGCCATTACCAATTCCAGACGCTGCCGTTTGGACTCTCCACGGCACCGAGGGTGTTTACCAAGGTAATGGTGGAAATGATGATACTCCTTCGAAGAAAGGGAGTTTTAATTATCCCGTACTTGGATGATCTCCTAATAAAGACGAGGTCCAAGGAGCAGTTGTTGGTGGGAGTAGCACTATCTCAGGAGGTGCTACACCAGCACGGTTGGATTCTGAACAGGTTCCATGCCAGAATCTTTCAGTGGGACCTGTTGGACCAATGGTCCGGATCGCATCTTCAGATGCATCGCCTAATAACCCTGTCTCCAAGAACCAGGGTGTCTCTGCTGTGGTGGCTGCAGAGTGCTCATCTTCTAGAGGGCCGCAGATTTGGCATACAGGACTGGGTCCTGGTGACCACGGATCCCAGCCTTCGAGGCTGGGGGGCAGTCACACAGGGAAGAAACTTCCAAGGACTATGGTCGAGTCAGGAGACTTCCCTACACATAAATATTCTGGAACTAAGGGCCATTTACAATGCCCTAAGTCAGGCAAAATCCCTGCTTCTACACCAGCCGGTACTGATCCAGTCAGACAACATCACGGCAGTCGCCCATGTAAATCGACAGGGCGGCACAAGAAGCAGGATGGCAATGGCAGAAGCCACAAGGATTCTCCGATGGGCGGAAAATCACGTACTAGCACTGTCAGCAGTGTTCATTCCGGGAGTGGACAACTGGGAAGCAGACTTTCTCAGCAGGCACGACCTCCACCCGGGAGAGTGGGGACTTCATCCAGAAGTCTTCACGCTGATTGTAAATCGATGGGAACGGCCACAGGTGGACATGATGGCGTCCCGCCTAAACAAAAAACTAGAGAGATATTGCGCCAGGTCAAGGGACCCTCAGGCGATAGCTGTGGACGCTCTAGTGACACCGTGGGTGTACCAGTCAGTTTATGTGTTCCCTCCTCTGCCTCTCATACCAAGGGTACTGAGAATAATAAGAAAACGAGGAGTAAGAACAATACTCGTGGTTCCGGATTGGCCAAGACGAGCGTGGTACCCGGAACTTCAAGAGATGATCTCAGAGGACCCATGGCCTCTGCCGCTCAGACAGGACCTGCTGCAGCAGGGGCCCTGTCTGTTCCAAGACTTACCGCGGCTGCGTTTGACGGCAGGGCGGTTGAACGCCGGATCCTGAAGGAAAAGGGCATTCCGGAGGTAGTCATTCCTACGCTGATTAAAGCCAGGAAAGATGTAACTGCAAAGCATTATCACCGCATATGGCGGAAATATGTTGCTTGGTGTGAGGCCAAAAAGGCCCCAACAGAGGAATTTCAACTAGGTCGATTTCTGCATTTCCTGCAAGCAGGAGTGACTATGGGCCTGAAATTAGGCTCCATTAAGGTACAGATCTCGGCTCTGTCGATTTTCTTCCAGAAAGAACTAGCTTCACTACCTGAAGTTCAGACGTTTGTGAAAGGAGTGCTGCATATTCAGCCCCCGTTTGTGCCTCCAGTGGCACCTTGGGATCTCAACGTGGTGTTGAGTTTCTTAAAATCACATTGGTTTGAGCCACTTGAAACCGTGGATCTAAAATATCTCACGTGGAAAGTGGTCATGTTATTGGCCTTGGCTTCAGCCAGGCGTGTGTCAGAATTGGCAGCTTTGTCATGTAAAAGCCCTTATCTGATTTTCCATATGGATAGGGCGGAATTGAGGACTCGTCCCCAGTTTCTCCCTAAGGTGGTATCAGCTTTTCACTTGAACCAACCTATTGTGGTGCCTGCGGCTACTAGGGACTTGGAGGATTCCAAGTTGCTGGACGTAGTCAGGGCCTTGAAAATTTATGTTTCCAGGACGGCTAGAGTCAGGAAAACTGACTCGCTATTTATCCTGTATGCACCCAACACACTGGGTGCTCCTGCTTCTAAGCAGACTATTGCTCGCTGGATTTGTAGCACAATTCAGCTGGCGCATTCTGCGGTTGGACTGCCGCATCCTAAATCAGTAAAAGCCCATTCCACAAGGAAGGTGGGCTCATCTTGGGCGGCTGCCCGAGGGGTCTCGGCTTTACAACTTTGCCGAGCTGCTACTTGGTCAGGGGCAAACACGTTTGCAAAATTCTACAAATTTGATACCCTGGCTGAGGAGGACCTTGAGTTCTCTCATTCGGTGCTGCAGAGTCATCCGCACTCTCCCGCCTGTTTGGGAGCTTTGGTATAATCCCCATGGTCCTTTCGGAGTTCCCAGCATCCACTAGGACGTCAGAGAAAATAAGAATTTACTTACCGATAATTCTATTTCTCGGAGTCCGTAGTGGATGCTGGGGTTCCTGAAAGGACCATGGGGAATAGCGGCTCCGCAGGAGACAGGGCACAAAAGTAAAGCTTTTACAGGTCAGGTGGTGTGTACTGGCTCCTCCCCCTATGACCCTCCTCCAGACTCCAGTTAGGTACTGTGCCCGGACGAGCGTACACAATAAGGGAGGATTTTGAATCCCGGGTAAGACTCATACCAGCCACACCAATCACACCGTACAACTTGTGATCTAAACCCAGTTAACAGTATGATAACAGAGGAGCCTCTGAAAGATGGCTTCCTAAACAATAACCCGAATTAGTTAACAATAACTATGTACAAGTATTGCAGATAATCCGCACTTGGGATGGGCGCCCAGCATCCACTACGGACTCCGAGAAATAGAATTATCGGTAAGTAAATTCTTATTTTCTCTATCGTCCTAAGTGGATGCTGGGGTTCCTGAAAGGACCATGGGGATTATACCAAAGCTCCCAAACGGGCGGGAGAGTGCGGATGACTCTGCAGCACCGAATGAGAGAACTCCAGGTCCTCCTTTGCCAGGGTATCAAATTTGTAAAAATTTACAAACGTGTTCTCCCCTGACCACGTAGCTGCTCGGCAGAGTAGTAATGCCGAGACCCCTCGGGCAGCCGCCCAAGATGAGCCCACCTTCCTTGCGGAATGGGCCTTAACAGATTTAGGCTGTGGCAGGCCTGCCACAGAATGTACAAGTTGAATTTTGTTACAAATCCAACGAGCAATCGACTGCTTAGAAGCAGGTGCACCCAACTTGTTGGGTGCATACAGTATAAACAGCGAG
The DNA here is from genome assembly GCF_028390025.1 of Pseudophryne corroboree. Classification (NCBI taxonomy): domain Eukaryota; kingdom Metazoa; phylum Chordata; class Amphibia; order Anura; family Myobatrachidae; genus Pseudophryne; species Pseudophryne corroboree. Next base: position 354,673,398 of record NC_086444.1, read on the forward strand.
TCAGATTTTCTGACTCCAGCCGTCCTTTAAATGTATATTTTTAAGGCTCTGACAACGTCCAACAACTTGGAGTCCTTCAAGTCGTCTGTAGCCGCAGGCACTACAATAGGCTGGTTCAGGTGAAACGCTGATACCACCTTAGGGAGAAAATGCGGACGCGTCCGCAGCTCTGCCCTATGTCGAATGGAAAATTAAATAAGGGCTTTTATAAAACAAAGCCGCCAGTTCAGATACTCTCCCGGCCGAAGCCAGGGCCAGTAACATAGTCACTTTCCATGTGAGATATTTCAAATCCACCTTCTTTAGTGGTTCAAACCAATTTGATTTGAGGAAATCTAAAACTACATTTAGATCCCACGGTGCCACCTTAGGCACCACAGGAGGCTGTATATGCAGTACTCCTTTGATAAAAATCTGGACCTCAGGGACTGAGGCCAATTCTTTTTGGAAGAATATTGATAGGGCCGAAATTTGAACCTTAATAGATCCCAATTTGAGACCCATAGACAATCCTGATTGCAGGAAATGTAGGAAAACGACCCAGTTGAAATTCCTCCATCGGAGCACTCCGCTGCTCGCACCACGCAACATTTTCGCCAAATATGGCGATAATGCTTCGCGGTGACTTCCTTCCTTGCCTTTATCAAGGTAGGAATGACTTCTTCTGGAATGCCTTTTCCTTTTAGGATCTGGCATTCAAACGCCATGCCGTCAAACGCAGCCGCGGTAAGTCTTGAAAAAGACAAGTACCCTGCTGAAGCAGGTCCCTTCTCAGAAGTAGAGGCCACGGATCGTCCGTGACCATCTCTTGAAGTTCCGGGTACCAAGTCCTTCTTGGCCAATCCGGAGCCACTAGTCTTACTCCACTTTGCCGTATAATCCTCAATACCTTTGGTATGAGAGGCAGAGGAGGAAACACATATACCGACTGGTACACCCAAGGTGTTACCAGCGCGTCCACAGCTATTGCCTGCGGATCTCTTGACCTGGCGCAATACCTGTCCAGTGTTTTGTTGAGGCGAGACGCCATCATGTCCACCATTGGTTTTACCCAACGGTTTAATAGCATGTGGAAAACTTCTGGATGAAGTCTCCACTCTCCCGGGTGAAGGTCGTGTCTGCTGAGGAAGTCTGCTTCCCAGTTGTCCACGCCCGGGATGAATACTGCTGACAGTGCTATCACGTGATTCTCCGCCCAGCGAAGGATCCTGGCAGCTTCTGCCATTGCCCTCCTGCTTCTTGTGCCGCCCTGTCTGTTTACATGGGCGACTGCCGTGATGTTGTCCGACTGGATCAACACCGGTCTTCCTTGAAGCAGAGGTTCCGCCTGGCTTAGAGCATTGTAGATTGCTCTTAGTTCCAGAATGCTTATGTGAAGAGACTTTTTCAGGCTCGACCACACTCCCTGGAAATTTCTTCCCTGTGTGACTGCTCCCCAGCCTCTCTGGCTGGCACCCGTGGTCACCAGGATCCAATCCTGCATGCCGAATCTGCGGCCCTCCAATAGATGAGCCTCCTGCAACCACCACAGAAGGGATACCCTTGTCCTCGGCGACAGGGTTATCCGCAGGTGCATCTGAAGATGCGACCCTGACCATTTGTCCAACAGATCCCTTTGCATGGAATCTGCCGAAAGGGATTGCTTCGTAAGAAGCTACCATTTTTTTCCAGGACTCTTGTGCATTGATGTACAGACACCTTTCCTGGTTTTAGGAGGTTCCTGACCAGGTCAGATAACTCCTTGGCTTTTTCTTCGGGAAGAAAAACCTTTTCTGAACTGTGTCCAGAATCATCCCCAGGAACAGCAGACGAGTTGTCGGCATTAATTGGGATTTTGGAATATTCAGAATCCATCCGTGCTGCTTTAGCACCTCTCGAGATAGTGCTAAACCCATCTCTAGCTGTTCTCTGGACCTTGCCCTTATTAGGAGATCGTCCAAGTATGGGATAATTAATACGCCTTTTCTTCGAAGAAGAAATATTATCTCGGCCATTACCTTTGTAAAGACCCGAGGTGCCGTGGACAAACCAAACGGCAGCGTCTGAAACTGATAGTGACAGTTTTGTACAACGAACCTGAGGTACCCCTGGTGTGAGGGGTAATTGGAACGTGGAGATACGCATCCTTGATGTCCAAGGATACCATAAAGTCCCCTTCTTCCAGGTTCGCTATCACTGCTCTGAGTGACTCCATCTTGAACTTGAACTTCTTTATGTACAGGTTCAAGGACTTCAGATTTAGAATAGGCCTTACCGAGCCATCCGGCTTCGGTACCACAAAAAGAGTGGAATAATACCCCTTCCCTTGTTGTAGAAGAGGTACCTTGACTATCACCTGCTGAGAATACAGCTTGTGAATGGCTTCCAAAACCGTCTCCCTTTCTGAGGGGGACGTTGGTAAAGCAGACTTCAGGAAACGGCGAGGTGGCTCTGTCTCTAATTTCAACCTGTACCCCTGAGATATTATCTGCAGGATCCAGGGATTTACCTGCGAGTGAGCCCACTGCGCGCTGTAATTCTTGAGACGACCGCCTACCGCCCCCGAGTCCGCTTGCGAAGCCCCAGCGTCATGCTGAGGCTTTTGTAGAAGCCGGGGAGGGCTTCTGTTCCTGGGAAGGAGCTGCCTGTTGCTGTCTCTTCCCTCGTCCTCTGCCTCGTGGCAGATATGAATAGCCCTTTGCTCTCTTATTTTTAAAGGAACGAAAAGGCTGCGGTTGAAAGGTCGGTGCCTTTTTCTGTTGGGGAGTGACTTGAGGTAGAAAGGTGGATTTCCCGGCCGTAGCCGTGGCCACCAAATCCGATAGACCGACCCCAAATAACTCCTCTACGCATCGCCTGTCCACTGTCGTGTCCATAAAGCTCTTCTGGCCGAAATGGACATAGCACTTACCCGTGATGCCAGTGTGCAGATATCTCTCTGTGCATCACGCATATAAAGAAATGCATCCTTTATTTGTTCTAACGACAGTAAAATATTGTCCCTGTCCAGGGTATCAATATTTTCGATCAGGGACTCTGACCAAACTACCCCAGCACTGCACATCCAGGCAGTCGCAATAGCTGGTCGTAGTATAACACCTGCATGTGTGTATATACCTTTTTGGATATTTTCCATCCTCCTATCTGATGGATCTTTAAGTGCGGCCGTCTCAGGAGAGGGTAACGCCACTTGTTTTGATAAGCGTGTTAGCGCTTTGTCCACCCTAGGAGGTGTTTCCCAGCGCTCCCTAACCTCTGGCGGGAAAGGGTATAAAGCCAATAACTTCTTTGAAATTAGCAGTTTTTTATCGGGGCACCCCACGCTTCATCACACACGTCATTTAATTCTTCTGATTCGGTAAAAACTACTGGTAGTTTTTTCACACCCCACATAATACCCTGTTTAGTGGTACCTGTAGTATCAGCTAAATGTAACATCTCCTTTATTGCCAAAATCATATAACGTGTGGCCCTTTTGGAAAATACGGTTGATTCGTCACCTTCACTACCGGAATCAGTGCCTGTGTCTGGGTCTGTGTCGACCGACTGAGGCAAGGGGCGTTTTACAGCCCCTGACGGTGTTTGAGGCGCCTGGACAGGCACTAAGTGAGTGTCCGGCCGCCTCATGTCGGCAAACGACTGCTTAAGCGAGTTGACGCTATCCCGTAATTCCACAAATAAAGGCATCCATTCTGGTGTCGACCCCCTAGAAGGTGACATCCTCATATTTGGCAATTGCTCCGCCTCCACACCAATAACGTCCTCATACATGTCGACACACACGTACCGACACACAGCAGACACACAGGGAATGCTCTATACGAAGACAGGACCCACTAGCCCTTTGGGGAGACAGAGGGAGAGTCTGCCAGCACACACCAAAAAGCGCTATATATGACAGGGATAGCCTTATGATTAAGTGCTCCCTTATAGCTGCTTTTATAGTAATATATTGCCATTTATTTTGCCCCCCCTCTCTGTTATACCCTGTTTCTGTAGTGCAGTGCAGGGGAGAGACCTGGGAGCCTTCCTGACCAGCGGAGCTGTGACAGAAAATGGCGCCGTGTGCTGAGGAGATAGGCCCCGCCCCTTTTCCGGCGGGCTCGTCTCCCGCTATTTAGTACATTTAGGCAGGGGTAAATATCTCCATATAGCCTCTGGGGCTATATGTGAGGTATTTTTAGCCTTTTTAAAGGTTTACATTTGCCTCCCAGGGCGCCCCCCCCCAGCGCCCTGCACCCTCAGTGACTGCCGTGTGAAGTGTGCTGAGAGGAAAATGGCGCACAGCTGCAGTGCTGTGCGCTACCTTAAGAAGACTGCAGGAGTCTTCAGCCGCCGATTCTGGACCTCTTCTTGCTTCAGCATCTGTGAGGGGGCCGGCGGCGTGGCTCCGGTGACCATCCAGGCTGTACCTGTGATCGTCCCTCTGGAGCTTCATGTCCAGTAGCCAAGAAGCCAATCCATCCTGCACGCAGGTGAGTTCACTTCTTCTCCCCTCTGTCCCTCGTTGCAGTGATCCTGTTGCCAGCAGGAATCACTGTAAAATAAAAAACCTAAGCTAAACTCTCTAAGCAGCTCTTTATGAGAGCCACCTAGAATTGCACCCTTCTCGGCCGGGCACAAAAATCTAACTGGAGTCTGGAGGAGGGTCATAGGGGGAGGAGCCAGTACACACCACCTGACCTGTAAAAGCTTTACTTTTGTGCCCTGTCTCCTGCGGAGCCGCTATTCCCCATGGTCCTTTCAGGAACCCCAGCATCCACTTAGGACGATAGAGAAAATAAGATTTTACTCACCGGTAAATCTATTTCTCGTAGTCCGTAGTGGATGCTGGGCGCCCATCCCAAGTGCGGATTGTCTGCAATACTTGTACATAGTTATTGTTAACTAAAGGGTTATTGTTGAGCCATCTGTTGAGAGGCTCAGTTGTTTTCATACTGTTAAACTGGGTATAGTATCACGAGTTATACGGTGTGATTGGTGTGGCTGGTAAGAGTCTTACCCGGGATTTAAAATCCTTCCTTATTATGTCAGCTCGTCCGGGCACAGTGTCCTAACTGAGGTTTGGAGGAGGGTCATAATGGGAGGGGCCAGTGCACACCAGGTGACCTAAAAGCTTTCTTTAGTTGTGCCCAGTCTACTGCGGAGCCGCTATTCCCCATGGTCCTTTCGGAGTTCCCAGCATCCACTACGGACTACGAGAAATAGATTTACCGGTGAGTAAAATCTTATTTTCTCCCTTGTGGGGGTCTATGACCCCCCCTGGAGGGAGAATAAAATAGCGTGGCGCGCTCGCAGTGTGGCGAGCGCAGCGAGCCCGCAAGGTGCTCATTTGCGCTCGCCACGCTGTCAGTATGCCGGCGGTCGGGCTCCTGGCGCCGGTATGCTGGTCGCCGGGAGCCCGGACGTCGGCATACCATACTACACCCCTAAGGAATGATGTACTGTCAGCCAATCAGAAGCGGCTAGCTAGTGCTGCTGATAGCCATCAATATCATTGTGGATTGTTGCACCAGCAACCAGCCAAGAGATACATCCATTGGCTGGTGTACGTTCGCCTGCATGTGGGTCTATACTTCAGTTACAATTATACAACCACGCCCTTACCATACCCAGCCGATGCTTAAATGTTTCACCTTTGCTATTATTTATAATGTATCACAGCTGTAAGATGTGAGAAAATCTGCATATGGATATATGCACACAGCAGACACATTTTATCGCAAATGCCCATTGCTAAAATGCGTATTTAAACAAAAGAACAATGTCCAACTCTAAGAGCACCAACATGTATAAATGTAGCAGAGTAGTGTCATTTGAAGCATGCATGGTCTGAGAAAGATGGGACTGTATTACCAAATGAGTGCAGATTCAGTTAGACACAAGCTGCTACTCCCTCATAAGCACAATTACAGTGGCCTGATTTCTAGTGCATACAGCGAAGTAATTACATCTGGCCCTTAGTAGCATCCACATGACCACACCATACTGCTTCTCAGGCAGCGACAGTACAACCACACAAAATGATCTGCCTGTCATTTACAGGGTCTGTTGGAAAAGTAATGAGACTAAGGGCCTAATTCAGAGTTGATCACAGCAGCAAATTTGTTAGCAGTTGGGCAAAACCATGTGCATCGTAGGGGGGACAGAGATAACATGTGCAGAGAGAGTAGATTTGGGTGGGGTGTGTTCAAACTGAAATCTAAATTGCAGTGTAAAAATAAAGCAGCCGGTATTTACCCTGCACAGAAACAATATAACCCACCCAAATCTAACTCTAGCTGCTGCGATCAATTCTGAAGTACCCCCTAAATCCGGGAATGTTTTTTTTATTGAACTTTCAGATACATAAGGTTAATAATCCAGACAGACCCTGTATGGTGGGTTCAACTGAATTCTCTTTACCTACTTTATTCTGTACTGTCATATAATAATGGGCAAAACCATGTGCAGGGCAGGGGGGCAGATATAACATGTGCGGAGAAAGTTAGATTTGGGTGGGGTGTGTTCAAACTGAAATCTAAATTGCAGTTTAAAAATAAAGCAGCCAGTATTTACCCTGCACAGAAACAAAATAACCCACCCAAATCTAACTCTCTCTGCACATGTTACATCTGCCCCACCTGCAGTGCATATGGTTTTGCCCAATAAAGAAAGATTTTGCTTTTGCGATCCATGCTGAATAATACATTAGAATTAATGTATTTAAGAAGGAAGCAAATTAAATCAAATGTGAACAGTGGGCCTTAAACTAAATCCCAGACTTAAGCTGTCTCTACAAATACAGTAATAACAAGAACAAAGCCTGCTAACGCAGCACATGTGACCCTAACATCAGAACAGTGAACCTTATTCAGCATCAATTGCAGTTTTGCGGATGCATGCTGGGGATGCGATCGCAATTCAAATGCGACTGCATTGCAGATTAAGGGAAGGCCACTGCCTGCACAGCCTGGCAGTGAAGACAGTCAGCCGCCGCCATTTTCCTTGTTGCAGCGGCTGCGTGTGACATCACACGGCCGCCCCGAACCTGCCCCCATTTCCAAGGTCACGCCCCCGCAATGCCGTGTTGCCACCTCCCCCGCAATGCTGCATTGCTGCCCCAGGCTGCCCTGCGAATGCCTCTGTCTGTCATTGTGAACTCATTGCCGGGCCGCACATGAGAGATCGGGTACTGCGTGTGCGCACTGGGCATAAAATCGTCAGTATACGATCAAATCTCAGAGGCGATCCATATTGAATAAGGCCCAGTATCCTGCAATAAGCAAATATTAAATGATTATCAGGCATGTTTGTAAGTGAGGCTGAAAGGTGGCTGGTAGCGGACCGAGTTTCAGTGGTGTAACTAGCAGTTGCAGGGCCCCACAGTATCCAGTTGGTAGTTACGCTACTGCCCACCTTCCATGCGTTCTGAAGCGAGGTGGATTTTCGACTTGAACACTCAACAGTCAGAACTATATGTAAGCAATCCATGTATGTTGGCAAAGGTTTGCATAGTTAGACATTGGATGGCTTTGTTCGCGCTCTCTTTCTCAGGATGGGTGGCCTGGTTAACTCAGCTGTTGGCCATAAGAGGTTTTTCTATGATAGCAGAAAGTGTCTCCCGAAATGTAAAAAAATATGGTGAAGATGGCAGTGTAGAGATCCAGTTGCCCGTAAATGTCCAAATATTATAAACTAAGTTACGTTATACTACACAATTACTGTCTGGGTTTATATACAACTTTGTAATATGAGTGTCACTGTAAACATTTTTTCTCCTTAACCGTACATTTTTAAGCTATTTAAACTGTACTATAACATGTCTTTATTTATGTTCTTATTGAAAGTGCATTTTTTTTTTAAACATTTCTTTATTGAGTCATTATGAGTAAACAAATAATTGATCTAGTATAAATGTCAAATGTCCTGAACAGATTTTAAGTCGTACAGCAGAACATATGTTAACAGAAATAAAACAGTGACAATGAATAATTATATCTTATTAGCGATGTCCAATCATTTCACCGATAATTACTTTATTGAAAGTGCATTTTATATTTATTTGCATACTTAAAAATGTATTATACCTTGAATGTTTTCCTTTTTTCTTTTTTTTTTAAATAAAATTTAAATAAAAACACTCAGTTCAAAAAAAACGAACTCGTCTAACTTGGCCATTCATATATGTGACTAAATTGAAACATGCTGGATTGGGATATATGCAGCCGTAATTAGGCCTCATACTCACTGACATTCATTTCATGTGTTACCAGCATTTAATGCAAGTGCCCAGAATGTAGGGGGTCATTCCGAGTTGATCGCTCGCTAGCAGTTTTTAGCAGCCGTGCAAACGCATAGTTGCCGCCCACAGGGGAGTGTATTTTCGCTTTGCAGGAGTGTGAACGCCTGTGCAGCAGTGCGCCTGCAAACACATTTTGTGCAAAACAAGACCAGCCATGTAGTTACTTATCCTGTGCGATGATTGCTGCGACGAGTGACACGGTAATGACGTCAGATACCCGCCCAGCAAACGCCTGCGTTTTCCAAACACTCCCAGAAAACGGTCAGTTGACAACCAGAAACGCCCTCTTCCTGTCACTCTCCTTGTGATCGGTTGTGCGACTGAAAGCTTCGCTAGAACCTCTGCAAAACCACAATGCTCTTTGTACCTGTACGTCACGCGTGCACATTGCGATGCATACACATGCGCAGATTAGCAGTTTTTTTCACTGATCGCTACGCAGCGAACAACGGCAGCTAGCGATCACCTCGGAATGACCCCTGTAATCATGTCTGTAAATAGAACCCATTGCCTCCAGTGACACCATACCCACTATTGTTTTTACTAACATTTTGGAGTGTTGTGTTTTTAGAAATACATCCTGTTCCGTTCAATACATTTACACATATAGGGCCGAATTCTGAGTCACATGCTACAGATGTATCCTCACACTCCTCATCATTGCTGCAGTCGCGCCACACAGCCAGGTCCCGTGTGATTCTGCCAGCGTTGGGCATCTTTTTGTTTAGTCACAACTTCAAGAGACTGTTCTGAATAATTTGATATCCAACATTTGTACATCTGTGTATCACTGAGTCTCTGAATCTGCATGTGAAGTGCTACAATGTAGCAGCTGCAGCTTTTTTACATGCCAAGTACCATTGTGCTTCATATACATATACAGACACAATCACACTCAGATATACAAGTGCTGCATATTAAATTAATCAGCACAGTCTTCCGGTGTGTCCTAGTCGCATTAGGTTGCGACTAAGTAGCATTTACGTCAAAAAGATATGCCCAACGCTAGTGGAGTTGCACACCAGGCATCTCGCGCTATGTGGCGTATTGAGGCTAGACGTATGAGGACAAGTCTGTATGTTAATGTCAGATGTAGCTGGGTGATTTTCTTTTAGTGTGTATGTGTCTAAGTGCATCGCACATGCCTCTTGATTGTGTTCGTATAGAGATGAGATTTCAAAACGTATGCATTGCACTGTATTGAAAATGTATTGGGCATTCTGGACAGTGTCTGGGAGGTGGCACTCAGACACAGGGAGAAGGTCCGTCTTATGGGAGTGTTGCTGAAGTTTCCGTGTACACAGGCACCTAATCTCTCATATAAGAGGCCGTACTTATACAGAGAATCTGCAGCTAGCACAGGGCTGGTGCAAATGACAATGGTGGAAATGATGGTGGTGTCTAAAGAAGCAGCAAGCACAATTGCAGACGTGCGACCAGCAAAAGATGTACACGCTGATGCTGCTGCTTCTGAATCAGGCCATAGTGACCCCAGTACATTACTAATAGCCGCTGTAAGCTCATCATGTCTGCTCTTAGCGTGCATTTTACTTCATATCCTCTGCAGAAATAAAAACATTGTAAAATGTATGTATTGTTAATGTAAGACCCATGTGTGACCCATGAGAACCACTTAAGGGCCCCATACACTAGAACAATAATAAAATAATAAAACCAATTTCATCCAATTTCGAGCCGATATATCGGGTGAAATTGGGCATTTTGGAGGTGTTTCCGATCCGATGCGCATTCCCGTGAGCATCGGATCGGATCCCCTAGATTGAATGTGCTGCACTAACGATTATGTCCGACCCCATCCGACCCCACAGGCATGGCTGGGATCGCATAAGATACATTGTATGCAAAAGGACCGCATACAATGTATCTTATGCGATCCTGCTGCCCAGGAGGCTGCCGGGGTGATCACCTGCGACATGAGGGTCAGACATGTCGCGGTAGTGTATGGGGCCCAGTGGCAAACGCAGGATTTGCATGGGGGGGTTTCCAGAACTGGGTGGAGCCAATCACGGGGGTGGGGACTGAGGTGACCCAGTATATGCTGGGTCCGTAAAACTAGTGTGTCTGTGTGTGTGTGTGTATATATATATATATATATATACATATATATATATATATATATCTACACATATATAGGGTTCACTATGGTATGCCGGCGGACAGGCTCCCGGCGACCAGCATACCGGCGCCGGGAGCCCAACCGCCGGCTTACCGACAGTGTGGCGAGCGCAAATGAGCCCCTTGCGGCCTCGCTGCGCTCACCACGCTATTTTATTCTCCCTCCTTGGGGGTCGTGGACTCCCACGAGGGAGAACAATTGTCGGTATGCCGACTTTCAGGTTCCCGGCGCCGGTATACTGTGCGCCGGGATCCCGTCAGTCGGCATACTGAAGACAACCCCATATATATACCGTGTATATATATATATATATATATATATATATATACACACACACACACACATACATATACACATATACATAGCATATTAAACATGCATATATATATATATATATATATATATATATATATACACACACACATACAGTACACGTATATATACACATGTATATATATCATATGTGTGTGTGTGTGTTTATATGTATGTATGTATATACATGTGTATATATGTATGCACATGGATATATATGTACTATAATTAAAATAAAGTAAACTTTTATTGCACTTACAAGTGCCACCAGGAAGACAGCAGGCTGCAGAGGACGCTAGATAGCCATTAATAATACTCATGCAGCTAAAAATAAAAAAATAAAAAAAATTTTTTTTTAGTGGAGGGGGGTTTCTGGGTGCTCGGAAACCCCCCCTGGGTGCGCCACTGGGGCCCTTTACAGTACGGCATTGTAAAATAATTTCTTGCATTGTGCTCCCTGCATATCCTGACTCTCAGTCTTTGTCCATATAGCACCTGGTAGACTGCATCATAGGATGCTAAGTGTTGCTAGCCCCGGAATTGTGTAGCCATGTGACACTGCTTAATGCCAAGAAGACTCACCCTGTCTTTCAGCTTGCGGATCTCACTGGGTATCAGGCAGTCGGCTTTGGCAATAAGAGGAACAATATTAACCTTCTCATGGAGAGCTTTCATGAACGACACATCCACTGGTCGCAGCCTGAGACAAATGACAATAACAGGCAGAGATTAATGCTACACAGTGTAATGAAGGCTTTCCCTACGCCTGGTATGTATGTCTCAAGTGTACATCAAAGAGGTTAAATGTAACAATTCAGAGTATCAGTAATGAATACAGCATTTGCAGGAGGCATCTGCATTATTTACTAAACATCTGTAGAAATAAGTGCACTAAGTGAGATTATGCTTTATATACTTGGGGTATACAGTATTTACAAAGGTTGATTTTTCAAGAAATCTATGAATATCAACCTTTAAATACCCCCCTGGTCTTAAGTGAGCAATGTCACTACAAAGCTTTATTTTATTACAGCCATATGGAGAACGTGTGTACATGCATTGCACTCATTTACAATCATCAACATCAAGTAAATTATCTTTTCATATACTAGAATTTCATCTGTATCATTTCTAGTGTAGACAAGTTAGCTGACATGTAAAATCTACATACCAGAACTACTCATTTAGGAAACTAATATGTTTGAAGGATGATGATAAATCAGTATAAATGATACAGTCAGGGGCGTTTCTACAGGTCCTCCGGGTGGGCCCCCTACTCTGAATGGCGCTATAGACTCCGGCATTGTGTCGGAGTCTACTGCGCATGCGCAGGCCTCCGGAAACATGGCGCCCACCATGATCCGGAGACCAATTTGGCAATGGTCACCGCAGCGCCCGGCGCTGGACTTCGGAATGGTATGAAGTATTAAAATGGGTGCAGTGTGTGCGGTGTGGGCCCACCCTGGACCCAGGGGCCGTGTGCACCGCACACATTGCACCCATTATAGAAACACCAATGAATACAGTGTATAACAAAAATGAGAATGTTACGCACAATATTTATCCAGACAAAAGCTTGGCCCACCATGATCTGCATAACGTCTGCTCCCAAACCAACCATTCCCAATTCCCTATCAACCACACCTAGACTTCCACTATCCCAATTCTCTACTCCTAGAAGTATATTAATTAAGTCACGTTTTTTCAGAGTTGCTGATTGTTGATGGATCTGGACGCAAGATTTAAAACATCGATAATACTATATGCAAAACAGCTCTGGTTTTGTATTTACTATTAATATTGTTAAGTTCAGAGGACAGAACTGACAGTAAATATACTCCCTACTAGTCAGTTCTAAAAGGTGGTACACACGTAGCGATGTGTGCTTACTGTACATTCTAAGCAATCTGACTAGACTGCTTAGAAAAAAAGCACACATCGCTCTGTGTGTATGCCCCATAGTGATAGCAATGCGCGGCCCAGCGCAACGCTATCGCTGACTCTAGATTGGACTGCATGTAGATAGCTCACTTTACCGCTGGGTGAAGTGAGTGCCCCCTTGCTCAGCAAACATTGCGCTGTGTGCTGAGCGGGAGGGAGGAAGGGGGGGGTATTGGGAGGGGTTTTGGGAAATGTGTGTTGAGCATTCTGTGATAGATCGCTCAGCACATGTGTACCCTCCTTAATAGAACTGAGACTTCACCCCATGTGTTAGCATATATTGCTCAGGTTCACTTTACTTCTGTTAATACAGATCTGCATAGTACTGAACACCACCATGTCCAATCTACATAAAATGAATATAAACCATCCAATGAATGCAGTGGAGCTAAAGGGAACGTGAGGGTGGCACAACTATAAAATGGGTCTAGTCTGTTGGGAAGTGGACACACTGATGGGATGTTTGACATATCCGGGAAAAAGGTTTATTTCATCCTGGCGTTGCCTATGGAAATGTTAGGAAATGTTAGTATCTATGACATATGAACTTTCAGTAACCTCTTACGCTGACCTGTCTCATCTCCAGGAGAAGTACAGATTCCTATAATAACAAGAAACTACATTTCACAAATCTGAGCCAGTCATTCAGGTTTCACCCATGCATACTGGCGTTTCCAAATCCTGAAAACCTGACATAGGAGACTGGTACAGCAACGGCAGTCAGTAATCTGAAGGGGGGTACACACGGAGAGAGATCCGTGTTTAAAATCTAAGCAATCTGACTAGATTGCTTAGATTTTAAGCAGGGATCTGTCGTGTGTTTGCCCTCCAGTGATAGCGATGCGCGGCCCTGCGCATCGTTATCGCCGGTGCAAGATTGAGCTGCATGCAGGCTCAATCTAGCGGGTCGCTCACTTCAGCGCTGTGTGAAGTGAGCGGCTCCCTGTCATCCCCCTCTTGCTCAGCACACATCGCGCTGTGCTGAGTGGGGGGAAGAGATGTGTGCTGAGCGGTCTGTGTTAAGATCGCTCAGCACACATCTCTCCCGTCAGTACTGGTCTTTAGCCTGTGCTATCAATGCACACAGAACATGCTGCAACTAGGAGAGGGGATTGGTCAGAATAGACTATAACATGCAGTGACAGAAATAATAACAAAAGTAAATCAGATGTTTGGGATTAATGAATTGCAGAGACATAAGAGGGTATCCAATTAGCAGAGAAGAAACATAGTGCATGAAAAACTGACGTTTTTCGTGATTTTTCCCGGTTTTCACCCGGTTTTTTTTCTTTCTCTAACGTCCTAAGTGGATGCTGGGGACTCCGTAAGGACCATGGGGAATAGCGGCTCCGCAGGAGACTGGGCACATCTAAAGAAAGCTTTAGGACTAACTGGTGTGCACTGGCTCCTCCCCCTATGACCCTCCTCCAAGCCTCAGTTAGATTTCTGTGCCCGACGAGAAGGGTGCACACTAGGGGCTCTCCTGAGCTTCTTAGTGAAAGTTTTAGTTAGGTTTGTTATTTTCAGTGAGACCTGCTGGCAACAGGCTCACTGCATCGAGGGACTAAGGGGAGAAGGAGCGAACTCACCTGCGTGCAGAGTGGATTGGGCTTCTTGGCTACTGGACATTAGCTCCAGAGGGACGATCACAGGCCCAGCCTGGATGGGTCCCGGAGCCGCGCCGCCGGCCCCCTTACAGAGCCAGAAGAGCGAAGAGGTCCGGAAAAATCGGCGGCAGAAGACGTTCCTGTCTTCAATAAGGTAGCGCACAGCACTGCAGCTGTGCGCCATTGCTCTCAGCACACTTCATACTCCGGTCACTGAGGGTGCAGGGCGCTGGGGGGGGCGCCCTGAGACGCAATAAAACATGATAAAAATACCTTACATGGCAAAAAATACATCACATATAGCTCCTGGGCTATATGGATGCATTTAACCCCTGCCAGAATATACAGAAAAACGGGTGATAAGGCCGCCGAAAAGGGGGCAGAGCCTATCTCCTCAGCACACTGGCGCCATTTTCCCTCACAGCTCAGTTGGAGGGAAGCTCCCTGGCTCTTCCCTGCACTACAGAAAGGGTTAAAAAAAGAGAGGGGGGCACTAATTAGGCGCAGTATTAGAACATACAGCAGCTATAAGGGGAAAAACACTTATATAAGGTTATCCCTGTATATATATATATAGCGCTTTGGTGTGTGCTGGCATACTCTCCCTCTGTCTCCCCAAAGGGCTAGTGGGGTCCTGTCCTCTATCAGAGCATTCCCTGTGTGTGTGCTGTGTGTCGGTACGTTTGTGTCGACATGTATGAGGAGAAAAATGATGTGGAGACGGAGCAGAGTGTCTGTAACAGTGATGTCACCACCTAGGGGGTCGACACCTGAGTGGATGTACTGTTGAAAATTACGTGACAGTGTCAGCTCTGTATAAAAAAACAGTGGTTGACATGAGACAGCCGGCTACTCAGCTTGTGCCTGTCCAGACGTCTCATAGGCCGTCAGGGGCTCTAAAGCGCCCGTTACCTCAGATGGCAGATACAGACGCCGACACGGATACTGACTCCTGTGTCGACGGTGAAGAGACAACCGTGATTTCCAGTAGGGCCACACGTTACATGATTGAGACAATGGAAAATGTTTTATACATTTCTGATAATACGAGTACCACCAAGAAAGGTATTATGTTCGGTGAGGGAAAAACTACCTGTAGTTTTCCTGAATCTGAGAAATAAAATGTGTGATGATGCGTGGGTTTCCCCCCGATAACAATTGATAATTTCTTAAAAAGTATTGGCTGTATACCCTTTCCCGCCAGAGGTTAGGGTGCGTTGGGAAACACCCCCTAGGGGGGATAAGGCGCTCACACGCTTGTAAGAACAAGGGCTCTACCCTCTCATGAGATGGCCGCCCTTAAGGATCCTGCTGATAGAAAGCAGGAGGGTATCCAAAAATGTATTCACACACATACTGGTGTTATACTGCGACCAGCAATCGCCTCAGCTTGGAGGTGCAGTGCTGGGTTGGCATGGTCGGATTCCCTGACTGGAAATATTGATATCCTAGATAAGGATAGTATATTATTGCCTATAGAGCATTTAAAAGATGCATTTCTATATATGCAGGATGCACAGCGGAATAATTGCCGACTGGCATCAAGTATAAGTGCGTTGTCCAATTCTACCAGTAAAATGGTCAGGTGATGCGGATTCCAAACGGCATTTGGAAGTATTGCCTTTGAAAGGGGACATTTGGGGTCGGTCTTTTAGACCTGGTGGCCACGGCAACAACTGGGAAATCCACGTTTGTACCCCAGGTCGCCTCTCAAAATAAGACGCCGTATTATCAGGCGCAGTCCTTTGTTGGCAAGCGGACAAAAGGTTCCTCTTTTCTGCTCGTGACAGAGGGAGAGGAAAAAGGCTGAAGAGATTACCCAGTTCCCAGGAACAGAAATCCTTTCCCGCCTCTGCAAAGCCCTCAGTATGACGCTAGAGCCTTACAAGCTCAGGCACGGTGGGGGCCCGTTCTCAATGAATTTCAGTGCGCAGTGGGCTCACTCGCAAGTAGACCCCTGGATCCTTCAGGTAATATCTCAAGGGTACATATTGAAATTCGAGACGTCTCCCCCTCGCCGTTTCCAAAAGTCGGCTTTACCGACGTCTCCCTCTGACAGGGAGGCAGTTTTGGAAGCCATTCACAAGCTGTATTCCCAGCAGGTGATAATCAAGGTACCCCTCCTGCAACAGGGAACGGGGTATTATTCCACACTATTGTGGTACCGAAGCCAGACGGCTCGGTGAGACCGATTCTAAATCTAAAATCTAAAATCTTTGAACACTTACATACAGAGGTTCAAATTCAAGATTGAGTCACTCAGAGCAGTGATTGCGAACCTGGAAGAAGGGGACTACATGATGTCTCGGGACATCAAGGATGCTTACCTTCATGTCAAAATTTACCCTTCTCACCAAGGGTACCTCAGGTTATGGTACAGAACTGTCACTATCAGTTCAGACGCTGCCGTAGGGATGGTCCACGACACCCCGGGTCTTTACCAAGGTAATGGCCGAAATGATATCCCTTCGAAGGAAGGGAATTTTAGTTATCCCTTACTTGGACGATTCCCTGATAAGGGTAAGATCCAGGGAACAGTTGGAAGTCGGTGTAGCACTATCTCAGGTAGTGTTGCGGCAGCACGATTGGATTCTCAATATTCCAAAATCGCAGCTGGTTCCGACGACTTGTCTTCTGTTTCCTAGGGATGTTCCTGGACACAGTCCAGAAAAAAGGTGTTTCTCCCGGAAGAGAAAGCCAGGGAGTTATCCGAGCTAGTCAGGAACCTCCTAAAATCGAACCAAGTCTCAGTGCATCAATGCACAAGGGTTCTGGGTAAAAATGGTGGCTTCCTACGAAGCAATCCCATTCGTTAGATTCCACGCAAGAACTTTCCAGTGGAACCTACTGGACAAATGGTCCGGGTCGCATTTTCAGATGCATCAGCGGATAACCCTGTCACCAAGGACAAGGGTATCCATCCTGTGGTGGTTGCAGAGTGCTCATCTTCTAGAGGGCCGCAGATTCGGCATTCAGGACTGGGTCCTGGTGACCACGGATGCCAGCCTGCGAGGCTGGGGAGGAGTCACACAGGGAAGGAATATCCAGGGCTTAGGGTCAAGCCTGGATACATCACTTCACATAAATATCCTGAAGCTAAGGGCCATTTACAATGCTCTAAGCTTAGCAAGACCTCTGCTTCAAGGTCAGCCGGTATTGATCCAGTCGGACAACATCATGGCAGTCACCCACGTAAACAGACAGGGTGGCACAAGAAGCAGGAGGGCAATGGCAGAAGCTGCAGGGATTCTTCGCTGGGCGGAAAATCATGTGATAGCACTGTCAACAGTATTCATTCCGGGAGTGGACAACTGGGAAGCAGACTTCCTCAGCACGACCTCCACCCGGGAGAGTGGGGACTTCACCCAGAAGTCGTCCACATGATTAAAAAAAAAAAACTCGACAGGTATTGCGCCAGGTCAAGAGACCCTCAGGCAATAGTTGTAGACGCTCTGGTAACACTGTGGGTGTACCAGTCAGTGTATGTGTTCCCTCCTCTGCCTCTCATACCCAAGGTACTGAGATTGATAAGATAGAGAGGAGAAAGCACTATATTCGTGGCTCCGGATTGGCCAAGAAGGACTTGGTAACCGGAACTTCAAGAGATGCTCACGGAGGATCCGTGGCCTCTACCTCTAAGAAGGGACCTGCTCCAGCAAGGACCCTGTCTGTTCCAAGACTTACCGCGGCTGCGTTTGACGGCATGGCGGTTGAACGCCGGATCCTGAAGGAAAAAAGGCATTCCGGATGAAGTCATCCCTATCCTGATCAAAGCCAGGTAGGATGTAACCGCAAAAACATTATCACCGCAATTGGCGAAAATATGTTGCGTGGTGCGAGGCCAGTAAGGCCCGACGGAGGAAATTCAACTGGGTCGATTCCTACATTTCCTGCAAACAGGAGTGTCTATGGGCCTGAAATTGGGGCTAATTAAGGTTCAAATTTAGGCCCTGTCAATTTTCTTCCAAAAAGAACTAGCTTCAGTCCCTGAAGTTCAGACGTTTGTTCAAGGGGTACTGCATATACAGCCTCCTTTTGTGCCTCCAGTGGCACTTTGGGATCTCAATGTAGTTTTGGGTTCCAAAAGTCACATTGGTTTGAACCACTTAAATCTGTGGAGTTAAAATATCTCACATGGAAAGTGGACATGCTGTTGGCCCTGGCCTGGGCCAGGCGCGTGTCAGAATTGGCGGCTTTATCCTGAAAAAGCCCTTATCTGATTTTCCATTCGGACAGGGCGGAATTGAGGACTCGTCCTCAGTTTCTCCCTAAGGTGGTTTCAGCGTCTCACCTGAACCAACCTATTGGTGGTGCCTGCGGCTACTAGGGACTTGGAGGCCTCCAAGTTGCTAGACGTTGTCAGTGCCCTGAAAATATATGTTTCCAGGACGGCTGGAGTCAGGAAATCTGACTCGCTGTTTATCCTGTGTGCACCCAACAAGCTGGGTGCTCCTGCTTCTAAGCAGACTATTGCTCGTTGGATTTGTAGTACAATTCAGCTTGCACATTCTGTGGCAGGCCTGCCACAGCCAAAAATCTGTAAATGCCCACTCCACAAGGAAGGTGGGCTCATCTTGGGCGGCTGCCCGAGGGGTCTCGGCTTTACAACTTTGCCGAGCAGCTACTTGGTCAGGAGCAAATACGTTTGTAAAATTCTACAAAATTGATATCCTGGCTGAGGAGGACCTGGAGTTCTCTCATTGGTGCTGCAGAGTCATCCGCACTCTCCCGCCCGTTTGGGAGCTTTGGTATAATCCCCATGGTCCTTACGGAGTCCCCAGCATCCACTTAGGACGTTAGAGAAAATAAGAATTTACTTACCGATAATTCTATTTCTCATAGTCCGTAGTGGATGCTGGGCGCCCATCCCAAGTGCGGATTGTCTGCAATACTTGTACATAGTTATTGTTACAAAAATCGGGTTATTATTGCTGTGAGCCATCTTTCAGAGGCTCCTCTGTTATCATGCTGTTAACTGGGTTCAGATCACAGGTTATACGGTGTGATTGGTGTGGCTGGTATGAGTCTTACCCGGGATTCAAAATCCTTCCTTATTGTGTACGCTCGTCCGGGCACAGTATCCTAACTGAGGCTTGGAGGAGGGTCATAGGGGGAGGAGCCAGTGCACACCAGTTAGTCCTAAAGCTTTCTTTAGATGTGCCCAGTCTCCTGCGGAGCCGCTATTCCCCATGGTCCTTACGGAGTCCCCAGCATCCACTACGGACTATGAGAAATAGAATTATCGGTAAGTAAATTCTTATTTTTTTTTACATGCTATCCAATTTGGTCGCCTGTAAAAAAAATACATTCTCTCCTGAAAACACACAGGTTCAGTGAAACCTCTGTGTTTTCTGTAGAAACAGCCCCATTTTCAGATGAAAACAAGGCTGTATCTGCGGATTTGGTTTCGCCTGCTTAAGGCAGGTGAAACAAAATTCCTGATCAGCCGCGGCTTGCGCCGGCTTATCGGTGCTAATAGGATAGCCCCCGCCAGGACAATTAGCCACGGTAATTAACTGAATAACCCCCATAATGACAAATGAGACAATGACACAGTATACTTAAATCATATTATTTAAAAATCTGTTTGCTTGTCATGCTGCAATACTATTCGGTATAGATGATAAAGAAATGGCTTAAGCTCATATCACAGTAATCCACAATGTCTCATATGCTGCATTCTATGAAAATAAACATATTACCTACCACACGCTATGCATTTCCATATTATCAGAATAACAGGCATTTACCTTCTGCTTTAAAAATCTGTACACTTACTTATTGCCTACAGCAGTGGTTGTCAACCCTCATGTACCCCCAACGGGTCATGTTTTAGGCTTTGTGTCTGTGGAAGCAGTAGGGATAATTACTGACCCAGCAAAATAGATTAGCTCACCTGTGCATGATTATATAAGGGCCACAAAACATGACCTGTTGGTGGTACTTGAGGACTGGAGTTGAAAACAGCTGGCCTATAATAACTAAAAATGATGACTATTCACAGGCGAAAGACATGTAAAAAGAGTCAACAGTTATGAAATACCTTACTGACCAGAATTCCCAATGATGTTAGCCGACTGACATGGGAATGTTTCCGAGAAACAGGAGAAGGGTCAGCCTATACCTACCAAGGACCTTATAGTGGTCAGTCAATTCGGTACTGCATGTAATGGATACATGATACTGTCCATATCTATACCCTACATATTTATACCCCATATACATGATACCTTCCAGACATGATACTTTCCATATTTTTACACTTCATACATGATATCTCAAAATATCTCCAAACCCGACCTCTTCACAAGATCTACATCTCTCATCCACACTCATTATTCGCTCCCATTCACTATTGCAGGACTTTCTTCGGGCTGCACCCACTCTGTGGGATGCCCTACCATGCACAATAAGACTCTCCTTTAGTCTCCAAACCTTCAAGTGTTCCCTGAAAACTCACCTCTTCAGGCAAGCTTATCAAATTCCAGAACTGCTCACATAACCTTCACAAGCTTTCCTATCCAATTACATCCTCACTGTCCAGTCCACACATATCCTCACATATTTTCTCTTTCTTCACTTTTCCTTCCTCCTGACCCCTCATCATTGCTATGTGGTCATATCATGCAGCAGCCCATCAAGAACTTTTGCAATCTGGTGGAAAATGGTGCAATAGAGAACACCTACAGTATCTTTGTGCATCAATGCTTACTTCCCTATAGATTGTAAGCTTGCAAGCGGGGCCTTCCTACCTCTATGAGTGTTTGTTATCACCCAGTTTTGTTTTATCACTGTTGTTTCCAATGGTATAGTGCAACAGAATTTGCTGCGCTATATAAGAAACTGTTAATAAATACCATCCACACCTTCGACCATTAGGAAGCATCTTTTTCATTCTTCCAAAAAATGTGTTTACTTTGCCAACACAGCTAAATAAGTAAACAGTTATTATACTAAAAATGATCAGCCTGGGGTTACTAAAAGAGATTACTAAATTTAGCCACATACGTGGCAATTTAAATCAGATCTTACCAAACCTTGTGGGCATACAGTGATTACCACAGACATTTGCACCCTGGGCCTGTAGCAGGAATGGAGGAGTTCCAGGAAAAACAGCTACGTGGAAGCTGGGCATGACCAATATACACTGCAGAAAATGCAGATGGCTGGTAATGATGGCCATCCAGCAAACATACAAATGGTGAGTTATGGAATCTATCCAATATGGCCTAAGACATATGCCACAGTTTATCATGGCCATTTAAAGATAAGAGATGATAATCAGATTAATTAGACCACCCAAAATGAAATAAAGGTTATTGTAACATATATTAAACACAGTTTGATAAACTCCCTCGGCCACCAGGTATTGTAGTTAGCAGCCAGTGCAATTAACTGCAGAATTGCTAGTAAAGATAATTATCATTATGATCATCATATCTATCAAGGTATAATCTTTTCATCCAAAAGCTAGCCATGCTGTCTCTGGAAAGCGCTGCATAAAGCGGTGGTGCTAAATAAATGATAATAAATAAATGATAGCATTAAATTATTTGAATATTTCCTATGTGGTGGGAAAGTACAAGCCCGCAGTTCAAAAGGAATACAGCTGGTGACAACAAACACCTTAACAGAAAGTGGCCACGTGGCAACTACCAACCACCTGATGCGGGAGTAGTTACACTACAAACAGCAGTGCAGACAACACAGGATCTGATACAGTAGTGCTCACATAGAGTACCTACCACAGAAGTAGCCAAATGGAGACAACAAACAACCGGATACAAAAGGGGATACGATTAATTTACCAGCTGTCCGGATCCCGGCAGTAGGATACCGATGCCGGAATCTCGACAAAAGGCCACCACCCGTGGAAAATATAATAGTGTGGCGAGCAAAGCACGCCACCGGGCCCCGAAGCATGACAAGCGCAGCGAGCCTGCGAGAGGACTCGTTCCGTGCGCTGTCGGGATTCAGGCGTCGGTCTCCTGACTGCCAGGATCCCGACTGCCGGCATTTCATACCGAATCTTACAAAAGTGCTCACATATTTCCTTGTTTTAAACAAAATTGTATTTGATGATGGACAATATGCAAAATACCTGTGCAGAGGTCCACATTAATCAAAAGAATCAACCATAACAATAGTAAGCTATACACAATAAAAGAAAATATTGAAGGTTTTTGCATAAAGAGTAGTCATTCCAAATAACTTAAGAATCTGGTTGCTAAGGGCAACATCTCTACTTCTGTAAACCCGCACTTAAGTAAATAAACCCATAGGAGTCTATTGGATGGTCAAGGGAATTTAAATATAAACTTATCAGAGCTAGAATACTCCAAATCTATGATGTAGTGTTAGGGACATGAAAGTGGGAGGTCCATCATGGCTTCCTAGTATGGTAAAACTTCTGGAGGAATCGTGTAGAATGGTGGTCATGCAATGCATCAAACAAATGTGCCACACCTTGGCTATGAGTTCTCCTATGGTTGGGATCTCAGCCGCTAAGTGACATGCGGCTGCTAATATCACGTCTGACTAGTTTATATTGGTGACGCATGGCATCAGGGGTGCTTAACAGAAAAAGAAAATATTAAAGGGATAAAAGGTATAATATATATATATATATATATATATATACATACATACACACACAGTATATGTATATATATATATATATATATATATATATATATAATAGCAACAAAGGATGGCACTCAGAGTCTATTCATATGAAAAAAGGACATCTGTATTAAGACGTTGCTTCAAACGTTTTCGGAGCGTCTGCCCAGTCCTCAGGACAACATCTTGTAGATGTTGTCCAGAGCAGAGCCGGCCATAGGCATAGGCAAACTAGGCAATTGCCTAGGGCATTTGATATGCCTAGGGGCATCATCAGATTCTGCTGATTAAAATGATATGCGGCATGCCTATATTCTGTATGTAGCATTTCATATGCAGATACAGCCACAGTCTCACACATTATATAGGCATGCTGCATATCAGTTTAATCAGCAGAAGCTGCTTGTGCATCCTAGCCACATAGCAATGTAAATAAGATGCATTTTCATTAAAAAAAGGTGCCCAACATTAGCATTGATGCAAGATTTGTGAGGACACATCTGTATCCAAGCAGAGGCAGAGGTCACAGTGTTAGTGGAAGTGTGAGTGCTGTGTGCATGTGAGTGGGTTGGTTGTGCAGTAGTGTTCGGAATATGTGTAAGGAGCATTATGTGTGTCATGTAAAAATGCATTAATAATGTGCAACATATGTGTAAAGGGCCACTATGTGTGTCATTATGTGTATAAGGGCATTAATAATGTGCGGCATATGTGTAACAGGGTACTACTGTATGTGTGTCATTATGTGTATAGGGGCACTAATAATGTGCAGCAAATGTGTAGGGGGCACTATGTGTGTCATTATGTGTATAAGGGCATTAATAATGTGCGGCATATGTGTAAGGGACATTATGTGTAAAAGGGCATTAATAAAGGTTGTCATAATGTGTAAGGTGCATTATGTTTATAAGGACATTAATGTGTCTCATATGTGTAAGGGGCATTACTGTGTGGAATTGTGTATAAATGCATTACTAATGTGTGGCATTATGTGTATAAGGTGCTCTACTATGTGGCGTTGCATATAGAAAGGGCACTACTGTGTCGTCTAATGTGAATAAAGAGCAATAAGGTGTGGTGAAATGTGAATAAGGAGCAATTCAGTGTGATGTAATGTGAATAAGGGGCTCTACTGTGACGAGTAACGTTTATAAGGTAAAGTGATACTACTGTGGGATGTAATATGAAATATGGACACTATCGCAAGATAAAATGTGAATAAAGTTTCAGTACTGTGTGGCGTAATTGAAATTGGGGTTACTATTGTGTGGCCATGCCCCTTCCCAGCAAGAAGATGCCCCTTTTTGGGCTGTGCGTCAAATGTGCGAACTGTTCCTATTTAAAATATAGGGGGTACAAGGACTGCTATGGGTGAGGGGTGATGGTGCTGGGAAAGAAGTGCAAGGTCAGAGGCAGAACCAGCGGTGGTGCTAGGGGGCACCAGCCAAAATCTTGCCTAGGGCATCATATTGGTTAGGGCCGGCTCTGGTCCAGAGGACGGGGCAGATGCTCCGAAAACGTTTGAAGCAACGTCTTAATACAGATGTCCTTTTTTCATATGAATAGACTCTGAGTGCCATCCTTTGTTGCTATTGGATATTACTGTTTTTGGATAGGCACCTGAGCAGATATATATATATATATATACACACTGCTCAAAAAAATAAAGGGTACACTTAAACAACACAATGTAACTCCAAGTCAATCACACTTCTGTGAAATCAAACTGCCCACTTAGGAAGCAACACTGATTGACAATCAATTTCACATGCTGTTGTGCAAATGGAATAGACAACAGGTGGAAATTATAGGCAATTAGCAAGACACCCCCAATAAAGGAGTTGTTCTGCAGGTGGTGACCACAGACCATTTCTCAGCTCCTATGCTTTCTGGCTGATGTTTTGGTCACTTTTGAAAGCTGGCGGTGCTTTCACTCTAGTGGTAGCATGAGACGGACTCTACAACCCACACAAGTGGCTCAGGTAGTGCAGCTCATCCAGGATGGCACATCAATGCGAGCTGTGGCAAGAAGGTTTGCTGTGTCTGTCAGCGTAGTGTCCAGAGCATGGAGGCGCTACCAGGAGACAGGCCAGTACATCAGGAGACGTGGAGGAGGCCGTAGGAGGGCAACAACCCAGCAGCAGGACCGCTACCTCCGCCTTTGTGCAAGGAGGAACAGGAGGAGCACTGCCAGAACCCTGCAAAATGACCTCCAGCAAGCCACAAATGTGCATGTGTCTACTCAAACGATCAGAAACAGACTCCATGAGGGTGGTATGAGGGCCTGACGTCCACAGGTGGGGGTTGTGCTTACAGCCCAACACCGTGCAGGACGTTTGGCATTTGCCAGAGAACACCAAGATTGGCAAATTCGCCACTGGCGCCCTGTGCTCTTCACAGATGAAAGCAGGTTCTCACTGAGCACATGTGACAGACGTGACAGAGTCTGGAGACGCCAAGGAGAACGTTCTGCTGCCTGCAACATCATCCAGCATGACCGGTTTGGCAGTGGGTCAGTAATGGTGTGGGGTGGCATTTCTTTGGGGGGCCGCACAGCCCTCCATGTGCTCGCCAGAGGCAGCCTGACTGCCATTATGTACCGAGATAAGATCCTCAGACCCCTTGTGAGACCATATGCTGGTGCGATTGGCCCTGGGTTCCTCCTAATGCAAGACAATGCTAGACCTCATGTGGCTGGAGTGTGTCAGCAGTTCCTGCAAGACGAAGGCATTGATGCTGTGCACTGGCCCGCCCGTTCCCCAGACCTGAATCCAATTGAGCACATCTGGGACATCATGTCTCGCTCCATCCACCAACAGACTGTCAAGGAGTTGGCGGATGCTTTAGTCCAGGTCTGGGAGGAGATCCCTCAGGAGACCATCCGCCACCTCATCAGGAGCATGCCCAGGCGTTGTAGGGAGGTCATACAGGCACGTGGAGGCCACACACACTACTGAGCCTCATTTTGACTTGTTTTAAGGACATTACATCAAAGTTGGATCAGCCTGTAGTGTGTTTTTCCACTTTAATTTTGAGTGTGACTCCAAATCCAGACCTCCATGGGTTAATAAATTTGATTTCCATTGATAATTTTTGTGTGATTTTGTTGTCAGCACATTCAACTATGTAAAGAACAAAGTATTTAATAAGAATATTTCATTCATTCAGACCTAGGATGTGTTATTTTAGTGTTCCCTTTATTTTTTTGAGCAGTGTATAATATATATATATATATATATATATATATATATACACACACATACATACATACATACATACATACATACATACATACACACATACACAGTGTATGTGTATATATATATATATATATCTACTACAGTGTTAATAAGAGATCTAATCTCATTCCAAAAAGGTACAAGTCTCGGGCAGCTCCTCCATGTGTGTAGAAATGTTCCAATGTTCGTACCCTTCTCCAATACAAATTAGAAATGTATTGGTGCATTTTATTTAGCCTGGACGGAATATAATACCACCTGTATAAGAGTTTATAAGCATTCTCCTTGATGTGTACGCAATTGGATGTAGACACTACATAAGTATGTATATCGTCCCAATCCTCGTTATCTAGAGTTTCCACTAAAGCAGCCTCTAAGGCCACTTCATGAGGATCCCTTATTTCAGAACCAGACTATGTGAGTTTTGCATACAGTATGGAGAGAAGACTTTTAGGGCGGAATTCAATTGGTTAGTGCGCCCGATCTCACGTCTAAAGTGACGGGAGATCACGGGTGCAATTTTCAATTGTATTGCCTTTATCGTGCTGATCCAGCCCATAGAGTGCTGGTCGCGATCGCGAAAAGTGCAGTTTAAGCACCCAAACGGGTTAATTTTTTGCGCATTTCAGGTCGCCATCCTGGGGGGTGCAAGCTGAAATGCAGGTACTGGCAGCCATAGTGCCCGAACAGAGCTACAACTGAATAGCTCTATTTGGGTGCCATCTAGTGGCCGCCGGTGGAAAAACATTTAAATTCTCGCATAGATAATAAAAACAACTTAATACAGACATGATCACCTGGGAATAACAACCTGACACAGAAGTGGTCAGATTGAGATTTCAAACCACCAAAGTTCTCATCTGGAAATTACCACTAGGCAGTCACAGGAATGATCACATGGATATGTCTTAGAAGCAAACAGAGGAATGATCAGCTCATAATATCTCACAGCATTGACAGAATTATCCTATATCTGCTTTCACCATACACCAGTCTTTTAGACCATTTCTTTAAATCAATCAAAACTGCTGTAAAATGCATGACTGTACTTACAAAGACGAAAACCTGTCAGAAACAGGTTGTTATCCTTACCCATGTCCGAATGGTGAGATGAAGTACAGACAACAGTGTACTCTATTATCTTGGATGTTTTTCCGATTCAGTCCACTCTCATCCCGAAAATACTGTTCAAACTGCTGGTCTACGTAGTCAGTAATGGCCTTCCAGCTGCGGCAGAGGAAGAGTTATTATGTGTGCTGCCCTGTCCATTTATCAGTGATACAGTGATCTGAAAGCAGGACTCTTACCACTCTGTGTTGTTCACTGCATCTCCAAACCCTGGAGTATCTACTATGGTCAGCTTCAGCTTCACGCCCTTCTCCTCAATGTCCACTGTGTGCTTCACAATCTCCACTGTCTGACTAATTCTTTCTAGGGTGAAACAAGCAGCGCATAACAGAAATAGCCAATCATGGTAAAGTCAGTATTAAAATGGGATTAACAGTATCAGAACGTTTGATGTTTGTCTACTGAGGGCTTCAATATTTCTGTGAAAACCCTGTCATTTATTAATAAAAAAAACGACCCTATTAAAAGCTATGCATGATGCAGCAGTAATATTGCCAGCAGAGACAGCCAACTTCTGGTACAGTTGTGTCCTCATACACCTAGACTCAAAACGCCATGCGGCGCGAGAAGCCTGGTGTAAATGATCCGTAACTTTTACGTGTCTTTTTCGCTCAAATGTGATAAAGGGCTTCACAAGACTCCATTGATTAATTTAATACACAACACTCGTATATCTGTGAACAATGATGCACTGACCCTTGACAAAGTATTAATATAGACAACTAAGGTGGTCACTTCGAGTTGATCGCTAGCTGCCGTTGTTCACAGCGCAGCGACCAGGCTAAAAATCTGCATTTCTGCGCATGCGTACGGGCCGCAGTGCGCACGCGCGATGTACTTTCACAAAAAACTATGCAGTTTTACACAAGGCCGAGCGACTCTTTTCTGTCGCTCTGTTGATCGATGAGTGATTGACAGGAAGTGGGTGTTTCTGGGTGGTAACTGGCCTTTTTCCTGGAGTGTGCTAAAAAAACGCAGGCGTGCCTGGGGAAACGGTGGAGTGGCTGGCCGAACGCAGAGCGTGTTTGTGACGTCAAAGCAGGAACTA
Source organism: Pseudophryne corroboree (assembly GCF_028390025.1). NCBI lineage: Eukaryota > Metazoa > Chordata > Amphibia > Anura > Myobatrachidae > Pseudophryne > Pseudophryne corroboree. The sequence goes on from NC_086444.1 coordinate 354,701,695, forward strand.
ACAGCTACTCTGAAACTGCTTGAAAAAATTTCAGCACAGTTCTGCTAACCTTTCGTTCGCACTTCTGCTAAGCTTAGATACACTCCCAGAGGGTGGCGGCTTGGCATTTGCACTGCTGCTAAAAGCAGCAAGCGAGCGATCAACTCTGAATGAGGGCCTATGGGCCTAATTCAGAGTTAATCGTAGCAACAAATTTGTTAGCAGTTGGGCAAAACCATGTGCACTGCAGGGGGGGGGCAGATATAACATGTGCAGAATGAGAGAGTTAAGGCCCGTATACACTGGTCGATATATCGGCCGTTCTCTTGAACGGCCGATATATCGCGGGACTGTCAGCCGATACGTCTGTGAACTCCGTTGTTCACAGACGTATCGCGTCGGCCACGCAGCACAGCCGACGGCCAATATATCTACCGATATATTGGCGCGTCGCTGTGTGTGTACGGGGCGGTCGGCCGACCGCCCGTACACATGCTGCGGCGGCCGGCGGTGATTGACAGGTGAACTGGGCGGGCGTTTGTACACGCCCGCCCAGTTCATGACGTCAGGCCCCGACGGATCGGGCAGTGTGTATGCTGAACACACTGCTCGATCCGTCCATAGATATATCTGCAGATCAATTGATCTGCAGATATATCTGTTAGTGTGTACCCACCTTTAGATTTGGGTGGGCTATTTTGTTTCTGTGCAGGGTAAATACTGGCTGCTTTATTTTTACACTGCAATTTAGATTTCAGTTTGAACACACCACACCCAAATCTAACTCTCTCTGCACATGTTATATCTGCCACACCTGCACCTGCACATGAATTTGCCCAACTGCTAACAAATTTGCTGCTACGATCAATTCTGAATTACCCCCTATAACACAAACACAAATGATTCCACTATAAATTTTCCCTGTCTAACCTGTATGTGTATACCAGCAAATGGTAAAAGACGTTAATATATTTGGAGATTTGATCTGCAATTGTTTTAAAATAATTGTGCTTTTAACCAGTGAAATACATTAATGTGTGTTTCAAAAAACGAGAGTTATGGTAAGAACTTACCGTTGTTAAATCTCTTTCTGCGAGGTACACTGGGCTCCACAGGGAATGACATTGGGATGTAGAGTAGGATCTTGATCCGAGGCACCAACAGGCTAAAAGCTTTGACCTTCTTCCCAGAATGCATAGCGCCGCCTCCTCTATAACCCCGCCTCTGTGCACAGGAGCTCAGTTTTTTTGTTAACCAGTCCAATGCAGTAGCAGGCAAAAGAGACGACAACTGTTAGTAGCCACATACGCCACATTCTCACGACAGGAGAAAGTGTCAGCGGCTAATGCCATACCAACCCAAAGAAGCTAAGTGCGTCAGGGTGGGCGCACTGTGGAGCCCAGTGTACCTCGCAGAAAATAAGAATTTACTCACCGGTAATTCTATTTCTCGTAGTCCGTAGTGGATGCTGGGTACTCCGTAAGGACCATGGGGTATAGACGGGCTCCGCAGGAGACTGGGCACTCTTAAAAGAAAGATTAGGTACTATATCTGGTGTGCACTGGCTCCTCCCTCTATGCCCCTCCTCCAGACCTCAGTTAGGGAAACTGTGCCCGGAAGAGCTGACATTACTAGGAAAGGATTTGGAATCCAGGGTAAGACTCATACCAGCCACACCAATCACACTGTACAACTCGTGATAACTATACCCAGTTAACAGTATGAACAATAACTGAGCCTCTCTCAACAGATGGCTCATACAATAACCCTTTAGTTAAGCAATAACTATATACATGCATTGCAGAGAGTCCGCACTTGGGACGGGCTCCCAGCATCCACTACGGACTACGAGAAATAGAATTACCGGTGAGTAAATTCTTATTTTCTCTGACGTCCTAGTGGATGCTGGGTACTCCGTAAGTACCATGGGGATTATACCAAATCTCCCAAACGGGCGGGAGAGTGCGGATGACTCTGCAGCACCGAATGAGCAAACTCAAGGTCCTCCTCAGCCAGGGTATCAAACTTGTAGAATTTTGCAAAAGTGTTTGAACCCGACCAAGTAGCAGCTCGGCAAAGCTGTAATGCCGACACCCCTCGGGCAGCCGCCCAAGGAGAGCCCACATTCCTCGTGGAATGGGCTTTTACTGATTTAGGATGCGGCAGTCCAGCCGCAGAATGTGCAAGCTGAATCGTGCTACAGATCCAGCGAGCAATAGTCTGCTTTTAAGCAGGAGCACCCAGCTTGTTGGGTGCATGCAGGATAAATAGCGAGTCAGTTTTTCTGACTCTAGCCGTCCTGGAAACATAAAGTTTCAGGGCCCGGACTACGTCCAGCAACTTGGAATCCTCCAAGTCCCTAGTAGCCGCAGGCACCACAATAGGTTGGTTCAAATGAAACGATGATACCACCTTAGGGAGAAATTGGGGACGAGTCCTCCATTCTGCCCTTTCCATATGGAAGATCAGATATGGGCTTTTACATGACAAAGCCGCCAATTCTGACACACGCCTAGTTCAAGCTAAGGCCAAAAGCATGACCACTTTCCACGTGAGATATTTTAGCTCCACGGTCTTAAGTGGCTCAAACCAGTGGGATTTCAGGAATCCAACACACGTTAAGATCCCAAGGTGCCACTGGAGGCACAAAAGGGGCTGAATATGCAGCACCCCTGTAACAACGTCCGAACTTCAGGCAGTGAAGCCAGTTCTTTTTGAGAGAAAAAGGGATAGGGCCGAAATATTGGCCTTTATGGATCCTAATTTTAGGCCCATAGTCACTCCTGACTGTAGGAAGTGCAGGAATCGACCCCCCTGGAATTCCTCTGTAGGGCCTTCCCGGCCACACACCAAGCAACCTATTTTCGCCATATACAGTGAAAAAGTCTTGCTGTCACGTCTTTCCTAGCCTTGATCAGCGTAGGAATAACTGCATCCGGAATGCCCTTTTCCGCTAGGATCCGGCGTTCAACCGCCATGCCGTCCAACGCAGCCGCGGTAAGTCTTGGATCAGACAGGGTCCCTGTTGCAACATGTCCTGACTGAGAGGCAGAGGCCATGGGTCCTCTGAGAGCATTTCTAGCAGTTCCGGGTACCGAGTCCTTCTTGGCCAATCCGGAGCAAAGAATATTGTTCACACTCCTCCGTTTATTACAATTCTCAGCCCTTGGGTCTGAGAGGAAGAGGAGGGAATATATAGACCGACTGGAACACCCACGGTGTTACTAGTGCGACCACAGCTATCGCCTGAGAGTCCCTTGACCCAGCGTAAAACCTTTTTTATCTTTTTATTGAGGTGGGACGCCATGTAGTCCACCTGAGGCAGTTTCCATCAATTTGCAAAACTGCGTGAAGACTTCCTGATGAAGTCACCACTTTCCCGGGTGAAGGCCGTGTCCACTCCCGGAATGAACACTGCCGGCAGTGCGCTTAGCGAAGAATTCTGGTGGCTTCTACCCTCGCCACCCTGCTCCTTGTGCCGCCCTGGCGTTTATATGAGCCCCTGCGGTCTGACTGGATCAGAACCGGTTGGTCGCGAAGCAGGAACTCCGCTTGACTTAGGGCGTTGTATATGGCCCTTAGTTCCAGGATATTGATGTGAAGGCAAGTCTGTTGGCTTGACCACAAACCTTGGAATTTTCTTCCCTGTGTAACTGCCCCCCACCCTCGGAGGCTTGCATCCGTGGTCACCAGGACCCAGTCCTGAATGCCGAATCTGCAGCCCTCGAGAAGGTGAGCACTCCGCAGACACCAGAGGAGAGACACCCTGGCCCTGGGGGATAGGGTGATTAACCGATGCATCTGAAGATGTGATCCGGACCACTTGTCCAGTAAGTTCCATTGTCCTTGCATGGAACCAGCCGAAGGGGATGGCCTCGTATGATGCCATCATCCTTCCCAGGACTCGAGTGCAGTGATGCACTGACACCTGTTTTGGTTTTCAATAGATTCCTGACCAGTGTCATGAGCTCCTGAGCTCTCTCTATCGGGAGATAAACCCTCTTCTGGTCTGTGTCTAGGATCATGCGTAGGCGAGGCAGATGAGCTGTAGGAACCAACTGCGACTTCGGAATATATAGAATCCAGTCGTGTTGCCGTTTCACTTCCAGAGAAGGTGATACGCTGTCCAGCAACTGCTCTCTTGATCTCGCTTTTATGAGGAGATCATCCAAGTATGTGATAATAGTGACACCTTGCTTCCGCAGGAGCACCATCATATCCGCCATTACCTTGGTGAAATTGGTAATGACAATCCCGTACCGCAATTCTGAGGTACGCCTGATGAGGTGGATAAATGGGGACACGAAGGTATGCATCCCTTATGTCCCGATTCATTTCAGACTTGCAATGACCGCTCTTAGCGATTCCATCTTGAACCTGAACCTTTTCAGGTATATGTTCAGGGATTTTAATTCAATATGGGTCTAACCGAACCGTCTGGTTTCGGGATTATAACATGGTCGAATAATAACACCCTCTTGTTGAAGGAGGGGACCCTTGACCACCACCTGTTGAAGATACAATTTCCGAATTGCAGTTAACACTGGCTCCCTCTCTTGGGGGGAAGCCCGCCGGGTCCTCGGTGAGGGGGCATCTTCTCACAGTCCAGCCTGTATCCCTGCGATACAATTTCTATTGCCCAGGGATCTAACAGGGAGTGAACCCACTTGTGGCTGAATTTACGTAGGCGTGTCCCCACCGGGCCTAGCTCCGCCTGTGGAGCCCCAGCGACATGCGGTGGATTTTTGTAGAGGCCGGGGAGGACTTCTGTTCCTGGGGACTAGCTGTGTTGTACAGCTTCTTTCCTCTGCCCCCGGCTCTGACAAGAAAGGACGTACCTCAGACTTTCTTGTTTCTTTATTCGAAAAGCTGCATTTAATAATGTCGTGCTTTCCTAGGCTGTGCAGGAATATAAGGCAAAATATCAGAATTACCAGCTATAGCTGTGGAGACCAGGCCCGAGAACCTTTCTCCACACAATCCTCAGCCTTCCATATGCCTCTTAAGTCGGCATCATCTGTCCAATGTATATTCTACAGGACACGTCAAGCAGAAATCGACATAGCTTTTGTCTCTAGGACCCAGTATACTCATGTCCCTTTGGGCATGCTTTATAATTATATATCTATCACTTAAGACAGCATCTTAAAATATTTATATGCATACTAGGGTCTCAATCTCTGCTGATAAGGTACCTGTCCACGCTGCCACAGCGCTATAAAACCCATGCCGACACAATCGCCGGTCTGGGTAGTATACTAGAATGTGCACACTATCTGCAGGATCCCTGAGAATAGCTAGTGCAAACAGGACACCCAAGGGGGAAGATTCTCAACACATCCTGGCCCTAGTGGGGAAAGGATACAGCCTGAGAATTCTCTTGTGGGAAGCTGCCGTCTCTTGTCTGGAGATTCCCGCTCTTTTTCCTCATGAGAGGAGGGAAATTTACCTCAGCATTCTTCCCCTTAACATGTGTACTCTCGTGTCAGGGACAGATGAGTCATCAGTGATATGCAAATCATCTTTTATTCCAATAATCATATATTGAATATCTTTTAGCCCTCTTGGCTGTAATTATCGTAGTCGACAGTGGAGTTAAACTCCGTGTCGATACTTTGTTATTTTGGATAGTGAGCATAGAGAGACTCTGAAGGACTCTGTGACATAGGGACAGACCAGGGTAGATTTCCTTTCTGTTCCCTAACCTTTTGTGCAATAATTGTACCTCAGCACTTACACATATCCAAACAGGTGTCGACGTTGTTGACGGAGACACCCTCCCACACACTTATCCGCTCAATCACCTCCTTAGAGGAGCCTTTTACCTCAGACATGTCGACACACGCGTACCGACACACCACACACACAGGGATGCTCTATTTGAAGACAGTTCCCCCACCAGGCCCTTTGGAGAGACAGAGAGAGAGTATGCCAGCACACACCACAGCGCTATATAATACAGGGATGTACACTATACTGAGTGATTTTTCCCCTATAGCAGCTTATATACACAGTTTTGCGCCTAAATTTATGTGTCCCCCCTCTCTTTTTTACCCCTTTGTGTACCAGGATACTGCAGGGGAGAGCCTGGGGAGCTTCCTTCCAGCTGAGCTGTGAAGAGAAAATGGCGCCGGTGCGCTGAGGAAGAAGACCCGGCCCCCTCAGCGGCGGGCTTCTGTCCTTTTATGTACTTTAATGGCGGGGGTTAATGCACATATACAGTTTATCAGACTGTATTATGTGCTTTTCGCCAAGTAAGGTAATCTAATTGCTGCCCAGGGCGCCCCCCCCCCCAGCGCCCTGCACCCATCAGTGACCGGAGTGTGTGGTGTGCTAAGGGAGCAATGGCGCACAGCTGCAGTGCTGTGCGCTACCTTAATGAAGACCGGAGTCTTCAGCCGCCGATTTTCAACTTCTCTTCGTTCTTCTGGCTCTGCAAGGGGGACGGCGGCGCGGCTCCGGGACCGGACGACCGACTGGGCCTGTGTTCGATCCCTCTGGAGCTAATGGTGTCCAGTAGCCTAGAAGCCCAAGCTAGCTGCAAGCAGGTAGGTACGCTTCTCTCCCCTCAGTCCCACGTAGCAGTGAGTCTGTTGCCAGCAGATCTCACTGAAAATAAAAAACCTAACAAATACTTTCTTTTCTAGGAAGCTCAGGAGAGCCCCTAGGGTGCATCCAGCTCTGGCCGGGCACAGATACTAACTGAGGTCTGGAGGAGGGGCATAGAGGGAGGAGCCAGTGCACACCAGATATAGTACCTAATCTTTCTTTTAAGAGTGCCCAGTCTCCTGCGGAGCCCGTCTATACCCCATAGTCCTTACGGAGTACCCAGCATCCACTAGGACGTCAGAGAAAGAGATTTAACAACGGTAAGTTCTTACCATAAATCTCGTTTTCTGCTGCGGGGTACACTGGGCTCCATAGGGAATGACATTGGGGATGTCCTAAAGCAGTTCATATGGGAGGGGACGCACAAGAACCCGGCGTCCAAAGGAAGCATCCTGAGAGGCGGAAGTATCGAAGGCATAGAACCTTATGAACGTGTTCACTGAGGACCACGTAGCCGCCTTGCACAATTGTTCAAGTGTCGCACCATGGCGGGCCGCCCAAGAAGGTCCAACCGACCGAGTAGAATGGGCCTTTATGGTAGCAGGAGCTGGAAGGCCAGCCTGTACATAAGCATGTGCAATCACCATTCTAATCCATCTGGCTAGGGTCTGCTTGTGAGCAGGCCAGCCACGTTTGTGTAAACCAAACAGAACAAAGAGAGAATCTGACTTCCTAATGGAGGCAGTTCTCTTCACGTAGATACGGAGAGCCCTTACCACATCCAAAGACCTCTCTTTGGAAGACAATTCAGGAGACGCAAAGGCCGGAACCACAATCTCCTGATTAAGGTGGAAAGAAGACACCACCTTAGGTAAATACCCGGGACATGTTCTAAGAACCGCCCGATCACGGTGAAAAATCAGATATGGTGACCTACAAGATAAGGCACCCAAATCCTACACCCGTCTAGCAGAGGCAATAGCCAGCAGAAACAAAACTGTAAAAGAAAGCCACTTAAGGTCTGCCAATTCAAGGGGCTCAAACGGAGACTCTTGCAACGCCTCTAGAACCACCGACAAATCCCAAGGAGCCACAGGCGGGACAAAAGGAGGTTGAATCCGCAACACACCCTGAGTGAACGTATGAACATCAGGGAAAGTTGCAATTTTTCTCTGGTACCAAACCGACAAGGCAGAAATATGAACCTTGGCCGTACTAAACTTGTAAGCGTCATGATTGTTAGATGCGCACCAAGCAAAGTAAAAATTCCAGACCCTATGGTAAATCCGAGCAGAAGCCGGTTTCTTTGCCTTCAACATAGTCTGAATGACCGCCTCAGAAAAACCTTTGGCCCTCAAGACGGAAGCTTCAAGAGCCATGCCGTCACAGCCAACCGGGCTAAATCCTGATATACACAGGGGCCCTGAACAAGGAGATCTGGGTGCTGCGGAAGTAGAAGGGGACACTCTATCGAGAGACCCTGAAAGTCTGAGAACCAATGCCGTCTGGGCCACGCTGGAGCAATCAGAAGTAGGATTCCTCCTTTTGCTTGAACTTCCTTATTACTCTGGCAGCTGGCAGCTGAAAGTTCCATGGAATTGCCAGTGCGTCCACGAACGCTGCTAGAGGATCCCTCATCTTTGCTCCGAAGACCGGAAGCTTGTGATTGTGTCAAGACGCCATCAGGTCCACATCTGGATGGCCCCACCTGTCCACGAGTAGTTGAAACACTTCTGGATGGAGGCTCCACTCTCCGGCGTGTACGTCCTGACGACTGAGAAAGTCTGCTTCCCAGTTTAGGACACCCGGAATGAATACTGCCGATATGGCTGGCAGATGGCGTTCCGCCCACTGAAGAATCCTTGATACTTCCCGCATTGCCATGCGGCTTTGAGTGCCGCCTTGATAATTGATGTATGCCACTGTGGTGGCGTTGTCTGACTGTACTTGAACAGGTCTGCTCTGTATTAAATGCTGGGCCAAGTTCAGAGCATTGAACACCGCCCGCAGTTCCATAATGTTTATCGTGAGTAGAGACTCCTCCTTGGTCCACCGACCCTGAAGGGAGTGTTGCTCCAACACCGCGCCCCAACCTCTCAGACTGGCATCCGTCATCAGAAGGACCCAGTTGGAGATCCAGAAGGGACGACCCCTGCTCAATCGTTGGTCCTGAAGCCACCAGCTCAGTGACAGACGGACATCCAGAGACAAGGAGATCATTTGAGACCTGATTCGGTGAGGCAGGCCGTCCCACTTGGCAAGAATCAGCTACTGCAGAGGGTGGGAATGGAATTGAGCGTACTCCACCATGTCGAAAGCCAACAACATGAGACCTAGCACTTGCATCGCCGAATGTATCGACACTTGCGGATGAGATAGGAAGCATCGAATCCTGTCCTTAAGCTTCAGGACTTTCTCCTGAGACAAGAACAACCGCTGGTTGTGAGTGTCCAACAACGCCCCCAGGTGCACCATGCTCTGAGCAGGGACCAGGGAAGATTTCTTCCAGTTGACGAGCCACCCGTGGGCTTGCAGAAACTGGATAGTCAGATCCAGATGGCGTAGGAGAATTTCTGGGGAATTTGCCAGGATCAACAAGTCGTCCAGGTACGGTAGGATCCTGACCCCTTGACGGCGGAGTACAGCCGTCATTACTGCCATGACCTTGGTGAAGACTAACGGAGCCGTGGTCAAACCAAAAGGTAACACCCGAAATTGGTAATGGAGGTTGCCAACTGCAAACCTCAGGTACTGCTGATGCGACACTGCAATGGGAATATGCAGGTAAGCATCCTTTATGTCCAGGAAGACCATATAATCTCCAGGTTCCAAGGCCAGAACAACAGAATGAAGAGTTTCCATACGAAATTTGTTGAAGGACTTGAGGTTGAGAATGGGCCGGGAGGACCCATTCGGTTTCGGGACTAGGAACAGCGGTGAATAGTACCCCTTGCCTCTCTGAGCCAGAGGCACCTGTATTACCACTCCTGTGTCCAGGAGGGACTGTACCACCGAATGAAGAGTTTTTGCCTTCACCTGATCCGAAGGGACGTCTGTCAGGCAAAATTGATGAGAGGGATGATTCTTGAAGGATACGGCGTAACCTCGAGTGACGACTTCCCGTACCCAGGCATCGGAAGTGGTCCTCAACCATTCCTGGGTATACCCTAGAAGTCGACCCCCCCACCCTGGGATCCCCCAGAGGGAGGCCCGCCCCATCATGCTGCAGGCTTTTCAGGTTTGGAAGCAGTCTGACGGGCAGCCCAGGCCCTCTTGGGTTTGGGCTTACTGGGTTTGGTAGTGCAAACCTGTTTCGGGTACGCCTGACCTTTTGCTTTCCCTGAAGGACGAAAGGAACGAAACGGAGTACTTTTAGCCTTTGGCACTGAAGGAGCAGTACTAGGTAGACATGCTGTTTTAGCAGAGGCTAAGTCAGCCACTATCTTGTTGAGGTCTTCTCCGAAAAGAATGTCTCCCTTAAAAGGGAGTACCTCCAGGGTTTTCTTAGAGTCCAGATACACAGACCAGGACCGTAACCAGAGAATCCGGCGAGCCAAAATGGACATAGTAGAAGCCTTGGCCGCCAGAATACCGGCATCAGAAGCCGCCTCCTTAATGTAATGAGAAGCTGTGACAATATAAGACAGACATTGTCTAGCATGATCAGAAGCATTGGAAGGCAACTCCGCCTCCAGCTCCTGAGCCCACGCTTCAACAGCCTCTGCAGCCCATATCGCTGCAATGGTGGGCCTATGCGCAGCACCAGTTAGGGTGTAAATTGCCTTTAAACAACCCTCCACACGCTTATCCGTCGGTTCTTTCAGAGACGTGACGGTAGTTACCGGCAGAGCTGAGGATACCACCAGCCGCGCCACCTGCAAGTCCACTGGCGGGGGTGTTTCCCAACTTTTACTTAGCTCCGCAGCGAGGGGGTAGCGAGCCAGCATCTTCTAGTGAGGCGTGAATTTCTTTCCCAGGACTCCTGACGTATGTCAACCAAATGGTCAGAATGAGGAAAAAACTTGTTTAACCACTTTCTGACGTTTAAACCTGTCCGGTTTCTTAGGGGCAGCATCAGGGTCCGGGTCATCAGTAATTTGAAGAATGGTCCTGGTAGCCTTCAACAAGTCAGGAGCCACCTGTGAAACAGATTCCCCATCAGAAGCGTCGGGAACAGAATCTGTGGGGTCAGTATAAACACCATCCTCATCAGACGAGGAGTCTGGGACGTTGGTTGATTGTGAGGTAGTAATGTCTCGCTTAGAGGACCCCTTGGTCTTAGGCGGGCGAGGGTTAGACTTCTGAGTAGTCAGTGATTGGTTCAATTGCTGTAACTGAGCGGACAGTTGATCTGCCCATGGCGTGTTAACCGCAGGGACCATAAGCGGTTGTACCGGCACAGGAGGTCCCATAGGGGGCGTTAGTCTAGTTACCAGCGTATTCAATAGCGTGGAGAAGGTAGCCCAAGGTGTGTAATTTTGAACCCCCGTTGCTACAGTCCCACTTGGGGGTAAGGATCCCCAGAACCTGAACCCTCAGCTGCTATGTTTTCGTCAAATGTGTCTGCAACGTCACCACCACGCAATGTGGGATCAGCTTCAGCACCATTGCCCTTTGTAGCTGACATATCCGAAAGCTCAATACAAGGCAACACAGTACAATATCATCAGCACAATACCCGACAAGAACCCCCTGTGCAGTGTATCAGCACAAACAGGGAATTCAAGAGGTATATGGGGGGTCATTCCGAGATGATCGTAGCTGTGCTAAATTTAGCACAGCTATGATCATTCACACTGACATGCGGGGGGATGCCCAGCACAGTGCTATCCCACCCCGCATGTCAGTGGGCCCCCCCCCCCGCGCAGAAGTGCAAAGGCATCGCACAGCGGCAATGCCTTTGCTCTTCGAGAGTAGCTCCCGACCAGCGCAGCTTTAGCATGCTGGCCGGGAGCTACTCATCGCTCCCCGGCCCGCAGCAGCTGCGTGTGACGTCACGCAGCCGCTGCGGTCCACCCCCCGGTCGGGCCGGCCACGCCTGCGTAGTTGGACTGCGCCCACGAAATGGCGGCCAAATGCCGCCGTTCCGCCACCCGCTCAGCGCCTGCCTCTGCCTGTCAATCAGGAAGAGGCGATCGTAGTGGCCCGACGGCCTTTGGACATCTGGCATGCGCCAGTGCACTGTGGCGCCGGCGCAGTTCTGACCCGACCGCACCGCTGCGATAAACTGCAGCGTGCGATCGGGTCAGGATGACCCCCTTGGTGACTAGAAATCACAGAGAAAAATACACACTGAGTGTATCCTGTGAACTACGGGATCCGGACTGAAAGTCGACAGTAACTAGGTCGACAATGTCTAGGTCGACCACTATTGGTCGACAGTGACTAGGTCGACAGGGTGTCTAGGTCGACAGGGTGTCTAGGTCGACATGTTCTAGGTCAACAGGTCAAAAGGTCGACATGAGTTTTTCACAATTTTTTTCTTTTTTTGAACCTTTTCATACTTAATGATCCACGTGGACTACGATTGGAACGGTAATCTGTGCTGAGCGAAGCGGTAGCGGAGCGAAGGCACCATGCGAGGGGACGTGGTGCACTAATTGGGGTTCCCGGTCACTCTATGAACAAAACGACACCAAAATAACATTAAAAACGCATGTCGACCTTTTGACCTGTCGACCTAAAGACCCTGTCGACCTAGTTACTGTCGACCAATAGTGGTCGACCTAGACATTGTCGACCTAGTTACTGTCGACTTTCAATACCACACCCGTGAACTACCTATATTAAATGATAAACCTGACGCACTTAGCCCTCTCAGGTTACAGAATATAGGGTTAGCAATCTGAGTGAGATACACGAAATGGAGGTCACACAGCAGCTATATGCACACACACATAGTACCATGCAGAAATTATGGCATGCAATAAAACTGCACTGGACTAGCAATACAGAGTAGTACTATACACTCAATAGATATAACAATGCACAGTAAAGACTGGATGTATATCACAGGGTACTTGTACTATATAACCCTGACTAAATGCACTGTTTCTTAACTAACACTGTCAGCAGACATGTAGAATACTTAAGTGTCCCGTAAAATGCACAGCGCTGACATGCAGGCAGCTTTACAGAGGAGGATATGCCCAAACGGCGCCTAAACGCTGACAGGGAGTGAGGGAGAGAGAGATATGCAGCTCCAGGGCAGGATCATTTACTCTAAATGGCGCCCTGGTGCTGGGGAAGGGGCTACAGGTAAAAGCCTTATCCCCCTGCTGGACTTCACCACCGGGTACTGTGGGCTTATATAAACGGTTTATGAGAGAAAACCGACCTGTGCCCTTGCCCTGGTGGTCTAGTGGGGTCCCTGTACTACCACAGTGTCCACGCCAGCACGCGGCCCACCTCCCACCGGCCACGCGGGATCGCGATTTACAGCGAGTCCCGCTGGGGGGACCCACTTACCTCCTCCCTGAGTGCGGCTGCGTAATCCATGAGAACAGTGGTCGTGTGTGTGACTAACTGGAAGAAAACCGGAGCCTCCGCTGCAGGTACCTGGCAACCAGGGCGCGGGAGTGTACAGCGCCGCTGGGGCAGGTGATGGAGCTGCAGCCCTTGAAGTCTTCATTTTTCTTTAAAAGCTTCTTCTCAGGGCTGTTGTATGCCTGCTTACTGCATGGCACCAACTACAAAACTGAGCTCCTGTGCACGGAGGCGGGGTTGTAGAGGAGGCGGCGCTATGCATTCTGGGAAGAAGGTCAAAGCTTTTAGCCTGTTGGTGCCTCGAATCAAGATCCTACTCTACACCCTAATGTCATTCCCTGTGGAGCCCAGTGTACCCCGCAGCAGAAATTACCATAATGAGACTTTAGGAGCCCTACATACAACACAAATGACGTGTGTCAAGTCAGTGGTGTATTGAGTTACTATATGTATACATATCTTTAGAATAAGGTCAAAAGGAGGATTACAAACAGAGAGGAAAGGGGGCTGGGATCCAAAAAGACTGTCTTAGGAAAGGAGACAGCTGTTCTTTCATGCTACATTTATCGGGTTTTATTTTATTCTAAATTCTGCATTTTTATTTAATTACTGGATTAGTACTATGTACTATATTGATGTAATGTTCTATAACTGCGAAGAGAGAATCCCATTAATTATTGTTCCATGAATATGTAATGCCCAAAAAGCATCATTTTTACCCTGATATACACTGTGGTAGCATTCTGTATCAAATAAAACAATAGTCAGAAAGTGTTTGCTTTGCAGTATGTACTGTACAATGCCGGCAGTCGGAATGCCGGCGGTCAGAACACCGACAGGGGGAAGATAAGTATACTAACCCCCTAATCCTAGCCCTCCCTTCAAGCAGCCTAAACCTAAAAACCTAACCCCCGCTCATCTTAACCCTAACTCTCCCTGGTGGTGCCTTAACCTAACCCCCCTCCACACAGCCTAACCCTAACCCTCCCACCCCCTGCAGCTTAACCCTAACCCACCCGCCCTCTGCAGCCTATCCCCACCAGGGTGCTTAATCCTAACCCGCCTCTCCCCAGCCTAAACATAACCCTCCCCCCCCTGCAACCTAACCTTAAGACTCCCCGGTGGTGCCTAAAGCCAACCCCTCCCCCCCACCCCGCAGCCTAACACCTCCCCCCCTCCCTCCACAGCCTAACCCTAACCCTCCCCTGGGGTGCCTAAACCTAACGACCCCTCCCCGCAGCCTAAACCTAATACCCCTTGTCCGCAGCCTAAACCTAACCTCTCATGCGGCCCGACACATGTGCGATCGCAATCCTGATGGCCGTGATTCTGGAGTCGGGCTTGGGACTCTAGTTAGGATCCCGTTGTCGGCATTCCGAGTAGTGTCGGGATTCCGGCATCAGTATTTCGACTTCCAGAATACTAACCGCCGGGATTCTGACCGGGTCCTCTATACCAGCGGTTCTCAACCTCTGTCCTCAAGTACCCCCAACAGTTCATGTTTTCCAGGTCACCTAGCTGGTGCACAGGTGTATTCATTACTCACTAACACATTTTAAAAGACCCCCAGGTGGAGCAAATTATTTAACTTGCAATCCTGTGAGGAGTCATGGAAAACATGAACTGTTGGGGGTACTTGAGGACCGCAGTTGAGAACCACTGCTCTACACTATAGCTGCATGTGGTCACTAGTCACTGCTTATATACAGCATTGCATATCTGTTGGAGAGACTACTAGCATCATGTCCTAATGTAAACACAATTTACATTACCAAATTAAAAAATGTTTTTATATTTTCTTGACTGAGAAACTTAGGAATGATCAGACATAAAACAGAGGCTAGAACAACAAAAATGCCATTATATTAAGGATACCAGATTTTCAAATATATGGCTGGAGACAAAAATAATCATGGCAGTAAAGTTTAAGACCATGATTAATTAAAGCTACACCAGTAAAAGCCAAATCCTCTGGGTATTTAGCACTTTACCACTTGGGTATGTGCCCTAGCAGAGATCTCAGGCAATGACCAACATATTATACTTAGTAGTGACCAGCATATTATACACAGGAGTGACCAGTATATTATATTCATCAATGATCAACATATTATACACAGCAGTGACAAACATACAGTAATATACACAGCAGTGACCAACATATTATACTCAGTAATGACTAACATATTATATTTACTAGTGACCAACATTATATTAGCAATGACCAACATATTATATTCATCAATGATCAAAATATTATACTCCAGTGATCAGCATATTACACTCCGCAGTGACCAGCATATTGTATACAGCAGTGACCAGCATATTATACACAGCAGTGACCAGCATATTATACTCTGACCAGGATAATATACTCAGCAATAACTAGCACATTATACTCTAAAAGAAGCAAAAGTTTTCATAATAAGTATATAAAGTATATAGCATGAGAATAAAGTTATATAAAACAAAAGGAGTAATAGCCCTCTGCTGTTGTCCTTATGTGTGTAGATATAGCAATAAAAAAAGTTCACTGTTAAAAATACTGTAACTGGGATACTTGATATTTTTCCTATACTATCTTGTACTCTTGATTATTTTGTGTTACCAGTAGCAGCCCCTAGAGAAATGTATAATTTCCAGATACAATGGGGCAGATGTAAGAACGTGTGCTATGTGCTTTTTGCACATAGCGCACGCTAACTCCTGCTGTTACCGCATCACCGCTATGTAAGATTCGGCTCACAGCGGGATTTTTAGGCAATCGCAATGCACATGGTGCCGCTTCGTCTGGGGCTCTGTGCCTATACCTATTTGCTGACCCCCCTGATGTATTAACGGCGGGACTGTCACTCACCGCTCGTTAAGTCCCCTCTGCCACTTCGCCAGGTCAGGGCTGGCGCTGCAGCACTGTAGCACTGTAGCTGCTTTCATGTGTGTTTTTTGTTTTGTTTTAAAACTCTATTGACAGCCCTTGGCGTCCTTAGGACTTCTCTGCGCATGCGCCGGGTCACATTGCTGGGAGCTGGGGAGATGGCGCATGCACAGGACCTGAACGAACGGCACTAGGAAGCAGTGAGCTTCCTCAAACAGATGGCGGCGGCGAGCACCCAGCCTAATTGCGCATGTACCGGAGGCCACCAGCGGCGCAAGCAGGGTGAAGGGCAAAAGGGCGCATGTGCAAAAAGCCAGCGGCAGCGATACCAGCCTAGCCGATGTGGAAAAAGCGCTATCGCGGGACAGGTGAGATAACACCCTCCCACATCAGCAGGAATACATATAATACATTGGGGCGGAGGGTCCGGCCGTATCACCACGATAATGTGGTGATATGCCCCCAGGCACATAACATCCGTTAGGACGTATTTCATACATCTCCCTCATTGTAAGTTAATTTTGCTGTGTGATTGTTATACAACCAACACTGGGGGTAATTCCAAGTTGATCGCAGCAGGAATTTTGTTAGCAGTTGGGCAAAACCATGTGCACTGCAGGGGAGGCAGATATAACATGTGCAGAAAGAGTTAGATTTGGGTGGGTTATTTTGTTTCTGTGCAGGGTAAATACTGGCTGCTTTATTTTTACACTGCAAATTAGATTGCAGATTGAACACACCCCACCCAAATCTAACTCAAATTCCTGCTGCGATCAACTTGGAATTACCCCCACTGTTTCAAGCCAAGGTCAGTGATGTATCTACCATGAGTAAAGAGTGTGCAGTGTAAATGGGGCCTTGAGCCTAATTCAGACCTGATTGCTAGCAGGCGTTTTTTGCACTGCTGCGATCAGATAGTCGCCGCCTACAGGGGGAGTGTATTTTAGCTGTGCAAGTGTGCGAACGCAAGTGTAGCAGAACTGTACAAACGGATTTTGTGCAGTGTCTGCACAGCCCAGGACTTACTCAGCCGCTGCGATCACATCAGACTGTTCAGGATAGGAACTGACGTCAGACACCCGCCCTGCAAATGCTTGGGCACGCCTGCGTTTTTCCAAACACTCCCAGAAAATGGTCAGTTGCCACCCACAAACGCCTTCTCCCTGTCAATCTCCTTTGCGAACGCCCGTGCGAATGGATCCTTCGCACAAACCCATCGCTGAGCGACTATCCACTCTGTACCTCTGCGACGCGCCTGCACATTGCGGTGGATGCGCAGTTTAGACCTGATCGCCCGGTGTACGAAAAAGCAGCCTAGAGATCAAGTCTGAATTATCCCCTAAGATCAAGGAGTGGCTGTGCCATGCCAATCCATTCAGTTATGGACAGAGCCCCCAAAATAAAACTGTCCTTAAAAAAAACTGAGCTGTCTTGTAATTGTAGATTAAAGTAATCTTGTTGCAGTAGAAAAAAGCACAATATAATTTAGGAATTTATGCAATATTTCAGAGCATTAAAATAGAAGTCTATATCATAGTAATATCATACATAATATAAATAACAGTATAATTTTGAACAGGATTACACCGTGATGACATATGTTATTACACTAGAAGAGGCAGGAAAACATTTTACCTTCTGCATTGAGCAACTTTCTGTCCTTGTACAGGTCTGTCAGAAACAGGCTGTTCACTAAGGTAGATTTTCCTAGGCCGGATTCTCCTGAGAGGACGCAGAAAACATTATCTTTAGCCCAATATTCTGCAAGCCACCACTTTACCTGATGAGATATTTATATCTGAGCATCATGCATAGTATGCCGCACACACACACACACACACACACACACACACACACACACACACACACACACACACACACACAATTAGATACAGAATGTATTAGTCTTATTAATGGACACAATGGTGAACCACTAGTAGAAAATGGTATAGTTTGTCTCACCAGCCACCATGAGTGTGAAATCGAAACCTTTCTTCACAGATTTGCGATGGACTTGATTGGGTAAAGTGGCAAACCCTACATACTGCTTCTCTTGGTCCTGTGGAGGGAGAGAATTAGACTCATAAGCCCAGGGTAGAAACTCTCTTGACCTTAATGGAAAACACACATGCACTAACATTTCCAACATGTCTGGTCCCATGAAGATCTCACAGATTGGTTTTCTATCTGTTGATTACAGATATATATATCTATACACACACACACACACACACACACACACACACATATGCTCCAGATGACTGCATGGTCCGAAACAGCTGTTGGCAGCTGTGACTGGGTTGGTCAGAGGACCCCAGGAACTGTGAGATACACAGATACATACACTGCTCAAAAAAATAAAGGGAACACTTAAACACCACAATGTAACTCCAAGTCAATCACACTTCTGTGAAATCAAACTGTCCACTTAGGAAGCAACACTGATTGACAATCAATTTCATATGCTATTGTGCAAATAGAATAGACAACAGGTGGGAATTATAGGCAATTAGCAAGACACCCCCAATAAAGGAGTTGTTCTGCAGGTGGTGACCACAGACCACTTCTCAGCTCCTATGCTTTCTGGCTGATGTTTTGGTCACTTTTGAAAGCTGGCGGTGCTTTCACTCTAGTGGTAGCATGAGACGGAGTCTACAACCCACACAAGTGGCTCAGGTAGTGCAGCTCATCCAGGATGGCACATCAGTGCGAGCTGTGGCAAGAGGGTTTGCTGTGTCTGTCAGCGTAGTGTCCAGAGCATGGAGGCGCTACCAGGAGACAGGCCAGTACATCAGGAGACGTGGAGGAGGCCGTAGGAGGGCAACAACCCAGCAGCAGGACCGCTACCTCCGCCTTTGTGCAAGGAGGAACAGGAGGAGCACTGCCAGAGCCCTGCAAAATGACCTCCAGCAAGCCACAAATGTGCATGTGTCTACTCAAACGATCAGAAACAAACTCCATGAGGGTGGTATGAGGGCCCGACGTCCACAGGTGGGGGTTGTGCTTACAGCCCAACACCGTGCAGGACGTTTGGCATTTGCCAGAGAACACCAAGTTTGGCAAATTCGCCACTGGCGCCCTGTGCTCTTCACAGATGAAAGCAGGTTCTCACAGAGCGCATGTGACAGACGTGACAGAGACTGGAGACGCCAAGAACGTTCTGCTGCCTGCAACATCCTCCAGCATGACCGGTTTGGCAGTGGGTCAGTAATGGTGTGGGGTGGCATTTCTTTGGGGGGCCGCACAGCTCTCCATGCGCTCGCCAGAGGTAGCCTGACTGCCATTAGGTACCGAGATGAGATCCTCAGACCCCTTGTGAGACCATATGCTGGTGCGGTTGGCACTGGGTTACTCCTAATGCAAGACAATGCTAGACCTCATGTGGCTGGAGTGTATCAGCAGCTCCTGCAAGACGAAGGCATTGATGCTATGGACTGGCTCGCCCGTTCCCCAGACCTGAATCCAATTGAGCACATCTGGGACATCATGTCTCGCTCCATCCACCCACGCCACGTTGCACCACAGACTGTCCAGGAGTTGGCGGATGCTTTAGTGCAGGTCTGGGAGGAGATCCCTCAGGAGACCATCCGCAACCTCATCAGGAGCATGCCCAGGTGTTGTAGGGAGGTCATACAGGCACGTGGAGGCCACACACACTACTGAGAACAAAGTATTTAATAAGAATATTTCATTCATTCAGATCTAGGATGTGTTATTTTAGTGTTCCCTTTATTTTTTTGAGCAGTGTATCATGTTCTAAGCCATGAACTGTCTTTGCCTATTATGCTAAATTTGCACAATGAATTAAGTGACATTAAATCTATTTAAATGGAGTGTTATCTTCAACATAGCCCCTGCTGGAGCCTCATGGTGTGGTTGTTTGGATATATTACTATTTGACCGGGCACCCGTGGATTATGAACTTTAGTGTAGTGCGGTTTTTCTGGCACATATATATATATATATATATATATATATATATATATATATATCTTTGAGCCAGCAACAATTCTCATTGCGTAAACCACATCATGGTCAGAGAGTGTGTGTACATGTGATAAAAGATCCAGCATCTTCCCAATACATGTCTTCTGGTCTCTGACATAGCAGCAGCCTTACAAACTCATACAACTTGATCTTCTGGTGCTATGTAGATTAATCTAATTAACCTAACATTTTTTTAATACAATCTGCAAAACAACCTAATGAACCACAGAGATTTCTCAGATATTAATCATAGGAGAAGTCTAAGCAATCCTAATATAGCAGTGCCCTCAAAAATACATCCTGCCAGGATCATGCTGGTACCAGAAAAGAGTAGCAAATGATCCCTGTATAATAGCAGATCACTTCATGAGATCACAGTAAACTTGGATAACTAAGCTAATGACAAGACATCACCATCCAATCAAATCACTGGCTAACCGTATGTGACCTCTTTCACCTGTTCTTATAAAAGATGACAAACTAACCAACATAAGACTCTTCTTAACTTGGTGCATGCTGATTATTAGACATAACAAACCAGCTATTTCCCCTCACCAACAGGCTTGGCACAAGAACAATAAATAAACAAACAAACCTATCACTAGTAATGCTGCTTCTTGTCACGAACCTCGGGCAGCGGCGACCGCGCTTGTCCCTGCGGGTGGCCTGGTCTGCCCGGCGCCTCTCTTCCCCTGTCAGTCTCCGGCTTCAGCGGCGGGTCGGCGCTGCTCTCCGGCGGCTTCCCGGAAGCAAGGGCGCCGCCATCACAAGCAAGGGCAAGGAGGCGGAGCAGGTCTGACGTCACCTGCCTGCTCCGCCAATCAGGCTAGGGCGGGGAATTTAAAATCAGATACCAGGCAGAGATCCGATGCCTGAGTATCTTCGTTTCTCCTGTGGAAGCTATGATCCAGAGCTCCCTCGTCCCTGCAAGCATCCTGTGCTTCCAAGCATCCTGTCCCTGCAAGCATCCTGTGCTTCCAAGCATCCTGTCCCTGCAAGCATCCTGTGCCTACAAGCAACCTGTGCTTCCAAGCATCCTGTGCCTACAAGCACCTCCGTGCCTCCAGTTACCTCCGTGTCTCCAAGCACCTCGTGCCTCCAAGCACCTCCGTGCCTCCAAGCACCTCCGTGCCTCCAAGCACCTCGTGCCTCCAAGCACCTCGTGCCTCCAAGCACCTCCGCGCCTCAAGCACCTCCGTGCCTCCAGTTACCTCCGTGCCTCCAGTTACCTCCGTGCCTCCAGTTACCTCCGTGCCTCCAAGCACCTCCGTGCCTCCAAGCACCTCGTGCCTCCAAGCACCTCGTGCCTCCAAGCACCTCCGCGCCTCAAGCACCTCCGTGCCTCCAGTTACCTCCGTGCCTCCAGTTACCTCCGTGCCTCCAGTTACCTCCGTGCCTCCAAGCACCTCCGTGCCTCCAAGCACCTCGTGCCTCCAAGCACCCCGTGCCTCCAAGCACCTCCGCGCCTCAAAGCACCTCCGTGCCTCCAGTTACCTCCGTGTCTCCAAGCACCTCGTGCCTCCAAGCACCTCGTCCCTCCAAACACCTCGGTGTCTCCAAACACCTCCGTGCCTCCAAGCACCTCCGTGCCTCCAAACACCTCCGTGCCTCCAAGGGTCTCCCAGCACTCCCTGTACTCCCAGTACCTCAGTGCCTTCAATACCACAGTGTCTCCAATATCTCAGTACCCCAGCCTTCATTATTTCTACAAGTCTTGTCTTACAGGAGACCTACAAGAATTCCTCTGGGCCTCCCGCCTGCCGTCTTAGTTCTGCATGAGGAAGACCTACATCCGGCCATCTCTACTACGACCCAGTGGCGGTTCCTCTTCCCGGTCATCGGAAGAAGCCCCGAGTCCACAACACTCCCAAACCAGGTCAGTGATAGTATACTCAGGCCACATGGACTCGGGGGATCGGAACACGGACTCTAGTGCCATCCAGAACCTGGCTTCTCGAGTGCAAAGTCAGGAAGCAGCACAAGGTCAGGTGATGCAGTACCTCCAGCAGTTGTCCGGGCGTCTGGATCAGATTCAGGCGTCTCTGGCCTCAGTAATTCCGGCTCCTGTTCCAGCAGTCGCACCAGTTGCCGTTGCCAGCAATGTTCAACCATCGGCCGGTGTCACTCCACGCCTTCAGTTGCCTACTCCGTCCCGCTATAATGGGAATCCCAAAAATTGTCGTGGTTTCTTGAACCAGTGCGAGGTACATTTCGAGCTACTTGCACACAACTTTCCTACAGACCGGTCCAAGGTAGCATATATTATTTCTCTGTTGGAAGGTTCTGCTTTGGATTGGGTGTCTCCATTATGGGAACGATCTGATCCCATGGTTTCCAACTACACCAACTTCATCTCGTCCTTTCGAAGGATTTTCGACGAGCCCGGCAGAATGACCACTGCTTCTTCCGATTTGCTCCGTGTTCGGCAGGGCGCCCGTTCCGTGGGCCAGTACGTGGTTCATTTCCAGACCATTGCTTCCGAACTACGCTGGAATAATGATGCCCTGAGAGCTGCCTTCTGGAACGGTCTTTCCGACCGGCTGAAAGACGAGCTGGTTACTAGAGATCTGCCGGATCCATTAGAAGATTTGATTTCCCTTTGCGTCAAGGTGGATCTTCGGATGCAGGAGCGTGGAAGAGAACGTAACCGTTCGGATCGTTCCAGGTTCCGGAATCCTACTCCTAGGCCGGTGGCCTCACCTAGCTCAGATGAGCCCATGCAAATTAACCGCTCCCGACTGTCTCCGGAAGAACGACAGCGTCGTCGTGAGGGTAAACTCTGCCTTTACTGTGGAGCCGCAGATCATTTTCTTAAATCTTGTAAAGTCCGTCCGGGAAACGGGCAGACCTAGCTTGTTCCGGAGGAGTCAAGCTGGGAGTTACGACAAAAGCTTCTCCAACTTCGGACTGCTTGCTTCCAGTAACTCTAGTCTCCAATTCAGTCTCCAGGTCTTGTGAAGCCCTATTGGATTCCGGAGCTGCAGGGAACTTCGTTTCTTCCTTCTGTGCCCAAAGTTTGGGTTTAAAGTTACGGCCTATCGAGCGGCCAATTTCACTGACGGCTATCAACGGGACTAGAATTTCCAAAGGTCTCATAATGTGGCGCACGGGGCCAGTTAAGCTGCGGGTCGGGGCTCTACATCAGGAAGATTTGGAACTCTTGGTAATCCCAGAAATGCCCCATGATCTGGTTCTTGGAATGCCTTGGCTGAAAAGTCATAACCCCCACATCGATTGGAAGTCGTCACAAATTCTGTCCTGGAGTTCCTTTTGTCACACTAATTGTCTTACTCCTGTTTGTCCGCTCCGTGTTACCTCCAAAACGGATGAAGAGCACATTCCGGAGGCATATCAAGGGTACAAGGACGTATTTTCGGAACAAGCTGCTGACCTGTTACCACCTCACAGGCCTTGGGACTGCCCTATTGACCTTGTCCCAGGGAAGACGCCACCTCGTGGTCGCACATATCCTCTGTCTCTTCCCGAGACTCAAGCCATGTCGGAGTATATTAAGTCCAATATGCTCAAGGGATTCATTCGCCCCTCTTCCTCCCCTGCTGGTGCAGGCTTCTTTTTCGTGAAGAAAAAGGACGGGGGGTTGAGACCATGCATCGACTACCGCGGCCTAAACGACATTACTATTAAGAATAAATACCCCTTGCCACTAATCACAGAGTTATTTGATAGGGTTCGTGGTGCCCGCATTTTTTCAAAACTCGACTTGAGAGGAGCTTATAATCTTATACGCATCCGAGAGGGGGATGAATGGAAGACTGCCTTTAATACCCGAGATGGGCATTACGAATACTTGGTGATGCCGTTTGGTCTTAGTAATGCTCCCGCGGTTTTCCAGGGATTCGTCAACGAAATCTTTCGTGATATGCTGTATCAGAGCGTTGTGGTATATCTGGACGACATACTGATTTTTTCCAAGAATCTTGTCGAACACAGGACTCAAGTCAAAGAGGTGCTACACCGTTTACAAGAGAATCATCTCTACGCCAAGCTTTCCAAATGTACCTTTGAAGTAACATCTATTCCGTTCCTCGGTTATGTCATCTCGGGGACGGAGCTTCGCATGGATCCGGAAAAGTTGTCGGCCATTCGTGATTGGACTCAGCCTCTTTCCCTGAAAGCAATACAAAGGTTCCTGGGCTTTGCGAACTACTACAGGAAATTCATTAAAGGTTTCTCCACCATTGTTGCACCCATTACTGCCCTGACGAGAAAGGGTTCTAATCCTAGTTTGTGGCCTCCGGAAGCCATTGTAGCTTTTTCTCGCTTAAAGTTAGCTTTCACGACGGCTCCAGTTCTCCAACAACCAAATTTCGAGGAACCCTTCTTCTTAGAAGTTGATGCATCTTCAGTCGGGGTGGGGGCTGTCCTCTCCCAGCATTCCTCTGATAAGAAATTACATCCGTGTGGCTTCCACTCTCGTAAATTCTCTCCAGCCGAACGAAATTACTCTATTGGAGACCAGGAACTCTTGGCAATCAAATCTGCCTTGGAAGAATGGAGATATCTTCTAGAAGGGGCTAAACATGTGTTTACCATCTACACGGATCACAAGAATTTACTGTACATCAAATCCGCACAATGTTTGAATCCTCGCCAGGCGAGATGGGCACTTTTCTTTTCCCGATTCTCGTTCATTATCAAGTACCGTGCCGGGACTCTCAATATTAAAGCAGATGCGCTTTCCCGTTCACAGGTTCCCACAGACGAGGATGAACCTCCGGAGCGGGGTTTAATTCTGAATCCAGTTTCTGTCTCTGCTGCTTTAACTACTCCAGCTCCTCCTCCTGGAAGAATGTCCGTACCAGCTAGATTCCGCCCAGGAATACTACGGTGGGTCCATAACTCCAAGTTTTCCGGTCATCCCGGCGCTCAGAAGATGTACAAGTTTCTGCAAAGGTCTTACTGGTGGAACACCATGAGGAAGGATGTACAAGATTGCGTTAATTCATGTCCCCAATGTACACAACATAAATCTCCTCGTCTGCCTCCTGCAGGGTTACTTCGTCCTCTGCCTATCCCTGTGAGACCCTGGACTCACATTTCCATGGACTTCATCACTGACTTGCCCTGTTCCAAGGGTTGCAACACCGTTTGGGTTATCGTTGACCGTTTTTCGAAGATGGCACACTTTGTGCCCTTGACTGGTCTTCCGACAGCACCGAAACTGGCTCTATTGTTTATCCGAGAACATTTTCGTTTGCATGGGTTGCCACAAGAGATTGTTTCTGACCGTGGAGTACAGTTCACCGCCAGGTTTTGGAAAGCCCTTTGTTCAACTCTACACATTAAACTTAAGTTTTCGTCGGCTTATCATCCCCAAACAAATGGACAAACGGAACGAGTCAATCAAGATCTAGAGACTTTTCTTCGGTTGTATCTCTCTCCTTCACAGGACAACTGGGTGGAGTTGTTGCCTTGGGCGGAGTTTGCCCATAACCATTTGTTTCATTCTTCCACTGGGGAATCACCATTTTTCGTCAACTACGGGTTCCATCCCCGTGTTCCGGAATTTCCAAGCCTTCCGATAATAGAGGTTCCTGCTGTAGCGTCCACTCTACGACACTTTGGACAAATTTGGAGAAAGGTTCATGCTAATCTTAAGCAGGTTTCTGTTCGGTACAAGTTCTTTGCAGATAAGAAACGGCAAGCCGCACCTCAATATAAAGTTGGGGACAGGGTATGGCTGTCCACACGGAATCTCCGGTTGAAGGTGCCCACCATGAAATTCGCTCCAAGGTTCATCGGTCCTTACCCTGTGCTACAAGTCTTAAATCCTGTGGTCTGTAAACTGGGTTTGCCTGCCCATCTTCGCATACCTAACGCCTTCCATGTTTCTCTACTCCGTCCCCTCATACTGAATCGATTCCACTCAGCACTCCCAAGGCCAACGTCCGTAGTGGCAGAAGCTGGAGCGGAGTTTGAAATCAAAGCTATTCTGGACTCTCGTTATCTTCATAAAAAATTACAGTACTTGGTGGACTGGAAGGGTTATGGACCTGAGGAGAGAAGTTGGATTGGGGCTACTGAAGTAACGGCTCCTCGTCTGATTCGGATCTTCCACTCCAGACATCCGACTAAGCCCGGGAAGTGTCCAGGGGCCACTCCTGGAGGAGGGGGTACTGTCACGAACCTCGGGCAGCGGCGACCGCGCTTGTCCCTGCGGGTGGCCTGGTCTGCCCGGCGCCTCTCTTCCCCTGTCAGTCTCCGGCTTCAGCGGCGGGTCGGCGCTGCTCTCCGGCGGCTTCCCGGAAGCAAGGGCGCCGCCATCACAAGCAAGGGCAAGGAGGCGGAGCAGGTCTGACGTCACCTGCCTGCTCCGCCAATCAGGCTAGGGCGGGGAATTTAAAATCAGATACCAGGCAGAGATCCGATGCCTGAGTATCTTCGTTTCTCCTGTGGAAGCTATGATCCAGAGCTCCCTCGTCCCTGCAAGCATCCTGTGCTTCCAAGCATCCTGTCCCTGCAAGCATCCTGTGCTTCCAAGCATCCTGTCCCTGCAAGCATCCTGTGCCTACAAGCAACCTGTGCTTCCAAGCATCCTGTGCCTACAAGCACCTCCGTGCCTCCAGTTACCTCCGTGTCTCCAAGCACCTCGTGCCTCCAAGCACCTCCGTGCCTCCAAGCACCTCCGTGCCTCCAAGCACCTCGTGCCTCCAAGCACCTCGTGCCTCCAAGCACCTCCGCGCCTCAAGCACCTCCGTGCCTCCAGTTACCTCCGTGCCTCCAGTTACCTCCGTGCCTCCAGTTACCTCCGTGCCTCCAAGCACCTCCGTGCCTCCAAGCACCTCGTGCCTCCAAGCACCTCGTGCCTCCAAGCACCTCCGCGCCTCAAGCACCTCCGTGCCTCCAGTTACCTCCGTGCCTCCAGTTACCTCCGTGCCTCCAGTTACCTCCGTGCCTCCAAGCACCTCCGTGCCTCCAAGCACCTCGTGCCTCCAAGCACCCCGTGCCTCCAAGCACCTCCGCGCCTCAAAGCACCTCCGTGCCTCCAGTTACCTCCGTGTCTCCAAGCACCTCGTGCCTCCAAGCACCTCGTCCCTCCAAACACCTCGGTGTCTCCAAACACCTCCGTGCCTCCAAGCACCTCCGTGCCTCCAAACACCTCCGTGCCTCCAAGGGTCTCCCAGCACTCCCTGTACTCCCAGTACCTCAGTGCCTTCAATACCACAGTGTCTCCAATATCTCAGTACCCCAGCCTTCATTATTTCTACAAGTCTTGTCTTACAGGAGACCTACAAGAATTCCTCTGGGCCTCCCGCCTGCCGTCTTAGTTCTGCATGAGGAAGACCTACATCCGGCCATCTCTACTACGACCCAGTGGCGGTTCCTCTTCCCGGTCATCGGAAGAAGCCCCGAGTCCACAACACTCCCAAACCAGGTCAGTGATACTTCTCCCTCGAGTCAATAAAAATGGTCTATGTGCTCATGACATTACTCTGTATCAGGGGCGTAACTCCCAGAGGCAATGGAGACGCCTGCCTCCGGGCTCTTGAAGGAGTATCTGCATAAACAGCAGCACCTGTGTGGTTCACAGTGTTATTCAAGTGTGATGGACCTCTGCGGCGCAGCTGCTACTGATGCATGGTCAATTGGCTCTATCTCAGGAGCCCTCATAACACCTGTAATAGGGTACAGGACAGCTCTTGTCTGGTACTGCTCAGCCTGCTCTGCAGCAGCAATGGTGTACCCGCTGCTACTGCTGGATTGTCAGATGGGACCCACCGGTGATCGCTGATTCTGCATTCTGTAGACGGCTGAAACGCAGGAGTCTGAACGTGATTCTCCAGTTGTTGTCAACAGTATAGCTGGAGCCCTGCCAATTCGCTGCGGGCTCTGGCTGAGAGTGCGATCTATATAATTCTGTAATTTGTGGGTGTTATATATATATATACACACACACACACACATAATGTTTTCCCTTTTCAGTTATGGGGGGGTTCACGAAACTCCAACTTGCCTCCGGGCAACTGGGATGAACTTACGCCCCTGGTCTGTATGCTCCTTGTGCTGCAAGTGCAAACCTTACAATCTAGTGTAATATATTTTATCCATCAACAAGCATAAATGAGTCTGCAAGAAGCTGAAAATGGAATGAGCAAACAGCCTTCTACTTCAAGGACAATACTGTAACGACGCTCATTTTCCCCCTACCTGAGTGAAGTCGCTCATTTTATTGGCAAGTGTGTATGCCGCCAGCGATGACCGATGCGCGGCCCCGTGAGTCGGCAACGATCGTCGCTGTCACAAGTGCATGCATGCAGGATCTGGACTGTCGTCCACGACCTGCATGCAGGGCTGGCGGAGGCGTGACGTCACTGAGCGATATGAACAGTCATATCACTCATTGTGTACAGTCGGCCCAGTAGGATAAACATTAGTTGACGTCGCTCACAGAGCGACATCGTCTAATGTGTACGGACCTTAACTCTCACAAACTACTGCAGGACTTTGTAACAAAGTGACACACATCCTGTAAGTCATTTACACTTTAACAGTTCACATTAGCATAAGCTAAATCCATTTCCATAATAACCATATACCCCACTGTAATCTTTTCATTTAGATAATAACACGTTAAAAACACGTTATCCTTTATAAGGCACATGGGGTTTATTTACTAAAGCTTAAGATGGAGATAAAGTGGACGTAGATAAAGTACCAGCCAATCAGCTCCTAACTGTCATTTTTTAAACCCAGTCTGTGACATGGCAGTTAGGAACTGATTGGTTGGTACTTTATCTCCATCTAAGGCTTAGTAAATAGACCCCATATTTTCCTACAATTACAATAGCTTAAAAAGCACTAACGTGGAAATTAGACTATAGATATATAAACTACAGAGGGTCACCTATAGGTATATAAAAATCTGTACGTCACCATATTACAGAATGGGCTTTGAGAATGGTCCCATTCATTTCATCCTTCGTATTTGCCCCTACATTATATATGATGACCCATCTCCCTCTGCCAGCTGCTCGCCCATCACATTCTTTGCCTTTCTCTCATTTCAGTGTCTCTGCAGCTCTAATAGCACATTATTCTGCCCCTACACTTCTCCATCCTGCCTAGACCTAATACACTTCCTCTCTGTCTGCGCTTATTCATTAACTAACTGAAACAGCTTTCATGTCACTATGTTTTCTCCATTTCCACGCAGGGAAAAGCAGGAACATGCAGATTGTTATAAAGCAATGGCTGTGAGGCACTTGAAGAGTTAATGTTCTCTTCTAGAATGGCTTTGTGTACACACAATATGTCACACACACACTAAGCATAAATGTAAATCTAGACTTTTTTCCTGATCTCCCTTTTTCCTGATTCCCACGCTCGCCCTACCCTGCTGCTTGCACCCCATATTCCCTGCTAGTTACCTTCAGCTTCATAGGATAGGTTCTCTGTGTCAGAGTCCTGGGAGACAACAACCTCTCGGCCAACAGTTCCTGAATTATGATGGCATCCATACCCACAAACAACAGCCGCTAGCAAAGAGTTACCTCGCCAGACACTCACACCCATTCATCCCCTCCCACCACTGACCACATCCATGTGTGTGTGTGTATGCAAACTGGAGAATGTGTGACTGCCCTCCCCAGCCTCTACTCTGGAATTTCCTGTAGCTTCCCATTGGAAAGAAAATCAAGTTTAGGAGCTGGTAAAAGATGATAATAGGAGAGACAGAAGAGGAAGGAGACTATTAACCCCCACAGAGTCCAATGTTTCAGCCTGGCAGGGAATGAGTTATTTCTATGCTGTCAGGCAGGCTTACAGTGTGCAGCAGTAAAATATAACGAAAACCCTTCTAGCTGGTAAATGTTAGATCTATGAATTAATGTTGGCTTTCTGAACAATATTTTTAGTGACTATCAATTACAAAGATTGTTCCCTTTAATCAAAGGGAACAATCTTCGTAATTCATAGTCACTAAATATGTTGGGGGTCATTCCGAGTTGTTCGCTCGTTGCCGATTTTTGCTATATTGCGATTAGTCGCTTACTGCGCATGCGCAAGGTTCGCAGAGCGCATGCGCTTAGTTATTTTACACAAAAGTTAGGTATTTTACTCACGGCATAACGAAGATTTTTCATCGCTCTGGTGATCGTACTGTGATTGACAGGAAGTGGGAGTTTCTGGGCGGAAACTTGCCATTTTCTGGGCGTGTGCGGAAAAACGCTGGCGTTTCTGGGAAAAACGTGGGAGTGTCTGTAGAAACGGGGGAGTGTCTGGGCGAACGCTGGGTGTGTTTGTGACGTCAAACCAGGAACGAAACTGACTGAACTGATCGCAATGGCTGAGTAAGTCTGGAGCTACTCAGAAACTGCTAAGAAATTTCTATTCGCAATTCTGCAAATCTTTCGTTCGCAATTCAGCTATGCTAAGATACACTCCCAGAGGGCGGCGGCCTAGCGTGTGCAATGCTGCTAAAAGCAGCTAGCGAGCGAACAACTCGGAATGAGGGCCGTTGTTCAGAAAACCAACATTAATTCATAGATCTAACATTTACTACTATCTTCAGCTTTAATAGAAATATTAAAATACAGTGGTGTCACAAGGCGGGTGCGGGGGGTGCGGCCCGCACACGGGTGTGACACCTGGAGGGGGTGACACCAAATGTCAGCTCCTCCGCAGTGACAGGAGCCAGGTGCTGCAGTGTGAAATTCCGCTACAGCACCCGGCTCCTGTCATAGCAGAGGAGCCGACAGCACACTGAGACCGTCTCTGGGGGAAGCCCAGCATCTCCGGAGATGCTGGGCACGCCCCCAGAGTGACGATACCAGTATCCCCGCGAAGCCACGCCCCCTAGCTGTAAGGTCACGCCCCCTTTTTGCCGCGATCGCGGCAGTACATCAGGGGTGCTGACCGGGTGTCACCACACCTGGTGACGTCTCTGTTAAAATATAATATACAAGTAGCACTAATATATCTCACTAATAAGGGGATATAATCAAAAAACAGTTTAAAATAAACATATTTCAAACTGGATATTGAAATGTGTTATTTCTGAAACACATATAAATAAAGTATTTTTACACTTATGCTGGGTATACATTATACAATTATCTGGCAGATCAGCTGAGAATTTTATGAATGGCCAGAGAACTGTATAAAGTGTATGCACGTACATGAATCACCATTTATAGATAAATCGGTCAAAACAGGTGATAAATTTGGTCACGATATTGGGCACATCAGAACAGTGTGTATACAGGGGGTAATGTAACCATGTGCACTGCAAGGGGGGCAGATATAACATTTGCAGAGAGAGTTAGAGGCTATTTTATTTATCACTTGCTTCAAATATACCCAATAGGTTATAGCAATAACTTTGTTCATAAACCCATTAGAATTTTGGACCAAATACCGATTGGGGGAAAACAAAACACAAAAAGGAAGAAAAAAAAAAAAAACACTGCTTTCTCTCCCTCTCTCATCATCATATGCAGCTCAAACTCATAGTAATCTGTCATTGATGACCAAATGTATACATATTGCTCCAGCTTCATTCTTTCACTCCGCCCACCACGTTCTGCAGTTCCTATCACACCATCACAGGCTTCTATTCTCCAATCCCTTGGCATTTTAAAAAGAAAACACAGGCGCATTCGTGGGAAGCGAGCAGGCAGGAAACCTATTTCCCCCGGTAACCATCTACGTCCTTTGCCCACCTGCTCACCCCCATACACAAAGAACAATCAAATAGAAGTAATACCCAAAAGACGGCCCTATGTTTGGAAGGACAGAACTGTCAACTCTCGCTTTGTGACCCCCATACCCAGAGCTCCTGCACTTAACATAAAGAAAACTGAAGGCCCTCTGGTATGCCCAATCAGGTCAGTCCTTTGTAATGCCAGATCTATAAGAAACAAGACTGCAACAATTGCTGACCTTATTGAATCTGCAGATCTAGCCTGTATTACAGAGACCTGGCTAGACGAAAATGCAGCACCTATATTGGAGGCTGCGGTACCAACAAACTACTCTGTCATCCACAACCCAAGACTGGACCGCAGGGGTGGCGGGGTGGCTATCTGCTTCAAAAAAGAACTTAAACTTAGGGTCCACCCTATTGAAATTACTCGCTCATTTGAGTGCATTGCTGCCCAGAGTTCGACAGGATTAGGTTTCAGAGTACTTCTCATCTACCGGCCACCTGGAGATGGAAAGATATTTCTACAAGAAATTGCAGACACTGTTGCTGGCCTGGTTCTGGAACATCAAAGATGGCTCATCCTCGGGGATTTCAATGCATGGGTGGATGATGAGCTCTCACGCCTTGGCCAAGACCTCCTGTGCACAATGAATGGTCTGGGCTTCACACAGATAATTCCCTCTGCCACACATAAAAGTGGTCACACTCTTGATCTTGTCTTTCAGATTGGATTAGAAGTCACTGACCTAAAAATAAACCCAGTCATCTGGTCAGACCACTACTCCCTCTGGTTCTCAGTTGCAACCCCTCAAATAAGATCTCTGCCCGTGGAGTTGACCAGGTACCGTCCAAGGAGGGGTATGACTCCCCAGGCTCTTGCAGCAAATATGGATCTCTCTGCTATACTGGGTGCCTGTGAAGATCCCTGTTCCCTAGTCCGTTATTATAATAGGGATGTTAAGGCTGCAATTGATATTATCGCCCCTGTGCGTATAAGACCTCGTAAACCACATCGTCAAGCTCCATGGTACGACAACAGTGTTAGTGAGCTCAAGAAAAGGGGGCGTAGACTGGAAAGACGATGGAGGAAGACTAACCTAGTGGATGACAAAATAAAACTAATAAAGCATAACGAAGAATATCAATCGACAATCACTCGCAAGAAATCACAGTTCCTGTCAAATGAGATCACAGCAGCAAACAATAGGCCAGCTCAACTTTTCCGCACAGTGGAGATGCTTTGCAAGCCAGCATGCCTGCAGACTGATGAGACCCTTTCCCAAGCAAGATGCAACGAGTTTGCAAACTTCTTTGCAGATAAAATATCCACCATCCGGGCTGGAATATCCACAGTGCCATCAAAGGAGAGCCAAACTACAAAGCCTGCCAATATAAGCTACCTGCCTTCATGGACCAGCTTTGACCCAGTGGATGTAAAGGACACTGCTGAAATTGCTCGGATTTTGCGTCCCACCACCTGTGGTCTGGACCCAGCCTCAACCAAGCTTCTAATAGGTTGTACGGATATAATCGGTCCTGTCTTTGCAAAAATTGTTCAATGCTCTTTGCAGACAGGCATTTTTCCTGGACCCCTAAAGGAAGCAATTGTTAGACCACTTCTTAAAAAACCTAATTTAGATCCCGACTGCATGTCCAACTACAGACCGGTGTCAAACCTTCCTTTCCTAGGAAAGGTTATTGAGAAAGTGGTTGCAAATCAACTGGAAACTCGCCTGACAACCCATGATATTTATGATCCATTTCAATCAGGATTCAGGAGAAGACATAGCACTGAAACAGCCCTGGTGTGTGTGTTAAATGATCTTCTGATGGCAAAAGACAGAGGTGACTGTTCAATATTAATCCTTCTGGATCTCTCGGCAGCATTTGATACCGTGGACCACGGGCTTCTGATTGAGCGACTGATACACTTCTGTGGTCTGGATGGCACAGTCCTAAACTGGTTCAAATCATTTCTCACAGGCAGGTCACAGAGAGTATCATCTGGATTATACTCATCACCACCAGTGCCATTGCCATGTGGTGTCCCACAAGGTTCTATACTATCCCCCATGCTTTTTGCAGTATACATGCTCCCATTGGGCGAAATAATCAGGCGCCATGGCCTGGTCTACCACTGCTATGCAGATGATACACAACTGTACTTGTCCTTTGCTCCGGGCACTGATAACCCAGTAGCAACCCTGAATGGCTGTCTAGCTGAACTACAGGAGTGGATGAGCGCCAGTTGGCTGCGACTGAACCCGGATAAAACAGAGGTCCTTATAATACGACCGCAACATCAAAGGACAAGACTGCAGCATAGCCAACCAACTGGACTTACACTCGGGGATTCAGAATTACAGACCAGTGATCATGTGCGGAATCTTGGCGTTGTCCTGGATGATGGCTTGACACTTAAACATCAGATATCAGCCACAATCAAATCCTCATTCTTTCACCTGAGGAACATAGCCAGAATCAAGCACTTAATTCCCTCAGATGATATGCCAAAAGTCATACATGCATTTGTATCATCTCGATTAGACTACTGTAATGCCCTCTACCTTGGTCTACCAGCAAAAGAATTGCAACGCTTACAGCTGGTGCAAAACACAGCTGCCAGGCTGTTAACCAACCAGCCCCGTTCCAGCCACATAACACCCATCCTCTACTCCCTTCACTGGCTGCCTGTAAGATGGCGAATCCTCTTCAAGATTGGCTTACTGAGTTTCAAAGCATTACACGACCAAGGCCCAAGGTACCTGAAACAGCTTCTGATCCCATACTGCCCCACTCGATTACTGCGATCTGTAGATGAAGGACTTTTAGCAGTACCTAGAATCTACCGTAATTCATCTGGGGGTCGAGCTTTTAGTCATGCGGCTCCGACTCTATGGAACTCACTTCCCCGCACAGTGCGAGAGGCCCCAACTATAGAATCCTTCAAAAGTAGACTCAAGACTTTCCTGTTTACTCAAGCATTTCCATAGTGTCTCTTTTAGTATCTTCATGCTTCTGTATTTTATGAAAAATGTACTTCATTATTTTTCTGTACTATATTATGCTGTGTATCTGTTAAGCGCCTTGAGTCCTATTGGAGAAAGAGCGCTATATAAATAAAATTATTATTATTATTATTATTATATTGTTTCTGTGCAGGGTAAATACTGGCTGCTTTATTTTTACACTGCAATTTAGATTGTAGATTGAACACACCACACCCAAATCTACTCTATCTGCACATGTTATATCTGCCCCCTGCAGTGCACATGGTTTTGCCCAACTGCTAACAAATATGCTGCTACGATCAGGTCTGAATTACCCCCCCCCTCCCCAGTCTGATGATAAACTTGCAGACAGATCTTAGATAGTTGTTGATGTAAATCTCAATAGTGAAGATTAGAAGGAACAACTGTATAGTGTACTCGCACAATGGGGGTCATTCCGATCTGATCGCATGCTAGCTATTTTTTGTAGTGCTGCGATCAGGTCAGACCTCTGCAAAACTGTGCATGCGTATTCACCGCAATGCACGGATGCGTCGTACGGGTACAAAGCGGATCTTTGCTGGGCGATGGATTTCACAAAGAATCCTTTCGCACAGCCGATCGCAAGAAGATTGACAGGAAGAAGGCATTTATGGGTGTCAACTGACCGTTCAGGGCGTGGTTGGAAAAACGCAGGCGTGTCCAAGCATTTGCAGGGCGGGTGTCTGACGTCAATTCCGGGACCAGACAGGCTGAAGTGATCGCAGCGGCTGAGTATGTTCAGACCTACTCAGAAACTGCACAAACTGTTTTTGTACTGCTCGGCTGCACAAGCGTTCGCACACTTGCAAAGCGAAAATACACTCCCCCATAGGCGGTGACTATCTGTTCGCAGCGCTGCAAAAAATAGCTAGCGAGTGATCAACTCGGAATGACCCCCCATATTGGATGTTTCCTTGCAAGGAAAAACTGTGTTACATTGCAACTTAAGTGGGCATTATAGAGTGTGTGCCCAGCCTTAGAAACGTATTGCACAATCAATATTATAGCACAAAAAAAAAAATGTTTCTTAATGTATTTCCCCATTTTAGAGACCTTGGAGAACATGCACCAACATTTTTATGCATCTATAGCTGTGCTGACTGAGAGGCAATTTGAACCTGCAACTTGTTGCGCTAAGGCGCTTGGACAAGGCTGAAGGGGGCCATGTAAGCATGGGCAAAGAACAGTAGCAATATTGTTCATACAAAATACATTCCATGGGGACCACCAAACAGATGCTTATGTGCCTGTTAAGGAGGTGGATCACTTGCACTTAGGGTGGCCAATCCCTGGATCAGCGGGATGATGGTATTTAGGGCAAAAATAGGCCAGGATTCAATCCCGGGATTGAAAGCTCCAATCCCGGGGATTGCGGGATCAGGCGTCCCTTTAATGCCGGGCAGCGGCTCCCTCCTCCCAGCTCCCCCGGCGCAGAGTGACCTCTGACTGTGAGGTCACTCTGCGCAGTCACCCGCTGCTGAGGCCGCTGGTAAAGCGGCCGTCACCCACCGCCTCCTCCCGGCTCCTGCTGCAGTCACCGTGGCTGACAGAAATTTAAGCAGCAATTTGGTGAGTTGATTTATGTGCAAGGCAGGAGGGGAGAGGCGGGGCGGCGGTATGGATACACAGGCAGAAAGCCAATCCCGGGTGTTACGGGAATGACCATTCTTCAATCCCGATACCCGGGATTGAAAAAATGGCCCGGAATTGGCCTCTCTACTTGCACTCCTGGTGCAAGTGTGAAGTGATGATGATGATGATGATGATGATGATGATGATGATGATCAGTGGCTTCTTGTGATTGGTATAGCAGTTGCAGCAGCCACTTGCGTCATTATGGGAGCCTGGCCTCGCAGGAATCCCCCCCAGTTACATCACTCTGTCCGGGAGATGCCAGGCGGCCCCTAGAGTCTCTGACTGCATACCCTCCAACATGACCCGCCTCACTAGGTACAAAATGCTCTGTTTCTGGACTTCCCTCTTAATTTATTATTGCCATCACCTGTGAAGAAACAGCTTTCTTATCATTTAAGTAGTTCAACACAGGTGATGGAAATCATAAATTAAGAGGGAAGTCCAGGAACAGAGCATTTTGTACCTAGTGGGGCGGGTCATGTTGGAGGGTCTGTGACTGTACTGCCGTCTGTACTGATCTGCACACCTATAGCAAGGATGTGCAGCTGACTGCCCAATGACAAAGCCCCTGTGGGAAGACAGGTAAGTTCTCTGCACTGTAGAGGTTAATAGCTTGAAGAAGCGGACATGGGCTTTAAGCAAATTCTCCAAAGATAAGTGTGGATAATAAGCCAACACGGTAAGCCTTGAGAGGACAGAGGGGGTAATTCAGAGTTGATCCCAGCAGCAAATTTGTTAGCAGTTGGGCAAAACCATGGGGGTCATTCCGAGTTGGTCGCTCGTTGCTGATTTTCGCAATGGAGCGATTAAGGCAAAAATGCGCATGCGCATGGTACGCAGTGCGCATGCGCTAAGTATTTTAGCACAAAACTTAGTAGATTTACTCATGTCTGAGCGAAGAATTTTCATCATTGAAGTGATCGGAGTGTGATTGACAGGAAGTGGGTGTTTCTGGGCGGAAACTGACCACTTTCTGGGAGTGTGCGGAAAAACGCAGGCGTGTCAGGATAAAACGCAGGAGTGTCTGGAGAAACGGGGGAGTAGCTGGCCGAACGCAGGGCGTGTTTGTGACGTCAAACCAGGAACTAAACAGGCTGAGCTGATCGCAGTGTAGGAGTAAGTCTCGAGCTACTCAGAAACTGCTAAGAATTTTCTATTCGCAATTCTGCTAATCTTTCGTTCGCAATTCTGCTAAGCTAAGATACACTCCCAGAGGGCGGCGGCCTAGCGTGTGCAATGCTGCTAAAAGCAGCTAGCAAGCGAACAACTCGGAATGAGGGCCCATGGCCCTCATTCCGAGTTGTTAGCTCGTTATTTTCATTCACAACGGTGCGATTTTCCGCTAACTGCACATGCGCAATGTTCGCACTGCGGCTGCGCCAAGTAAATTTGCTAAGAAGTTTGGAATTTTACTCACGGCATTACAAGGTTTTTTCTTCGTTCTGCTGATCGTACTGTGATTGACAGGAAGTGGGTGTTTCTGGGCGGAAACTGGCAGTTTTATGGGAGTGTGTGAAAAAATGCTGCCGTTTCTGGGGAAAACGCGGGAGTGGCTGGAGAAACGGGGGAGTGTCTGGGCGAACGCTGGGTGTGTTTGTGACGTCAAACCAGGAACGACAAGCACTGAACTGATCGCACTGGAAGAGTAAGTCTCGAGCTACTCAGAAACTGCAAAGAAAAATACTTATTCGCAATTCTGCTAAGCTAAGATTCACTCCCAGAGGGCGGCGGCTAAGCGTGTGCACTGCTGCGAAAAGCGGCTAGCGTGCGAACAACTCGGAATGAGGGCCCATGTGCACTGCAGGTGTGGCAGATATAGAAATAGTTAGATTTGGGTGGGTTATTTTGTTTCTGTGCAGGGTAAATACTGGCTGCTTATTTTTACACTGCAATTTAGATTTCAGTTTGAACACACCACACCCACATCTAACTCTCTCTGCACATGTTATATCTGCCTCCCCTGCAGTGCACATGGGGCCTAATTCAGAGTGGATCGCAGCAGCAAGTTTGTTAGCAGTTGGGCAAAACCATGTGCACTGCAAGGGGGCAGATATAACATGTGCAGAGAGAATTAGATTTGGGTGTGGTGTGTTCAAACTGAAAACTAAATTGCAGTGTAAAAATAAAGCAGCCGGTATTTACCCTGCACAGAAACAATATAACTCACACAAGTCTAACGCTCTCTGTACATGCTACATCTGCCCCCCCTGCAGTGCACATGGTTTTGCCCAACTGCAAACAAATTTGCTGCTGCGATCAACTCTGAATTACCCCCAGAGAGTAGTCTAATTCATCTCTAAGGTGGTTATAATAACCAAATCTCTTTTAATTGTTGTCTTGGTTCCGAGATGTAAATAAAGATCCATAAATACATATAACCATTTATTATAAATAAATAAATAAATAAATAAATGGATAGATAGATAAATAAATGCATAAAAAAAAGGTTACGTAAAACACATGTAAGTGGCCCTCATACCAGAAATTGCTGTTTCAGTACCCATTGGGGTTTTGACATTTGTGTTGCAGTAGCAGTTTTTGCAGCTCTACATTTTAGGCATACTTGCCTACTTTTGAAAACTAGTTTCAGGGAGATTCCAGGCGGCAGTGGAATGTGCCATTGAGGGGCGTCTCTAGCTCCGCCCAGGGTGTGTGTCTAGCTCCACCCATGGGCATATTTATTGCAATCAGGGGTGTGTCCTGTAATTGCAGGTAAAAACTATAGTACTAAAAGCAGCAAAAGGCAGCATTACATCCAGCACTTTACATTATAACATTCCACCAAAATTGTTGAATCCTCCAGGAGGGACATCTGTGCGTGCGCCGTAGGAATTAGGGACATGGCCTCGTTGATAAGAGTGTGGCCTCACAGGAAGTGCCGCGATTACGAGCCATGCCTGTTTTTGTTACTATGGGGGCATGAACAGCACGCTGTGAGCAACTGGCCACGCCCTGTGGCCTCTCTGCCGGTGAATAGAGCATGTGCGCATGTGCTCAGTGCCTATTCACTGCTGCTCTGCTAACGTCTGCCAACTGCCCCTCCCCCAACTGCGGGACACTGATGCCCACGGGTGGGACAACGGTACAGTCAGTGAAAAAATGGGACTGTCCTGAGAAAATTAGGGCAGCTGGGAGGTATGACATAAATAACATATACAGCACCCCTCGCCCATTTTACACCCAGTACCAGATTACACACAGTATACACAGCCCCACATATTACACCCAGTACCAGATTACACACAGTATACACAGCCCCACATATTACACCCAGTACCAGATTACACACAGTATACACAGCCCCACATATTACACCCAGTACCAGATTACACACAGTATACACAGCCCCACATATTACACCCAGTACCAGATTACACACAGTATACACAGCCCCACATATTACACCCAGTACCAGATTACACACAGTATACACAGCCCCACATATTACACCCAGTACCAGATTACACACAGTATACACAGCCCCACATATTACACCCAGTACCAGATTACACACAGTATACACAGCCCCACATATTACACCCAGTACCAGATTACACACAGTATACACAGCCCCTCCATATGGGATGTAATCATGTTAAAGGCGGTCAGGATCACGACCGCTAGAAATCCCAACAGTCGGCATTCCGACTAACAGGGACTATTCCCACTCGTGGGTGTCCATGACACCCATAAAGTGGGAATAGAACCTGTGGTGAGCGTAGCGAGCCTGCAGCATGGCGAGTGCAGCGAGCCCGCAAGGGGCTTTGTTGCACTCGTCCCCGCCGCCGGCAATCTGGCGTCTGGGATCCCAGCGTCATTATGCTGACCAATGGGATCCCGACTGCCGGTCATCCGATCCCAACCCCCCCATATTACACCCAGCACACGACATTATACATAGCACCCCCCATATTTCACCCAGCACATGACATTATACACAGCGCCCCCATATTACATCCAGCACATGACACTATACACAGCGCCCCCCATATTACACACAGCACGACATTATACACAGCGCCCCCCATATTACACCCAGCACACGACATTACACCCAGCACATGACATTATACACAGCCCCCCATATTACACCCAGCACATGACATTATACACAGCCCCCCCATATTACACCCAGCACTGTGACTATGCGATTTCCCTTAAACTCCCCCAGAGCCCAGATAGCACAGATTGTACAGATTTTGACTATCTGTGCTTGAGATTTTGTCTATGTACGATTTTGACTAATGAAGGCCTAAGTCCAGGCCTTGTTGACTAAGTGCCAATTTTGACTATACTTTGTACTAGATACTACACTAGATAGTCAAGATTGACTTGCCTGCACAGTCTATCTAGCCTTACGATACCGACCCCACGGGAGTGCGCATCGGGATCGAATCTGTATCGCAAGCTGCTTAACACCATGAGATATGCACTAACTTTTCATAAGATTTTGACTATATAGTCAAAATCTCACAGATTTATCTCACCGTGTGTACACACCCTTGTTAGACCAATGGCCCTCATTCCGAGTTGATCTCTCGCTAGCTGCTTTTAGCAGCAGTGCACACGCTAGGCCGCCGCCCTCTGGGAGTGTATCTTAGCTTAGCAGAATTGCGAA
The DNA here is from genome assembly GCF_028390025.1 of Pseudophryne corroboree. Lineage (NCBI taxonomy): Eukaryota > Metazoa > Chordata > Amphibia > Anura > Myobatrachidae > Pseudophryne > Pseudophryne corroboree. The sequence goes on from NC_086444.1 coordinate 354,742,521, forward strand.
CGAAAGATTAGCAGAACTGCTACTAAATAATTCCTTGCAGTTTCTGAGTAGCTCCAGACCTACTCCTAGACTGCGTTCACCTCAGTCCGTTTAGTTCCTGGTTTGACGTCACAAACACACCCTGCGTTCGGCCAGCCACTCCCCCGTTTCTCCAGCCATTCCTGCGTTTTTACCTGGCACACCTGCATTTTTTAGCACACTCCCTGAAAACGGCCAGTTTCCGCCCAGAAACACCCACTTCCTGTCAATCACACTACGATCACTCAAACGATGAAAAAACGTCGCTCGAGCTTGTGTAAATCTACAAAGTTTTGTGTGAAAGTACTTAGCGCATGCGCATTTTTACCTTTTTTTTACTTAATCGCTGCACTGCGAAAATCGTCAGCGAGCGATCAACTCGGAATGACCACCAATAGTCAAATTGTTAGGGGCTATTTTACTATAACATGGACAATATTTTATATGTACACTAGAGGGCAGCACCATTCTGTACATTTAAATGTGTATTCATTCAGTTTATTTATTACAAAAACATAATTATCATTACTATTATTATTACAGTTTCTTATACAGCGCAGCATTTTCCGTTGTGCTTTACAATTTTAAACAACGGTGATAGAACAAAACTGGGTAGTAACAGACAGATATAAAGGTAGGAAGGCCCTGCTCGCAAGCTTACAATCCATAGTTTGTAAAAATAGTAATATTTACAGTGATCCCTCTATCTGTCAGAATCCCGATGCTGGAATGCCAATAGTCGGAATGTGGAGAAGGGTTAGGGTTAGGCACTAGAGGGAGGGTTAGGGTTATGCTGCGAGGATGGAGGGTTAAGGTTAGGGAGAGGGTAAGGGGTATGGTTAGGTTCCTTACAAAGAAGTATTGGGATTCTGACCGTCGGCATCCAGATTGTTTGATCCCGTACCCAACCCTTCTATCTATATCATCTGTATAGAACATGGGACCAAAATGGTTTAAATGCAAGAATTTCAAAAGGTGACATTACAATTTAATTGACATTACAGTATGTCATGCACAACAAAATGTACAAATCCATTTTTATGCTTCTCCGATATACCACACCTCCTAACATTCCAGTGCATTTGGGGAGCAGCTTTGTCTCCTACAGAGGAGCCCTGTGGTGTGCAGGTCATGATCTCTGCTACCCCCCTAAAGACTGGACAAGAACTGTAGCCCAGTTATCCGCGTCACTTGCTGCTGCGGGATAACAATATTATAACAGCAGCAGGGTTTCCTAGTGATGCTCCCTCAGCATAAGGGAAGAACAAGGGACAAGGTTAAATTTATAGTCACTGGGTAGATATAAAAAAAAAGGAGATTTATGGTACACTTACCATTGTTAAATCTCTTACTGCGAGGTACATTGGTTCCACAGGGAAACATCAGAAGGTGTAGAGATGGATCTTGATCCAGGCACCAACAGGCTAAAGCTTTAGACTGTCCCAGGATGCATTGGGGCCTCCTCTATAACCCCGCCTCCAGGCACTGTGAGCTCAGTTTCGTTAACCGGTCCAATGCAGGAGCAGGTAAAAGAGAAGGCAGATGTTAGTCACATAGAACCACATTCTCACGACAGGAGAAGGGACTAGCGGCTAATGCCATACAAACCCATAGAAGCTAGGTGAATCAGGGTGGGCGCCCTGTGGAACCAATGTACCTCACAGAAAGAGATTTAACCATGGTAAGTCTACCATAAATCTCCTTTTCTGCAGCGGGGAACACTGTTTTCCACAGGGAAACATCTGGGATGTCTTAAAGTAGTTCCTCATGGGAAGGGACGCGCTGTAGTGGGTATGAGAACCCGGCGTCCAAAGGAAGCATCCTGGGAGGCGGAAGTATAGAAGGCATAAAACCTAATGAACGTGTTCACTGAGGACCACGTAGCCGCCTTGCCCAACTGTTCAGCGGACGCGCCTCGGCGGGCCGCCCAAGAAGGTCCAACAGACCGACTAGAATGAGATTAATAACAGCAGGAGCTGGGAGTCCAGCCTGTGCATAAGCTTGTGCAAACACCATTCTAATCCATCAGGCCAAGGTTTGCTTATTTGCAGGCCAGCCAAGTTTGTGAAAACCAAAAAGTACAAAAAAGGGTATCTGACCTCCTGATAAGAGGCAGTCCACTTATATATGGAGAGCCCATACCACATCAAAGGACCGCTCTTTGGAGGACAAACCAGAAGAGATGAAAACTGGAACCACAATCTCTTGGTTAAGGTGAAAAGATGACACCACCTTAGGTAAATAGCCCGGGCGAGTTCTAAGAACTGCCCAGTCACGGTGAAATATCAGGAAGGGTGGACAACAAGACAAAGCGCCTAGGTCTGACACCCTCCTAGTAGGCGATAGCCAATAGGAACAGGACCTTGACTGCAAGCCATTTAAGGTCCACTGACTCCAGAGGTTCAAATGGAGACTCTTGCAGGGCATTCAGAACAACAGACAGATCCCATGGAGCCAGAGGAGGGACATAGGGAGGCTGAATCCATAACACACCCTGAGTGAAAATATGAACGTCAGGAATAGACGCAATTTTTCTCTGAAACCACACCGACAAGGCAGAAATATGAACCTTGAGGGAGGCCAGATGAAGGCCTAAGTCCAGGCCTTGTTGCAAAAAAGCCAGAAGTCTGGAAGTTCTGAATGTGTATGAATCGTAATTCTTAGCAGCACACCAGGTGAGGTAAGAATGCCAGACCCTATAATAAAGATGCCAGTTTGCGGGCCTTCAGCATAGTTTGGCTAACCGCCTTGGAGAATCCTCTTGCCTTCAGGAGTGATGCTTCAAGAGCCACGCCGTCAAAGCCAGTCTGGCCAGGTCTGGGTAGGCACAAGGGCCTGGATGAGGAGGTCTGGGCGTTGAGGAAGTAGAAGAGGACGCTCTATCGATAGACCCTACAGATTTGAGAACCAATGCCTTCTGGGCCACGCTGGAGCGACTAGAAGCAGAATTCCTCCTTCTTGTTTGAACTTCCGCAGTACCTTGGGCAGAAGTGACACTGGAGGGAACACGTAGGGCAGCCGAAAGTTCCATGGAATTGCTAGTGCGTCCATGAATGCTGCTTGAGGATCCCTGGTTCTTGATCCGAAGACGGGAACTTTGTGATTGTGTCGAGATGCCATCAGGTCTACATCTGGTAGGCCCCACTTGTCCACTAGGAGTTGAAAGACTTGCTGATGAAGACTCCACTCTCCGGCATGCACGTCCTGACGACTGAGGAAATCTGCTTCCCAATTGAGGACTCCCGGAATGAAAACTGCCGATATTGATGGCAGATGGCGTTCCGCCCAACTAAGAATTTTTGATACTTCCATCATTGCCATGCGGCTTCGAGTGCCTCCTTGATGGTTTATGTATGCCACCGTGGTGGTGTTGTCTGACCGTACTTGAACAGGCCTGTTCTGTAACAGAGGCAGGGCGAGCGACAAAGCATTGAACACCGCCCGCAAATCCAGAATGTTTATCGGGATGAGTGATTCCTCCTTTGTCCACCGACCCTGGAAGGAGTGTTGCTCCAACACCGCGCCCCAACCCCTCAGACTGGCATCCGTCATCAGTAGGACCCAGTTGGGGATCCAGAAGGGACAGCCCCTGCTTAACTGCTGGTCCTGTAGCCACCAGGTCAGTGACAGACGAACCTCCGGAGTTAAGGAGATCATGTGAGACCTGATCCGATGAGGCAGGTCGTCCCAATGGGAAAGAATTAACCTCTGCAGAGGGCGGGAATGAAAGTGAGTGTACTCCACCATGTTGAAAGCCGACACCATGAGGCCAAGTACTTGCATCACCAAGTGTACTGACACTCTTGAGTGAGAGAGGAAGTATCTGATCCTGTCCTGAAGTTTCAGGACCTTCTCTGGAGACAGAAACAGCCATTGACTGTGTGTGTCCAGAAGTGCCCCCAGGTGCACCATGCTCCGAGCAGGGACCAGTGTGGACTTCTTCCAGCTGATGAGCCACCCGTGGACTTGTAGGAAGTTAACCGTCAGTTGTAGATGACTGAGGAGGACATCTTGGAAGTTTGCCAGAATCAGCAAGTCGTCCAGATACAGCAGGATTCTGACTCCCTGGCGACGGAGATGAGCCGTCATCACGGCCATAACCTTGGTGAAGATCCGAGGGGCCGTTGCCAGTCCAAACAGCAGAGCCTGGAATTGATAGTGGAGGTTACCAATAGCAAACTGCAGATATTGCTGATGCGATATGGCAATATTAGTATGCAGGTAAGCATCTTGTATATCCAGGGATACCACATGTCTCCGGGTTCCATGGCCAGAACAATTGAGCGCAGTGTTTCTATACGGAACTTGGACACTCACAAACTTGTTCACTGATTTGAGGTTGAGTATAGGCGGGAAAGACCCTTTGGGTTTCAGGACTAGAAACAGGGTCGAGTAGTAACCTCTGCCTCTTTGGGACAGAGGTACTAGCACTACCACACCTGTATACAGGAGGGAGCACATAACCAGTTGTAGAGCTTGCGCCTTCAACGGATCCGAAGGGATAACCGTTGTGCAGAACTGGCGAGGGGGACGTCTCTTGAAAGAGACTGCTTACACGTGAGAGACAACTTCTCGCACCCATGCGTCTGAAGTGGTCTTTAACCAGACCTGGATGAATCGCAGAGGTCGGCCTCCCACCCCGGGGTCCCCCAGGGGGAGGCCCGTCCCATCATGCAGCAGGCTTGTGGTGTTTAGAAGCAGGCTGACGGGCGGCCCAGGATTGTTTTGCCTTGGGCTTGGTGGTTTTGGGAGCACGAGATTATCTCGGGAATGCCTGACCTTTTGCTTTCCCTTGAGGACGAAAGGAGCAAAAAGTGGTACCTTTTGCCTTCTGTGCAGAAGGATTAGTATTCTGGAGAAATGCAGTCTTAGCAGCCGCTAAGTCAGTCACAATCTTATTGAGATCTTCTCCAAATAGGATGTCTCCCTTTTTGGAGTCCAGGTCCACCTTCCACGACCTCAATCACAGAATACGGCGAGCCAGGATGGATGTAGTCGATGCCTTGGCTGCCAACACACCTGCCTCAGAGGACACCTCCTGAATGTAATAGACAGTGGTAATGTGAGACAGGTACTGTCTGGCAATGTCAGATATATCCTTAGGCAGCTCTTCCTCTAATGCCTGAAGAGGCTGCTATAGTGGATCTATGTACAGCACCTGTAAGGGAGTAAATAGATTTCAGGCATCCCTTCACACGCTTATCTGCTGTTTCCTTCAGTGAGGTGACAGTGGTGACAGGCAGAGTAATTGACACCACGAGATGGATGACATGGGAATCCACCGGCGGTGAATTTTCTCACTTGTTACACAACTCAGAAGGGAGAGGATCATGAGCTACCATCTTTTTAGATAGGGAGAATTTCTTTCATGGCGAAGACCAGGTTTCTTGACGTATGTCTACTAAACGGTCAGAATGCGGTAATATTGTGTTAGTTACCTACTGACGTTTAAACTTATTAGGTGTCTTAGAAACTGTAGTGGAATCTTCATCATCAGTGATCTGTAGGATCTGCTTAATAGCAACCACTAAATCAGGGACATCAACCCGCATAGTAGATTACTCGTCAGAAGCAGCTGTATCAGTGTCTGACGGGTCAAAATACTTCCCATCCTCATCAGAAGAATCTTCAGAGAGATTAGTGGATTGTGAGGAAGTGGCCAGCTTAGATGACCCCTTGACACGAGAGTGAGTTGGGGTAGGTTTATGTCTAACCAAAGATTGATTCAATTGCTGCAACTGGGTAGAGAAATTATCCGCCCAAGGCGGATTTACCATAGGGACAATATGTGGTTGCAATGGCACAGGTCCCATAAGGGGCGAAAGGCATGTCACAAGCTTATTGAGCATAGTTGAGTTACAGGAGTTGCGGACTGACTGGGAGATGTATGGCACACAGTACACAGACCGTCATACAAAGCTTCCCCCTCAGGCAAATCCCTGGCACATGCGCTGCATGATACAGGAGTGTCCGTGGATTTCCCACCCTTTGTGTAAGACAGTTTAGTGAATGTAACCGCAGAACGTATGAGTATGATACAGCCAGACAGAGTACAATGCCAGCGAATAAATCCCCTAGTATGTGACAGCGTACACAGTACACAACACCAGCGTCTAAATCCGGTATTATGTGACTGAGTACACAGTAGAATACACTTGACGATAAATACTATGAAGCACTATATATGTGACCCAGACGCACCTAGTCACTTAGGGTACAGAATACAGTGATAGCTAAAGCTGGGATACACTGAAAGTGAAATCCACAGCAGATACAGGCACACACAGTCACAGTGACAATGCAGATAATTATTTTAGTAAGACAATAAAACTGCACTGGACTAGTATATATATATATATATATATATATATATATATAAACAATGTGCAGTCCGAGACTGGATAAATATATTAGAATACTTGTACAATATATTCTGGCACAGGTACACTTGTTCTTAACTGACGCTGTCTTAATAATGACATGTAGAATACTTAAGCGGCGCTGATGTACAGGCGGATTTACAGAGGAGACCTTGCTCTGCAGTCCCCGAGACCAGTCGCAGCTGATCTAAGATGGCGCCCAATGTCTCAGTCAGGAAGTAAGAGTGTGAGGCAGCTCCAGGCCGGGAACACTAGCAGTAAATGGCGCTCAGAGCTGGGGGAGGGGCTACAGGTCAAGCGCCTTCTCCCTTAAGCTGGTCCTCACCACCTGTTACTATGGAGTCTTAATAAAGAGGATATTTTTATATCCGACCTGTACTCCTATGCCATGGTGGATATAGTGGAGTCCCTGCTCTCTTACAGGGGGTCATTCCAACCCGTTCGCACTCTGCTGGTTGTCACAGCGGTGCAAACGGGTTAAGACTGTGGCTGCGCGGCACGCGCACGTCATTGCCCAGCAACAGCAGTCGCCGGGTAACGACCAGAAGAAAGAAGAAACAAGAAGATTGACAGCAGGGAGACGTTCCGGAGCGGATACTCACCGTTTTCGGGGAGTGGTGAGTCCAATGCAGGCGTGACCAGGCATTTGGAGGGTGGATGTCTGACGTCAATCCCGGGACCTGCATCGATCGCACAGGGTAAGTAACTCTTACCCTGGTCTTGTGTTACAGGAATCTTTTTTGCATAGCAGGGCTGCACAAGCGTTTGCAGCCCTGCTATGCTAAAATACACTCCCCCATAGGCGGCGTCTAGTTGATCGCACAGCAGCAAAAAGTTGCTACGTGATTTAAAGGTGGGTCCTGCCTGGGGGACCCTCTTACCTCCTCCCTTCAGTAGCAGCCACATGAACGAGGAGATTATCTGCGACCGTGTGCCTAGAGCTGGAGCGTCTCTGCCGCAAGTACCCAGGAACAGAGTCAGCGGGAGTATGCTACGCCGCTGGGGAGGTGACAGGACCGCAGCACAGAATGTGACCCTGACATGTAAGTGCCGCGGCCCTTGAAGTCTTCTAAAAGCTTTTTCAGAGCTGCCCAGTGCACCCCCCTGTTAAGTGACCTGCTTCTGCAGGCACCAACTCGAAACTGAGTTCCCAGTGCCTGGAGGCGGGGTTATAGAGGAGGCCCCAATGCATTCTGGGACAGTCTAAAGCTTTTGTCAGGTCTGTGTGACTGTGTCTGTTCCTGGAGGGGGCACTAGTGGGTCAGTGGTGGTGCGGTGCAGGAAACGAGGAGGCTGTAGAAGATTTCTGCGCAAGTGCGCAATGATATTTATTTAGGCTTGGAAGGAAAAAGCCTATGAAATGCTTGAACAAACCGTGGAGCATGTACATCAGTGGCGTTAATCCAACTCCTCTCTTCAGGACCATACCTGGACCAGTCAATCAGATACTATAGACGACCATACCGATGTCGGGAATCCAAGATCTTCTCAACCTCGTACTCTACGCCCCGATGAGTTTGAACTTTTGGAGCCGCTGGAAGAGATTTCTGGAAACGGTTAAGAATCAAAGATCTGAGGAGAGAAATATGAGTTCGGGATTTTTAAAAAAGGAGGTAACTTCAGCTTGTATGAAACTGGATTGATGACACGTTCAACAGGAAATGGACCAATGAACCGTGGAGCAAAGTTCATAGAAGGATCTCTGAGACGGAAGTTACGGGTGGATAACCAGACTTTATCAGCTGGCTTTAAACTTGGAATTGCTCGCCTTTTACGATCTGCAAATACTTTGTACTTGTTAGATGCTTTCTTGAGAGAAAGGTGAATCTTTTTCCAAATCTGAGAGAACTGCTGAAGAACTGAAGAAGCAGCGGGTACATCAACAACAGGAAGATCTTGAATATCTGGAACTCTGGGATGTTGACCATAAACTGCCAAGAAAGGAGTAGTATCGGTGGCTGAATGATAACGGAAGTTGTGAGGAAATTCAGCCCAGGGCAACAAATCCACCCAGTCGTCTTGCGAAGAAGATATGTAGAGTCTTAGAAAGGTCTCAAGCTCCTGGTTTACTCTCTCTGTCTGCCCATTAGTTTGCGGATGGTATGCTGTGGAAAACTTGAGTTTGACTTGCAAGACGGAACATAAGGCCCTCCAGAATCTTGCCACAAATTGAACTCCACGTTCGGAAATAATCTCGGTTGGAAGTCTATGTAATCTAGATCTAGATCTCACGTAAAAATAATTCTGCAAGTTTTGGAGCAGAGAACAAGCCAAGGGCCCTCATTCCGAGTTGTTCGCTCGCTAGCTGCTTTTAGCAGCATTGCAAATGCTAGGCCGCCGCCCTCTGGGAGTATATCTTAGTTTAGCAGAATAGCGAACGAAAGATTAGCAGAACCGCTACTAAATAATTCCCTGCAGTTCCTGAGTAGCTCCAGACCTACTCCTAGACTGCGATCACCTCAGTCCATTTAGTTCCTGGTTTGACGTCACAAACACGCCCTTCGTTCGGCCAGCCACTCCCCCGTTTCTCCAGCCACTCCTGCGTTTTTACCTGGCACGCCTGCATTTTTTAGCACACTCCCTAAAAACGTCCAGTTTCCGCCCAGAAACACCCACTTCCTGTCAATCACACTACGATCACTCGAGCGATGAAAAAACGTAGCTCGAGCTTGTGTAAATCTACAACGTTTTGTGTGAAAGTACTTAGCGCATGCACGCTGCGTACCATGCGCATGCGCATTTTTGCCGTTTTTTCACTTGATCGCTGCACTGCGAAAATCGGCATCGAGCGAACAACTCGGAATGACCACCAATGAGAGGAACGAAATGGGCCATCTCAGAGAACCTACCCAGATTGTATCGTACCCTTTGGAGGGAGGTAGATCTTAAATAAAATCCATCGACAGATGAGACCAGGGATGACTTGGTATGGAATTTGGCAACAGTTGACCAGCAGGAGCTTGACGGGGAACTTTATGCTGGGCGCATTTGAGACATGAAGCTGCAAATTCTTGGATATCGGCTTTCATATGCGGCCACCAGTAGGTTTGCGACAAGAACTTATAAGTTTTGAGAATCCCAGGATGACCAGTGAACTTGGAAGTGTTAGCCCAAGACAGGAGATTTGGACGAAGCTGAGAAGAAACGAACATCTTGCCAGGAGGCGGAGCTGGAGACACATTAGTGGAAGCAAAAACCACAGGATTGAGAACTGGACGTGAGACTTGTTTTGAAGATTCTTCATTTGCACTCATGGAGTGTGATAAAGCATCCGCTTTAACATTCTGAGAGCCTGGACGAAACTGCAACTTACAATTAAAATGAGAAAAGAATAAGGCCCACCTTGCTTGTCGAGGATTCAGACACTGTGCTGCCTTCAGGTAAAGGAGGTTTTTGTGGTCGGTATAGATGGTGATGGGAAACTTGGCACCCTCCAATAGATACCTCCATTCTTCGAGGGACAGTTTAATTGCCAACAGCTCCTGGTCTCCGATGGAGTAATTCATCTCGGCTGGTGAGAATCTACGGGAGAAGAACCCACAAGGGTGAGTCTTACCATCCGCGCCAGCTTGGGACAAGACTGCGCCAACGCCAACCGTCGAGGCGTCCACCTCTAAAACGATAGCCTTGTTGACATCTGGCTGCTGTAACACAGGAGCTGAAACAAAAGCAGCACCTCAATCTACTAAAGCAGAAAAGGTATGTAATCCACTCTCTGTTTCCAATGTTACAGGGAGGATGAGATCTCGAGAAGGAGCTTTGGCTGAAATTCCTAACTTGACTCCTCCTTGGCAAGTTAGGATCTGACGTTTCCCGAACGAGAAGGACAGGAACCAATCATATGACTAGCAGCAGCACAATATAGACACAATCTCTCCCGTAACCTTCTTGACCGCTCCTCAGGAGTTAAGCAGGACCTATTCACTTGCATAGGCTCATCAGAAGTAGCGGGTAGGGACTGTACTTTAGGCATAGCCCGATGCTTGTGTGGGTCACTTCGAGAACGTTCACTGGTTCTTTAGCGTAAACGCAGGTCCAATTTCACAAATAGGGAGATTAAAGCTTCCAGTTGCTCTGGGAGATCTTGGGGTGCCAACTCATTTTTTATACGATCAGACAATCCATGCCAAAACGCAGCAACCAACGCTTGATTATTCCATTTAACCTCTGATGCCAATGTCTGGAACTGGATGACATACTGTCCCACGGTGTGTGTTCCCTGGTGAATCTGGAGGATGTCTGATGAAGCAGATATTGTTCACCCAGGTTCATCAAAGATGCGTCGGAATGCAGAAACAGTCTGCATAGTTGTTTAGGAGAGAATCTGCTCGCTCCCATAACGGGGAGACCCAATTCAAGGCAGGTCCAGTCAGGAGGGACACAATATATGCGACCTTTGTCCTAGGTGTCGGGAAGGTGTGCGGCAGTAATTCAAATTGGACTTCACACTGATTCAGGAATCCAAGACACATTTTGGGATTGCCATCTAATTTACTAGGTGTAGGAAGATGGAGACGAGACCCTAGAGAAATAGCAAATGGAGGACCTAAAGCTGTCGAACTGGAAACTGGAGCTGGAGTAACAGAACTTGGAAGAGACTGTTGTAAGGTGTCCAGTCGGGAAGACAACCCTTGCAGGAACTGTATAATCTGCTGTTGTGCAGCCTCTTGACCATCAAGTCATGACACTAAACTCTGACCGCCATTCGGGTCCATGGGCCTTAAACAAACTGTCAGGTCTGTAACTGTGTCTGTTCCCGGAGGGGGCACTAATGCATCAGTGGTGGTGCGGTGGAGGAAACGAGGAGGCTGTAGAAGATTCTTGAGCAAGTGCGCAATGATATTTATTTAGCACACAAAGGTATGAACAGTCACTGAAGCACAATAACAATACTGAGGTATAACAACAGTCACAGGTGATGAACTGTAAACCAGTGAGATTAACAACAATGATGACCGGCCTGGAAGCCGATGGCAAACATCGATGGTCGACTTGGAAGTCGATGGTAACAGGATCAAATATGCAGATGATGGTAATGCAACCGATGACAGTGAACACAGGCAACAGTAACTCCGGTGATTGGTCTGGAAACCAACAGCAATAGACTCACACAGTCTGTATATATGCACAAGTCCACAAAGCCAAAGCAGGAGACAGTTTGTAAATTGCAAGCTGGTTATTTTAAGTGCCAGATGGAATAGCACAGTGCTGAACGCAGATGAACAACACACAGGTGAGAATGATAAGTAGCACCTGGAGAGAGTCTCTTACTGCATGCAGAGGTGGAAGCTGACTGTGGAAGGAGCTGTAGCAGAGCAGGATGGCTGGAGCCTGTAGTTTCACGGAGACACCGGAGCAAGGAAATCACTGGAGACAGGAGACTGGAGCCAGGAGACGCTGTACACTGGATGAGACGCGTTGTTCAAGGCGATGAAACTGAGCCAATGTTCTGGATTTATACCCCCTGGTCAGCAGGCATTGAATGGTTGAATCATGTGTGTAGACACAGTGCAGGTCTGGGTGTTTGCAGGTCAGCTGACCGCAAGTGTCATGGCGGCGCCCATGCTGCACAGATGGTGGGTACACACTAGATGTACTTCAGGGGTACACAATGACAATGGGCACAGTGCCCGCGGTCAGAGCATTCATGCAGCCGCAGACTGGGGCCGTGACCTCCGGAGGCCTGCACACCAGCTGGTAAGTGAGATGCCACTGAACGCCGATTCCTGACAGCTTTAGCCTATTGGTGCCTGTATCAAGATCCATCTCTACACCCCCTGATGTTTCCCTGTGGAAACCAATGTACCCCGCTGCAGAAATAAATATTTTTGGAATGGTTACTTGTCCATTGCAGAGATGGATGCAAGTTGGGATTAATTTACACCAAAAAAGCTGCATGTAACAATAGAGTATGTAGGCTCATATGCTGAGACACATGCATGTCATCACCACTAACATATGCACCCAGTATACACCAGTAATGCGCCACATACACTTTCGTCCATATTTTTAACCATTTGTTTTACTTGAAAAATACAAATTTGCTATTAGACATCAATGAAAGGTCAAAACCCTCTCTAATGCAGCAGAAATGACTCTCTTGTCTCCTGTACAAAAACAATTGCTGAAATATGCGCACATGCCCAAGCAATGAGAAAAACATCTATCAGTGTCATCGGGTCATTTGTAAATAGTCTAACATAAATGGTTCAATAGCGCTGGCAATTGTCATTATCATTCAGTGCTTGCCCCCTGAATACTTGCAAATAATATGCATTTCCCATGCGTATATGAATCTGTGTTCCTATATACATTACATGTCATCGCAACTGCACAAAAACGTCCTTACTGTATTTGGAACGCATTAGAGCACCCCTTCCCTCTCCATCCTGGCACACGTATTTACGCATGTGTCCTCTTTCTGGGCATGGACAGAGAGATTTTGCACAAGACATGATATGTAAACTGGCAGAGTTCTCAGTCTGCGTCAGCTCTATTGTGGAAACCCAATGAAGAGATGAATGCAGAAAATAGGTTTCAAAATCCAGAAGGAATAGTATGGAAGATCACAGGTATGTCAGTCCAAATAAGTGCAGGATGTCTAGAACAAAATTGTTACCCGTCATGTGTTGCTGCCCAGCTGGCGATGGCAAACTTTCTGTTTATTTACTTACTGGATCAACAGCAATAAAGCCCACTGATATAAAAAACAGCCTAGACTAATAGAGATATGCCATGATATAGAATGGCCTCATTACATAAACCACTACTAAATGAGAAGCTGTTGTGTCAGTTAATATAATAATCGCCTTAGTGCAATTTTTCTGTTATCTGATCCTTCACTTTCTGCTGGGAGGCTGCCACTGCTAGCTGCACTTACATACATTCACACAGCCACAGCTATGCCAGTCCCAGCAATTGAGGTCAGTCATGTCTGTTATTCTAATTCAATATTTTACAGAGCCACAACCATCCCAGGAACTATGAGTTACTCATGGGCAGCTATAGACAGGACTATAGTGCATTGTGATTTAGGTCTAGCAGCACTACTGGATCGGAAAAAGGCCTCTCTGTAATAAGAACTGACTTGTAATGACAAATAGACTAACAATACAGTGGGTCGCATTCTCTGTCCGTCTGATCGTTGTAATCAGCACCATAACCCATAGTGATCAGCAGATCATTAATCTGATTTCCTCTGATGCAGCCTTAATAAATACAATACTGACCAATGCATTATAGAGCCTTCTAGAAATACAAATGTGCGTATATAATGTAACATTTATGACTTTGTCACGCACATCATATTACCATAATCATTTATAACTCCCAGAATGTCTACGGGCACCATCATTTTGGGGTGAGCTCCCGAACTCCACAGTGAGCAAATAATCTCCCTGATCCACGAATATTCCCAGGGTAGTGGGCATTTAGGGGCTCAATTCACAATTTGAGGTGAACTGCATCATAGTTGGCCCGTTCTCCTCTACACAATGCAGCACACTGCGACTTTGTACAATGGATGCCGGGCCACGGTGCTATGCCCCCACAACTCCCACCTGGACCACCCCATCCAGCATCCAAGTGTCCCAGTTAAATAGTCGGCAATAAGGCATTGAGAGCCACAGTGCACCCAGTATTATTACCCACAGCATCTGAGGGAGTGCACAGTAATTCAGTTAAAGCATACCTTTCTAAACGGGTGCAACACTGTACTGCCGAGCCACATAGTAAGTCCTGGGTGATCCACTACCGAGACTCCCACTCTGATCTTTTCAGCATGCTTTGTGGCTGTCAAATGCTCAGTGAAACCCCAGAATGTATGGGACAGCATTGCCAGGCTCCTCTCACACCTCCCAACATATATCCAACATAATCAGGGAACAATACGCCCTGCCGTGACACATACACATAACACCACCCAATTCAGACAAGCAAAGCCCACATTTGGACAATCCTGTCTCAAGTATGGTACAAGGCATCTGGAATATGAGTATCCTAGAATATCAAGACATTTGGAAACAGTATCAGAAAAGAAAGGTGCACAATACTGTGCTTATCTATGAAAGGGTGAGAGATAGCTTGCAGTCTGATACCGATAGAGAAGCAATGAAAGACAGCAGGAAGTGGGCACCAATGTGTTTCTCAGCAAGGATTGTGGTAGATAGGTGTGCAGATCATGCGGAAAGGAGGCAGAAATTGTGGAGGTCTATACTGAAGCCATTCACAGTGCAGCTTTACAATCTAGGGTAAAAGAGGAGAGATGTGCAGGCAAGGAGAGGGTGCTAGGTACTACAAGGAAGAGGTCCTGCTGAGTCTTTATAGAGACTCATAGGGAAGGAGCAGAAGGAGTCTGTCTTCTTACCGTGGCAAGGGTCTGAGGGCGGCCCTCATGGGAGCCCAATGTCAACCCACTTCTGAAGCCATCATACCCTGCTGTCTGCAAAAGATTAAACAACATGACTTTAAGGAATGGAATAAAAAAGGGTAAGGGGGAAGCATGGCACCCACCTTCAAACTCAGGCAATAAGAGATAGTAATGCTTAGTAGTACCAGATAACTATTCAAAATGCAGAACTGGACCCTGAGACCTCAAAAGTGTGACTTAACTATTACCATTCAAGATATTGTAGATGGTTATCTGATGCCTA
Source organism: Pseudophryne corroboree (assembly GCF_028390025.1). Classification (NCBI taxonomy): domain Eukaryota; kingdom Metazoa; phylum Chordata; class Amphibia; order Anura; family Myobatrachidae; genus Pseudophryne; species Pseudophryne corroboree. The sequence goes on from NC_086444.1 coordinate 354,757,570, forward strand.
AATGTGTTACAGACAAAGGGGTAGCCCCGTGCCTAAGTGATAGCACAGTAAATCTGGAACTTATAATTGTATGCATATGCAAAAAATGTGGCTTAGCTGTTATTCCTTTTCATGTATATGTAATGTGGAACACAGCCTGTTTTACATACCAGAAGTTCATACTTTGTAAATATGTTCCACAAACAAAATGTAAAATGCCCCAATGTTATAGGGGGTTATTCCGAGTTGATCGCTCACTAGCAGTTTTTAGCAGCCGTGCAAATGCTATGCCGCCGCCTACTGGGAGTGTATTTTAGCTTAGCAGAAGTGCGAACGGTTGTATAACAGTACGCCTGCAAAAAAAATTTGTGTAGTTTCAGAGTAGCTCAAAACCTACTCAGCGCTTGCGATCACTTCAGACTATTCAGTTCCGGATTTGACGTCACACACCCACCCAGCGTTCGCCAAGCCACGTCTGCATTTTCCCTGGCACGCCTACGTTTTTCCGAACACTCCATGAAAACGGTCAGTTGCCACCCAGAAATGCCCACTTCAAGTCAATCACTCTGCGGCAACCAGTGCGACTGAAATGCATCGCTAGACCCTGTGCAAAACTGCATCGTTCGTTGTGCCCGTACGTCGCGCGTGCGCATTGCGCCGTATACGTATGCGCAGAACTGCCATTTTTGCAAACAAATGCAACTAGCGATCAACTCGGAATGACCCCCTTAATACAACAAAACTTATTTTGTGCACATTTATTGATAACGCTTACTCTAGTTTTTATTTTAGCAGTAATCTGAATGTCCCAACGATTATAAAGCACTTTGCTCTTTTGAAAATCAGAATCTGCCTCCAAACCTCACATTCGGGCACACCTTAAAACAAGGATGATGTCATCTTCAGAAAGTTAGTGGTGTAGGAGTAACACTGGCATCTCACCAGAGGGTAATCACAGCTTACAGGCAGTAATGTACTGGTGGCAGGGACAGGAACATAATATTAAGGATCGCGTAGCACCATTAAATCAAATGGATGGAGTGGCACCAGCAAATCACTCTAAAAGTAAACAGGGTCAGAGCTACCATGGTGGAAACACAGTAGAAAAAAATAAGAATTTACTTACCGATAATTCTATTTCTCGGAGTCCGTAGTGGATGCTGGGGTTCCTGAAAGGACCATGGGGGAATAGCGGCTCCGCAGGAGACAGGGCACAAAAAGTAAAGCTTTAGGATCAGGTGGTGTGCACTGGCTCCTCCCCCTATGACCCTCCTCCAAGCCTCAGTTAGGTACTGTGCCCGGACGAGCGTACACAATAAGGAAGGATTTATGAATCCCGGGTAAGACTCATACCAGCCACACCAATCACACTGTACAACCTGTGATCTGAACCCAGTTAACAGTATGATAACAGCGGAGCCTCTGAAAAGATGGCTCACAACAATAATAACCCGATTTTTGTAACTATGTACAAGTAATGCAGATAATCCGCACTTGGGATGGGCGCCCAGCATCCACTACGGACTCCGAGAAATAGAATTATCGGTAAGTAAATTCTTATTTTCTCTATCGTCCTAGTGGATGCTGGGGTTCCTGAAAGGACCATGGGGAATATACCAAAGCTCCCAAACGGGCGGGAGAGTGCGGATGACTCTGCAGCACCGAATGAGAGAACTCCAGGTCCTCCTTAGCCAGGGTATCAAATTTGTAGGATTTTACAAACGTGTTTGCCCCTGACTAAATAGCCGCTCGGCAAAGTTGTAAAGCCGAGACCCCTCGGGCAGCCGCCCAAGATGAGCCCACCTTCCTTGTGGAATGGGCATTTACATATTTTGGCTGTGGCAGGCCTGCCACAGAATGTGCAAGCTGAATTGTATTACACATCCAACTAGCAAAAGTCTGCTTAAAAGCAAGAGCACCCAGTTTGTTGGGTGCATACAGGATAACAGCAAGTCAGTTTTCCTGACTCCAGCCGTCCTGGAACCTATATTTTCAGGGCCCTGACCACATCTAGCAACTTGGAGTCCTCCAAGTCCCTAGTAGGCGCAAGACACCACAATAAGCTGGTTCAGGTGAAACACTGACACCACCTTAGGGAGAGAACTGGGGACGAGTCCGCAGCTCTGCCCTGTCCGAATGGACAAACCGATATGGGCTTTTTTGAGAAAAAAACCACCAATTTGACACTCGCCTGGTCCAGGCCAGGTCCAAGAGCATGTTCACTTTTCATGTGAGATGCTTCAAATCCACAGATTTGACTGGTTTTAAACCAATGTGTTTTGAGGAATCCCAGAACTACGTTGAGATCCCACAGTGCCACTGGAGGCACAAAAGGGGGTTGTATATGCAATACTCCCTTACAAACTTCTGGACTTCAGGAACTGAAGCCAATTCTTTTTGGAAGAAAAATCGACAGGGCCGAAATTTGAACCTTAATGGACCCCAATTTGAGGCCCATAGACACTCCTGTTTGCAGGAAATGCAGGAATCGACCGAGTTGAAATTTCTTCGTGGGGCCTTCCTGGCCTCACACCACGCAACATATTTTCGCCACATGTGGTGATAATGTTGTGCGGTCACCTCCTTTCTGGCTTTGACCAGGGTAGGAATGACCTCTTCCTGAATGCCTTTTCCCTTAGGATCCGGCGTTCCACCGCCATGCCGTCAAACGCAGCTGCGGTAAGTCTTGGAACAGACATGGTACTTGCTGAAACAAGTCCCTTCTTAGCGGCAGAGGCCATAAGTCCTCTGTGAGCATCTCTTGAAGTTCCGGGTACCAAGTCCTTCTTGGCCAATCCGGAGCCATGAGTATAGTTCTTACTCCTCTACGTCTTATAATTCTCAGTACCTTAGGTATGAAAAGCAGAGGATGGAACACATACACCGACTGGTACACCCACGGTGTTACCAGAACGTCCACAGCTATTGCCTGAGGGTCTCTTAACCTGGCGCAATACCTGTCCCGTTGTTTGTTCAGACGGGACGCCATCATGTCCACCTTTGGTAATTCCCAACGGTTTACAATCATGTGGAAAACTTCCCCATGAAGTTCCCACTCTGCCGGGTGGAGGTCGTGCCTACTGAGGAAGTCTGCTTCCCAGTTTCCATTCCCGGAATGAAACACTGCTGACAGTGCTATCACATGATTTTCCGCCCAGCGAAAAGTCCTTGCAGTTTTTGCCACTGCCCTCCTGCTTCTTGTGCCGCCCTGTCTATTTACGTGGGCGACTGCCGTGATGTTTTATCCCACTGGATCAATACCGGCTGACCTTGAAGCAGAGGTCTTGCTAAGCTTAGAGCATTATAAATTTACCCTTAGCTATATTTATGTGGAGAAAAGTCTCCAGACTTGATCACACTCCCTGGAAATTTTTTCCTTGTGTGACTGCTCCCCAGCCTCTCGGGCTGGCCTCCGTGGTCACCAAAATCCAAAACTGAATGTCGAATCTGCGGCCCTCTAGAAGATGAGCACTCTGTAACCACCACAGGAGAGACACCCTTGTCCTTGGATATAGGGTTATCCGCTGATGCATCTGAAGATGCGATCCGGACCATTTGTCCAGCAGATCCCACTGAAAAGTTCTTGCATGAAATCTGCCGACTGGAATTGCTTCGAAGGAAGTCACCATTTTTTTACCATGGCCCTTGTGCAATGATGCACTGATTTTAGGAGGTTCCTGACTAGCTCGGATAACTCCCTGGCTTTCTCTTCCGGGAGAAACACCTTTTTCTGGACTGTGTCCAGAATCATCCCTAAGCACAGGAGACTTGTTGTCGGGATCAGCTGCGATTTTGGAATATTTAGAATCCACCCCTGCTGTTGTAACAGTATCCGAGATAGTGCTACTCCGACCTCCAACTGTTCCCTGGACTTTGCCCTTCTCAGGAGATCGTCCAAGTAAGGGATAATTAAGACGCCTTTTCTTCGAAGAAGAACCATCCTTTCGGCCATTACCTTGGTAAAGACCCGGGGTGCCGTGGACAATCCAAACGGCAGCGTCTGAAACTGATAGTGACAGTTCTGTACCACGAACCTGAGGTACCCTTAGTGATAAGGGCAAATTTGGGACATGGAGGTAAGCATCCCTGATGTCTCGGGACACCATATAGTCCCCTTCTTCCCGGTTCGTTATCACTGCTCTGAGTGACTCCATCTTGATTTGAACCTTTGTAAGTGTTCAAATTTTTTTAGATTTAGAATAGGTCTCACCTAGCCTTCTGGCTTCAGTACCACAATATAGTGTGGAATAATACCCCTTTTCTTGTGTAGGAGGGGTAATTTAATTATCACCTGCTGGGAATACAGCTCGTGAATTTTTTCCCATACTGCCTCCTTGTCGGAGGGAGACCTTGGTAAAGCAGACTTCAGGAGCCTGCGCAGGGGAAACGTCTCGACATTCCAATCTGTACCCCTGGGATACTACTTGTAGGATCCAGGGGTCCTGTACGGTCTCAGCGTCATGCTGAGAGCTTGTCAGAAGCGGTGGGACGCTTCTGTTCCTGGGAATGGGCTGCCTGCTGCAGTCTTCTTCCCTTTCCTCTATCCCTGGGCAGATATGACTCTTATAGGGACGAAAGGACTGAAGCTGAAAAGACGGTGTCTTTTTCTGCAGAGATGTGACTTAGGGTAAAAAACGGTGGATTTTCCAGCAGTTGCCGTGGCCACCAGGTCCGATGGACCGACCCCAAATAACTCCTCTTCCTTTATACGGCAATACACCTTTGTGCCGTTTGGAATCTGCATCACCTGACCACTGTCGTGTCCATAAACATCTTCTGGCAGATATGGACATCGCACTTACTCTTGATGCCAGAGTGCAAATATCCCTCTGTGCATCTCGCATATATAGAAATGCATCCTTTAAATGCTCTATAGTCAATAAAATACTGTCCCTGTCAAGGGTATCAATATTTTTAGTCAGGGAATCCGACCAAGCCACCCCAGCTCTGCACATCCAGGCTGAGGCGATCGCTGGTCGCAGTATAACACCAGTATGTGTGTATATACTTTTTATGATATTTTCCAGCCTCCTGTCAGCTGGCTCCTTGAGGACGGCCCTATCTATAGACGGTACCGCCACTTGTTCTGATAAGCGTGTGAGCGCCTTATCCACCCTAAGGGGTGTTTCCCAACGCGCCCTAACTTCTGGCGGGAAAGGGTATACCGCCCATATTTTCTATCGGGGGGAACCCACGCATCATCACACACTTCATTTAATTTATCTGATTCAGGAAAAACTACGGTAGTTTTTTCACATCCCACATAATACCCTCTTTTGTGGTACTTGTAGTATCAGAAATATGTAACACCTCCTTCATTGCCCTTAACGTGTGGCCCTAATAAGGAATACGTTTGTTTATTCACCGTCGACACTGGATTTAGTGTCCCTGTCTGTGTCTGTGTCGACCGACTAAAGTAAACGGGCGTTTTAAAAACCCCTGACGGTGTTTTTGAGACGTCTGGACCGGTACTAATTGTTTGTCGGCCGTCTCATGTCGTCAACCGACCTTGCCGCGTGTTGACATTATCACGTAATTCCCTAAATAAGCCATCCATTCCGGTGTCGACTCCCTAGAGAGTGACATCACCATTACAGGCAATTGCTCCGCCTCCTCACCAACATCGTCCTCATACATGTCGACACACACGTACCGACACACAGCACACACACAGGGAATGCTCTGATAGAGGACAGGACCCACTAGCCCTTTGGAGAGACAGAGGGAGAGTTTGCCAGCACACACCAAAACGCTATAATTATATAGGGACAACCTTATATAAGTGTTTTCCCTTATAGCATCTTTTTTTATATATTTCTAACGCCAAATTAGTGCCCCCCCTCTCTGTTTTAACCCTGTTTCTGTAGTGCAGTGCAGGGGAGAGCCTGGGAGCCTTCCCTCCAGCCTTTCTGTGAGGGAAAATGGCGCTGTGTGCTGAGGAGATAGGCCCCGCCCCTTTTTCGGCGGCCTCGTCTCCCGCTCTTAACGGATTCTGGCAGGGGTTAAATATCTCCATATAGCCTCCGGAGGCTATATGTGAGGTATTTTTAGCCAAATTAGGTTTTCATTTGCCTCCCAGGGCGCCCCCCTCCCAGCGCCCTGCACCCTCAGTGACTGCCGTGTGAAGTGTGCTGAGAGGAAAATGGCGCACAGCTGCAGTGCTGTGCGCTACCTTTAGAAGACTGAGGAGTCTTCTGCCGCCGATTCTGGACCTCTTCTCGTTTCAGCATCTGCAAGGGGGCCGGCGGCGAGGCTCCGGTGACCATCCAGGCTGTACCTGTGATCGTCCCTCTGGAGCTAATGTCCAGTAGCCAAGAAGCCAATCCATCCTGCACGCAGGTGAGTTCACTTCTTCTCCCCTAAGTCCCTCGTTGCAGTGATCCTGTTGCCAGCAGGACTCACTGTAAAATAAAAAACCTAAGCTAAACTTTTCTAAGCAGCTCTTTAGGAGAGCCACCTAGATTGCACCCTTCTCGGCCGGGCACAAAAATCTAACTGAGGCTTGGAGGAGGGTCATAGGGGGAGGAGCCAGTGCACACCACCTGATCCTAAAGCTTTACTTTTTGTGCCCTGTCTCCTGCGGAGCCGCTATTCCCCCATGGTCCTTTCAGGAACCCCAGCATCCACTAGGACGATAGAGAAATGAGTAATGGCTCAAGTACTGGATAGCAGCTGTGACCATTTGCAGGAGATACCCACAAATATGAAGGATCCCTGGGATTTAACATGGAGGGACCACAGCAGATATCTGCCATAGCCACCCTGTTTCTATGGGGGCTGGTATGCAGCAAGATTTACCAAGAGTCCACTAACACCATCTGAAGATGGTGCCAGCCCAGTGTTTCCCAAACTTCCTTGAATCACGGCGCCCTAGACTATCACCATTTTTTTTTATGGCAGCCCTAGGATAAAAGTTTTTTTATTGATAAATTTAGGGAAAAAAATATTAAATTAAGTAAAATGTGCCTACCTGTCATACTTAGGTGCAGTTATGTGGTGGTATACAGGGAAGCAATCACGCTGCAGGCTGTCGGGATACCGGCGTCGGAATCCCGACACCCGGTGAAATGCCGGCAGTCGGAATCTTGAGCGCCGCCCAGATCCCCCGCTTAGGTGGTGGTCCACGCCACCACCTCAGGGGGAAGAAATTAGTGTGGCGACCTTAGGGGACACGCTGCGCTCGCCACTGGTATTCCGCCTGTCGGGATTCCGGTGTCAGTCTGCTGACCACCATGATGTCGACAGCCGGGATATCATACTGATTCCGGTATACAGAGTTGTGCTTCTGAATGTCCACGTTTTATGATTGGCAGCCACTAGCACTGGTTTTGCCTAAAACGATTTGATGTGGTCCTGGTCCACCAACCCAAGGAGCCCTTGTAAGAGCCTCATGGCACCCCGGGGGGCCTAGGCACACAGTTTGGGAACTACTGTGCTAGCCTATAGTAAACTCTGGGCTACTACTACATCTCTGTTGTCCCCCAATGACGCATGTGCTGGCTGACACTCTTCAATTATCATTACTAAATGATACTTCATAGAAATATTAATTTCATGTTGCAAATTTAAAGGTAAAAAATGTATCACACCCACATTAATAGTGTGAATTGTGATAAATAGGGCCCAGATAAAGAGAGACAGACAAATGAGGAAGAGAAAGAGCGGAGGGAAAGTAGGCAGGGGTAACAGGAGGCAGTTGAAAAAATGGGGATTAGAAAAAGAGAGGAGAGACAGAGGGAAAAATAGAAGGCAGTGAAAGGGGCGGTGAAGGAGTAGGTAAATGTAAGTATTTAATATTATTGTTTATTAGCATCCCGCAAACATTGTACAACATTGATAGAAGAGAAGCTTTAGAGTACAGCCAATGTCTTACATTGTAACACTGGTGCATTATGGGGTAAGGGCAGGGGGTGGCAGGCACTGCATGTGACAAGAGCAGCTGCAGTCACTGACACACAAACACAACACAAAGCAGCCTCACAGCTCAGCCAGATGCATGAAGTGTCCTGACTCTAATGTATGGCCAGCTCTGCCAAAGAAGGAAGTCATTCACAAAGTCATCTCTGGAAGATGAATAAAAGAAACCTGCTACACCTCAATGGCACATTAAGATTATCACCAGCTGCTAGAGGAAACATAGATTAGAGGCCAACAAACACCAAATATGTCATACTCAACATCATCCATAATGGTTACCCAACATAAAAAGAGCAATATATAAAATGGTAATATCTAAGATTTGGATACTGTAATTACAGATTAAGAGAGGAGCACTGGGCAATGCAAAATGTCAAGAGAGGAGCACTGGGCAATGCAAAAATAAGATTTTAAACCTACCGGTAAATCTTTTTCTCCTAGTCCATAGAGGATGCTGGGGACTCCGTAAGGACCATGGGGAATAGACGGGCTCCGCAGGAGAAATGGGCACTAAAAAGAACTTTAGATATGGGTGTGCACTGGCTCCTCCCACTATGCCCCTCCTCCAGACCTCAGTTAGAGAAACTGTGCCCAGAGGAGACGGACAGTACGAGGAAAGGATTTTTGTTAATCCAAGGGCAAGATTCATATCAGCCCACACCATCCACACCGTATAACATGGAATATACGAACCAGTTAACAGTATGAAACAAAACAGCATCAGCCCGAGACTGATCAAAACTGTAACATAACCCTTATGTAAGCCAAAACTATATACAAGTCTTGCAGAATTTAGTCCGCATTGGGACGGGCGCCAGCATCCTCTACGGACTAGGAGAAAAAGATTTACCGGTAAGTTTAAAATCTTATTTTCTCTTATGTCCTAGAGGATGCTGGGGACTTCGTAAGGACCATGGGGATTATACCAAAGCTCCAAAACGGGCGGGAGAGTGCGGATGACTCTGCAGCCCCGACTGAGCAAACACAAGGTCCTCATCAGCCAGGGTATCAAACTTGTAGAACTTTGCAAAGGTGTTTGAACCCGACCAAGTCGCCGCTCGGCAAAGCTGTAATGCCGAGACACCTCGGGCAGCCGCCCAAGAAGAGCCCACCTTCCTAGTGGAATGGGCCTTTACTGAATTTGGTAACGGCAATCCAGCTGTAGAATTAGCCTGCTGAATCGTGTTACAGATCCAGCGAGCAATAGTCTGCTTAGAAGTAGGAGCGCCAACCTTGTTGGCTGCATACAGGACAAACAGTGCCTCTGTTTTCCTAGCCCGAGCCGTTCTTGCTACATACATTTTCAATGCCCTGACCACATCAAGGGACTCGGAATCCTCCAAGTCCCGCGTAGCCACAGGCACCACAATAGGTTGGTTCATATGAAAAGAGGAAACCACCTTAGGCAAAAATTGAGGACGAGTCCGCAACTCCGCTCTATCCACATGGAAAATAAGATAGGGGCTTTTATGAGATAAAGCCGCCAACTCAGACACTCGCCTTGCCGATGCCAAGGCCAACAACATGACCACTTTCCAAGTGAGATACTTTAATTCCACCGTTTGAAGAGGCTCAAACCAGTGAGACTTAAGGAACCGCAATACCACGTTAAGGTCCCATGGTGCCACAGGAGGCACAAAAGGAGGCTGGATATGCAGCACTCCCTTCACAAAAGTCTGGACTTCTGGGAGAGAGGCCAATTCCTTCTGAAAGAAAATGGATAGGGCTGAAATCTGAACCATAATGGAGCCTAATTTTAGGCCCAAATTCACTCCAGTCTGTAGGAAGTGAAGGAAACGGCCCAGATGGAATTCTTCCGGAGGAGCATTCCTGGACTCACACCAAGACACATACTTCCTCCATATACGGTGATAATGTTTTGCTGTCACGTCCTTCCTAGCCTTTCTCAGAGTAGGAATGACCTCATCCGGAATGCCCTTTTCCGCTAGGATCCGGTGTTCAACCGCCATGCCGTCAAACGCAGCCGCGGTATGTCTTGGAACAGACAGGACCCCTGATGTAACAGGTCCTCTCTGAGAGGAAGAGGCAACGGATCTTCTGTGAGCATTTCCTGCAGATCCGGATACCAGGCCCTTCGAGGCCAATCTGGAACAATGAGAATTGTCTGTACTCCTCTTCGTCTTATGATTCTCAATATCTTGGAGATGAGAGGAAGAGGAGGGAACACATAGACCGACTGGAACACCCACGGTGTCACCAGGGCGTCCACTGCTACCGCCTGAGGGTCCCTTGACCTGGCTCAATACCTCTGAAGTTTCTTGTTGAGGCGTGACGCCATTATGTCTATTTGAGGCAGTCCCCACTGACTTGCAATCTCTGCAAAGACTTCCTGATGAAGTCCCCACTCTCCTGGTTGTAGATCGTGTCTGCTGAGGAAGTCCGCTTCCCAGTTGTCCACTCCCGGAATGAAGACTGCCGTCAGAGCGCTTACATGATTTTCCGCCCAGCGAAGAATCCTCGCGGCTTCTGCCATTGCCACTCTGCTCCTTGTTCCGCCTTGACGGTTTACATGAGCCACTGTGGTAACGTTGTCTGACTGAATCAGAACCGGTAGGTCGCGAAGCAAATTCTCCGCTTGACGAAGGCAGTTGTATATGGCCCTTAATTCTAGTACGTTGATGTGTAGACAAGCCTCCTGGCTTGACCATAGACCTTGGAAGTTTCTTCCCTGTGTGACTGCTCCCCATCCTCGGAGGCTCGCGTCCGTGGTTACCAGAACCCAGTCCTGAATGCCGAACCTGCGACCCTCTAGAAGGTGAGCACTCTGCAGCCACCACAGGAGAGATACCCTGGCCCTGGGGGACAGGCTGATCATCTGATCAATCTGTAGATGCGACCCGGACCACTTGTCCAGAAGGTCCCACTGAAAAGTCCTTGCATGGAACCTGCCGAATGGAATGGCCTCGTAAGAAGCCACCATCTTTCCCAGGACTCGAGTCTGTATCCAGAATCATGCCTAAGAAAGGCAAACGGGTCGTTGGAACCAACTGTGACTTCGGGAGATTGAGAATCCAGCCGTGCTGCTGCAACACCCTCAGGGATAGTGCCACGCTGTTCAGCAACTGCTCTCTTGATCTCGCTTTTATTAGGAGATCGTCCAAGTACGGGATAATTGTGACTCCCTGCTTGCGCAGGAGCACCATCATTTCCGCCATTATCTTGGTGAAAATCCTCGGGGCCGTGGAAAGCCCAAACGGCAACGTCTGAAATTGGTAATGACAATCCTGTACAGCAAATCTTAGGAACGCCTGATGAGACGGATATATGGGGACATGAAGGTATGCTTCCTTTATGTCCAGGGACACCATATAATCCCCCCCCTTCCAGGCTGGCGATGACCGCGCTGAGTGATTCCATCTTGAACTTGAACCTTTTTAAGTATAGGTTTAAGGATTTTAAATTCAGAATGGGTCTGACCGAACCGTCCGGTTTCGGGACCACAAACAGGGTTGAGCAATACCCCATCCCCTGCTGAAGCAGGGGAACCTTGATCACCACTTGTTGAAGACACAATTTTTGAATTGCTGCTAAAACTACCTTCCTCTCTGAGGAAGAAGCCGGTAGGGCCGATTTGAAAAACCGGCGAGGAGGCACCTCTTCGAATTCCAGCTTGTAACCCTGGGAAACAATGTCTATTGCCCAGGGATCCACCTGTGATTGAACCCAGACGTGGCTGAAAAGTCAAAGACGTGCCCCCACTGGAGCGGACTCCCGCAGCGGAGCCCCAGCGTCATGCGGTGGATTTTGTAGAAGCCGGGGAGGACTTCTGCTCCTGGGAACTAGCTGTAATTGGCAGCTTTTTCCCCTTGCCCTTACCTCTGGCAAGAAAGGAAGATCCCCGTACTCTCTTGGATTTATGCGACCGAAAGGACTGCATCTGATAATGTGGCGTTTTCTTAGGCTGTGAGGAAACATAAGGTAAAAAAGTTGATTTACTTGTAGTAGCTGTGGAAACCAGGTCCGTGAGACCTTCCCCAAATAAGTCCTCAATCTTGTAAGGCAAAACCTCCATATGCCACTTCGAGACGGCATCACCCGTCCATTGTCGGGTCCATAGGGCTCGCCTAGCAGAAATCGCCATCGCGTTGGCTCTGGAACCCAGTAGGCCAAAGTCTCTCTGAGCATCTCTCATTTATAGGACAGCATCCTTAATATGACCCAAGGTCAATAAAATGGTTTCCTTATCCAGCGTATCAATATCAGCAGATAAGGTATCTGTCCACGCTGCTATAGCGCTACAAACCCAAACCGACGCTATCGCCGGTCTAAGTAATGTACCAGTATGTGTGTAAATAGACTTCAAGGTAGTCTCCTGTCTGCGATCAGCAGGATCCTTGAGGGCTGCGGTATCTTGAGACGGCAGCGCTACCTTTTTGGATAAGCGTGTCAACGCTTTGTCCACCCATGGGGAGGATTCCCACCGTATCCTGCCCTTAGTCGGGAAAGGATACGCCATAAGAATCCTCTTGGGAATCTGCAGTTTCTTGTATGGAGTTTCCCAAGCCCTTTCAAACAACTCATTTAGCTCATGAGAAGGGGGAAAAGTAACCTCAGGCTTCTTTTCTTTAAACATGTGTACCCTCGTGTCAGGTACTGAGGGGTCATCTGCTATATGCAACACATCCTTTATTGCAATAATCATATAATGAATACTTTTAGCCAATTTAGGCTGCAACTTCGCATCATCATAGTCGACACTGGAGTCAGAATCCGTGTCGGTATCAGTGTCAACTACTTGGGATAGTGGGCGCTTCTGAGACCCAGAAATTCCCTGCTTCATAGTGAAAGGCAGGGCTTGACTCCCTGTACATTCCCTGGACTCCGCTTTGTCCAACCTCTTGTGTAATAAATTCACATTTGCATTTAAAACATTCCACATATCCAACCAATCAGGTGTCGGCGTGGCCGACGGAGACACCACACCAATTTGCTCCACCTCCTTAGAAGAGCCCTCCGCTTCAGACATGCCGTCACACGCGTACCGACACCCCACACACTCAGGGTAATCTGTAATCTGGAGACAGTTCCCCAACAAGGCCCTTTGGAGAGACAGAGAGAGAGTATGCCAGCACACACCCAGCGCCAATGACCCTGGAAAAATCCCAGATATATAGTGCTTTTCTTTATATAATAACTGCGCCAAATTATGTGCCCCCTCCCTTCTTTAAAACCCTCTGTCACCGTGTTCAGCAGGGGAGAGTCCGGGGAGCCAGCTTCCCAGCGGTGTGCTGTGGAGAAAATGACGCTGGTTAGTGCTGAGGGATCAAGCTCCGCCCCCTCAGCGGCGGACTTCGGTCCCGCTTGATTTCTTTAAAACTGGCGGGGGATTTAAATATACAGTCCGCAGAGCCTATATATCTATACTGGACAGTCCTAGAGGTTTATTATTGCTGCCCAGGGCGCCCCCCCTGCGCCCTGCACCCATCAGTGCCTGCCGCTGTGTGTGTGGGAGCAATGGCGCTGCGCGTTACCGCTGCGCGTTACCTCTGAGAAGATCTGAAGTCTTCTGCCGCCTCTGAAGTCTTCTATCTTCTTATACTCACCCGGCTTCTATCTTCCGGCTCTGTGAGGAGGACGGCGGCGCGGCTCCGGGACGAACAGCGAGGGAAGACCTGCGTTCCGACTCCCTCTGGAGCTAATGGTGTCCAGTAGCCTAAGAAGCAGAGCCTAGCATTTAAGTAGGTCTGCTTCTCTCTCCTCAGTCCCACGATGCAGGGAGTCTGTTGCCAGCAGGGCTCCCTGAAAATAAAAAACCTAACAAAATTCTTTCTTTCAGAGAAACTCAGGAGAGCTCTCTGTAATGCACCCAGTCTCCTCTGGGCACAGTATCAAACTGAGGTCTGGAGGAGGGGCATAGAGGGAGGAGCCAGTGCACACCCATATCTAAAGTTCTTTTTAGTGCCCGTCTATTCCCCATGGTCCTTACGGAGTCCCCAGCATCCTCTAGGACGTAAGAGAAATGTCAAGAGAGGAGCACTGGGCAATGCAAAATATCAAGAGAGTGTCCCGCGGCCTCCTGAGTTATAAATTAAACAGAATATTAAGATTGTGCATCAAACTGAGAACAGCTGGATGGGTTATAGCTGCACCACTGTAAGGGCTGTAATAAGTGTGGTCTGGGTAACACTATTGTTCTGGTGTGTATTTCACCACTGAAATAATAATTCTATGTACGGTCTTTAAAGAAAACTGCATTTACATAAAGTGGTATTTTAATTAGTGATTGAATATGAGAATGGAAATGTGATGAGCATGTGAAAGTGTTTTTAATGTGTGTCATTCACATTTATCGTCAGGGTGTGGCTCTGAAACCAAGTGATCGCCCTCCATTTTCCTACCACATTGTACACACTATCTGCCAACGAATGTTTTCCTTTCTGTACATGCCGGCAGCTCACTGCACGCCACTGGAGACTCCTCTGACAGCAAAAACACAGTTTTTTATGGCAGCCATAGGATTGTGGAACCGCCCTATTAAGACAGTACTGCTTATGAGATGAATCCACAGCTACTTTTCATTTCAGAAAAACAATGCCTTCCCAAATTAATAACACCACATACAAGTGACGGGCTTCAAAGTATAATGTGCCTTAGCAATGTGGTCACAGTAATTAGTGGGTGTGACATGGTATTTTAGGAAGAGATTCAGCACATAAAACATGGTAGATAAACATGGTATATAAGTGGTGATCTCACTGTCTGACCATAGTAGAAGAGAAGCCTGGGAATTCGTGGTGTAATTTACATAAGGAAATATCAGGCCTGGGCCTGGAAATGTTTTTGGAGCATAAGCACTAGTCATTCTAGTGGGTGGTCTTCAGTATGGCGACTGACGGGATCCCGGCGCACAGTATACCGGCGCCGGGATCCCGACAGCCAGCATACCGACAATTGTTCTCCCTCGTGGGGGTCCACGACCCCCCTGGAGGGAGAACCGTGCCCGTAGCGTGGCGAGCGCAGCGTGCCCGCAAGGGGCTCATTTGCACTTACCACACTGTCGGTAAGCCGGCGGTCGGGCTCCCGGCGCCGGTATGCTGGTCGCCGGGAGCCCGTCCGCCGGCATACCATAGTGAACCCATTCTAGCCCACTTTTAGCCCCATGAATTTATTGCCAATGTTATCTACGGACCTAATAATAGTGAAAGAACGAAAATCCCAGGGTTTGTAGATTTAGAGGTCAGAGCTGTCTTGTATGAGTGTCATGGTTGTTATGGTGCCAGCCCACCGTCCCCGTCTCTGTCCAAAAAAAAACAACATCTCCCCCCCCCATAGCCAAACAACAAAGGGGGTACCCCCGGGTAAACAAGCCCTCCACAGCCACACTGCTGTGTAGCTACCCTCAGACAAACAACAACCCCCCCCTCCCACACACACACACACACATTAATGAGCAGCTAACTCCCCCTCCCGCGCGAACCAACCCCACAGTCACAAAACTAAGAGAGTGCCCCCAGACAGCTGCTCCTCCCCCCCAGTCACTGACTTACTGACTTCTCCCAGTCCTGGGAGATCTGCCAGTAGCCAATCTTAGTGGGTATCCTGCATTGCAGATTCTGGGGTAGATGTATTATGTGCTGACATTATATGCGCTGATACCGCTTCTCCCCATGTATGAAGGAGATGTGTGCTGCATGATAGGGGTCTATATAGGCGCAGATATCTACGATATAGCACGCCGATATGCAGGGCAATGCCTAAACACAATTTACATTTGTACAGCTGCAGGTGTTGTTGCCCATTCACCACAGCAGGGACAGGTCTGTGCCGCGGCTGCCGTCTCCAGGCTGCATAGGAGGTCTTGCGATAGTAGAAACATCTCGCGCACACGCCCTTGGAGCCGGGGATGGGGGGGGGGAAGCACAGCACATCAGCACTAGGGTGCACTAATCCAGCTGATGGGATGCGGTCAAGATGCCGCCAGCCGGAATCCCGGTGGTCGAAATACCTGACGCCGGAATCCCGACCGCCACAATCCCGACATATTCTCCCTCCGTGGGTGTCCACGACACCCATAGAGGGAGAATACAATAGTGTGCCGAGCGTAGCGAGGCACCGTGCCCGCAGCGTGGCGAGCGAAGCGAGCCCGCAAGGGGCTGCGTTCCGCTCGCCACCCCTGTCGGGATTGTGTGGTCGGGATTCCGGCGTCGGGATTTCGACCGCCGGGATTCCGGCCGGCGGCATTTAGTACTGATCCCCAGCTGATGACTAGTCTGGAAAACCCTAATATGCCCTAATTTTCACACCCTTGTAAAGCGCTGTAGGGATCACTGGAGGTCACTCGATAAAGAGGCATAGCAGGAAGCGCTATACCCACACAATACGTGTGGGTATAATACATCCCCCTCTCTATACCTGACCTCTCTACCTGAGCACAGACCATCTTAACATCACCCTCACATGCTGGCGAGCTCACAATATCACTGTGCCTTCCTCTGAGTCTCTCCCACCCAGGCCATTCCCAGCAAGAGTGATGACAACAATCCAAAACCAACCTCCTGCTGCTGCCTTCTCACAGGACAGTGACATCCTGCGAGGAGTGCGTATATATATTTTCCAATGATCCCTGTATTTTAATAGTCTAATTACAACAACAATCGTTTAATTTACACATCATAAATCCAAAACAGGCCCCAAATGATATAGCAAGAAAAAGAATAGGGGCAGACCTGTGTGTGTGTGCACCCTGGAATTAGCTGCCACCTGGTGAGGAGGTAGCCAGCCTCCTCAAACAACAAAGCAATTGTGAAAAATTACCAGGTGAGCGCTCAATACCAATGATGGACACAAAAATATAAAAATAAACTAATTTATTACATAAACTAATAACATATAACACTTTAAAATAGACAAGACCACAACACAGTAATCATATAAAACTGAGGTTCCGGAGACCTCTAGAACAGGCCTGGCCAACCTGTGGCTCTCCAGCTGTTGTAAGACTACAAGTCCCATCATGCTTTGCCACAGTTTTGCCATTAGGGAATGCTAAAACTGTGGCAGGGCATGCTGGGATGTGTAGTTTCAAAACATCTGGAGAGCCACAGGTTGGCCAGGCCTGCTCTAGAATAAGCAAATGGTATGAACTATTTGTAAGTACTTGGAAGGCAGTCACAATAAACTTGAATAAGAGATAATTCTCTAATAGCTTTTATCTGTATTTAATTACTCGCCCAAAAATAGAAGCACAAGAATTTTAGCACGGCCGTGCATATGGGTGTCCTCAAATTAATGTAAGTTCGATTCCAATTGGAAAAAGTTCATCAGTTTCCAAATCCACTAGATGTATGAGCGGTGCAAAAAATGGGAGTTGTATACAGGTTGAGTATCCCTTATCCAAAATGCTTGGGACCAGAGGTATTTTGGATATGGGATTTTTCCGTATTTTGGAATAATTGCATACCATAATGAGATATCATGGTGATGGGAACTAAATCTAAGCACAGAATGCATTTATGTTACATATACACCTTATACACACAGCCTGAAGATAATTTTAGCCAATATATTTTATAACTTTGTGCATTAAACAAAGTGTGTCTACATTCACACAATTCATTTATGTTTCATATACACCTCATATACAGAGCCTGAAGGTCATTTAATACAATATTTTTAATAACTTTGTGTATTAAACAAAGTTTGTGTACATTGAGCCATCAAAAAACAAAGGTTTCACTATCTCACTCTCACTCAAAAAAGTCCGTATTTCGGAATATTCCGTATTTCGGAATATTTGGATATGGGATACTCAACCTGTAATAACTGTTACTCACAGTCTAGGACGGCTTTTCCTCGCTGCACCACAGTAATTTGTTTGTAGCCGCTCTATATCACCCTGTGCACGGGTGAGACATCCGTCAGCGGCGGGACTCGTCAGCGGCGTAGTCCGTCTGCGGCGCAAGCGGGGAGCCGTTCTCCACTCCAACAAAGTGTGGGTGCACCAGTATACCGTTCTCTACCCCCAGCACAGATGGAATAATGCTCACCAGGGCAGGATGTAAGGTGTTCCCGGTATAATCCAGGAAAATGAACGGTGCAGTCTCGCTGGAGATGAACAATTATCGGCAAATGCTGTAATCAGCTGCTAGGAGGACACGCTCTAATTCTTGTGGGCAATTGGGTATTGGTGACTCCTTCTCTCTGTACCCTCCACGCGTTTCTCCGCACCCCAGGCGGCTTCTTCAAGAGGCAGAGTGGAAAAGCCGTCCTAGACTGTGAGTAACAGTTATTATACAACTCCCATTTTTTGCACCGCTCATACATCTAGTGGATTTGGAAACTGATGAACTTTTTCCAATTGGAATCGAACTTACATTAATTTGAGGACACCCATATGCACGGCCGTGCTAAAATTCTTGTGCTTCTATTTTTGGGCGAGTAATTAAATACAGATAAAAGCTATTAGAGAATTATCTCTTATTCAAGGTTATTGTGACTGCCTTCCAAGTACTTACAAATAGTTCATACCATTTGCTTATTCTAGAGGTCTCCGGAACCTCAGTTTTATATGATTACTGTGTTGTGGTCTTGTCTATTTTAAAGTGTTATATGTTATTAGTATATGTAATAAATTAGTTTATTTTTATATTTTTGTGTCCATCATTGGTATTGAGCGCTCACCTGGTAATTTTTCACAAATGATATAGCCATGAAAGAGCTGATGGTATGGTCAAAATGTATAAGTTGTTTCACATACTGTAATTCTATAAAGATAATGCTCATAATAAGATCTATACAGGTGATATGTGAAGCGCATGTTCACACTATGGGCCTAATTCAGATCTGATCATTGCTGTGCATTTTTGCAGAGGGTTGCGATCCGATAGTCGCCACCCATAGCGAGTGAAAACCCGCCCCATGAAAGTGCGCAAATGCATGTGTACGCCATGCAAAATTTCACCAGGCAGCGGACATCTGCAGCTCCGTTTGCAACTCAGTCGCCATCGAATGATTTTTCCAGTACGTGCAGTCTATGAAAAAGAATCAGGCTGATCGGGGACGGAGCTGATGTCACACACCCGCCCTGAAAACGCTTGGGTACGCCTGCGTTTTCCTGACCCACAAACGTCCGCTTCCTGTCAGTCACCTTGCGTACGCCTAGCGATCAAAATTTTCGCACCATTCTGTCTATGTTTGGCATTGTGCCTGTGCATTGCGGTGCATACATATGCGCAGTCATTCAATAATCGACGCTGTGCGATTTCTCACAACAGTGATCAGGTCTGAATTAGGCCCTACATTTGGTTGATAAGGCATAATTTTTTGTCTAAATTTAACCTCAGTTCTCTGCCAGCTTTCAGAATGGGGGAAGGGATGCAGCAACGTCAAACTTGTGGTCAAACCTTAGAAACTGCATGCAAAATGTGATGCTC